>NW_020455655.1:1815401-1867473 GCF_003342845.1 Nothoprocta perdicaria
TTTGTTTTTTTGTTTTGTTTTGTTTTGAGTGTTTTCTGGTTCTGTAGTTCTATGCTGAAGCCAGGGAATGGGCACACAGTGCTGGGAACAGCCTAGTTTTGTTTTGTTTTGAGTGTTTTCTGGTTCTGTAGTTCTATGCTGAAGCCAGGGAATGGGCACACAGTGCTGGGAACAGCCTAGGGAGACGCTTGGGAAAAGCATCTTTACAGAAGGTACCTTTGGGGAGATCAGCTGGCACCGAAGCGGGGCCTGATCTCTGCACTGGAAATGGAGCCCGGCCTTGTCAATACGTAGCTGCCACGCTGAACGATGGGTTATCCTGGGCAGCCCCAGAGGATCCTTTAGCGGTATTTGGGCCATAATCAAATCCCATTGAAGTCAATGGGCCTTTTCCATCTCGGGAGAACCTGGGTTGTCCTTTTTGACTCCTCACACATAGGCAGTACCCAGCAGAGCAGATGCACTTTATTGTGAACCCGTTCTATACTTGCCAGCCGGGCACAGCAGCGATGAGCAGAGCTGTGCCTGCTGAGCCCGCGCACAGGACTCGCTTTGTTGGAACCAGAGCGGCTGCAGCAGCGGGTGACGATAGCGTCATCGCAGCCAGGAGCTCCAGAGCACCCTGTTTTGCAAAGACCTGTTCTGTGCTCGTCCCACGAGCTCGTGAATGCCATTTTGAGCARCAGAAAAGGCTGTTATAAAAACCTATGTGGTTAAGCGGCTCATGACAGAGGTTGTATACATGCTGCATAAGAGCACCCATATGGTGCTCTTATGGTGGGTGGTTTTCTTCAAGTGTGCTCATCTCTACCAAAACTTCGATAAAATCCAGTCTCGTAGCCAATATGCAGAAAGAGACATTCAACCTATGCAGTTAAACTTCACTAAAGGAATAGAAAAATGGATAGGAAAATGGCAGGCGCCGTAATGTTCAGATGCAGCTGGCTCAATACGTGTGTGCGCAGGCAGCATAAAGTAAGGAGCAGCTTAACGAGGGTTTTCCAGGCTGAGCATATTGCCTACGTTTCACCTGGATCAGATGGGCTGATAGGAGTCATTTTTAAGGAGACGAGAATTTTCTCCCTCTCAAACCCTGCCTGATTGTTTTGTAGATTTTGCAGTTCATCTGTGGCAGAGTGGGTGACTTCTAATGAAAAATTCATTAAATTAGTTACTTTTGTTCTGTTTTCAAATCGCTTGGAAATAGATGTTGACGTTGATTGATTTGTTTGCGGCTGGAAGAGGTGCAGCGCTCGCCGTGCAAGCGCGGGTTATCTCGCGGCGGGCTGCACCGCGCGCCTCTGCGCTGCTATCAGCCCTGCTCGCTGCAGTCACAGCAGGAACCTGTATGTCCTGGATGCCTTGCAAGGCTTGCCTTTCCATTGGTGTGTTTCCAAGGAAAATGTTTCGCTTAGAGGAAATTAATAAAAAGAGCAAATTTCAGCGTAGAAAGTGTGCAGCTGGGTGCGGGCAGAGCCTTGCCCGCTGTGCTCGCCGGGCTGCAACACCGCTCTGGTTTAGCAGAGCCCTTTGCAGGCTTGGGYTCTGTGCTCCAAAGGAGCCCGGAGCCTGGAGCAGCACCAGGAGCGCGTTTCCCGGCAGAKCTGGAGTCCACCTGCAAAATCTCATTAGAAGGTCAGGGCCTTAATTTTTCCRCTCGCTAAAACGTAGCTGCAAAGCCCACAGGCTGGAAGGCCCCTTTTGTCTCAGTCTGAAAGAGCGCCAGGGCCTCCTACCTCTGCGTTTGCAGAAAATGGCCATCAGAGTAGAGCTGAGAAATCAGAGAGAGTAGAACCACTTTCACTCACCCCTTTCATAAATCTCATTAGGAAATTGTTTTTCTCCACAACTTTTAGGAAATATTGAAGAATTTTTTTAAAAAAGTGAGTTCTATTTTAAATTATTTTTTATATTCTGGACATTCCTTTTTATAAGACTATCAGTGTAAACTAAYGTTTCCTTCAAGAACTTCTATTCGTTAAGTGTTTTTCAACACCAGGCCAGACCAACASAGCATTGGCTTTATTGTGCCCATTTCCTAGTTTCATTCCAGCCCGCGCCATCCATGCCCCATGGGACACTCAGAACTCGCTGGGAATGGTGTCCTTGGGAGCGACACGCACCTTTCATCAGGCGGCTCCGTCGGAAAAGCACCGGCTGTGTTTTGGCCAGATACGTTTTGCTGGGAGGAAACTTCTCATTCGTGAGGCTCTCTGTATTTGGGATTTCTCCATCCCTCCCTTCAACCTCCCTTTTGAAGAGGGCAGAGATTTAATCTTTAAAGGTAGCTTTGTAGCCTGACATTTAGAGCGCAAGCCCTTCCTAAGCCTGATGTTKATTATGACATATGGCCTCTTCAGGTAAAAAGCAGTGAGCTTTGGGGGAGAATTTAAAAAGTCACCTCAGGCTCGTAGCACGCGGGTAAAAAACGATTCACAATTTTATCCAAAAAATAGTTTTACTGCTGGGTAAAACTACTGCTGTGCCATGGGTTCCCGTGAAGCTGCTATCTCGTGGTGCTGCTGTCATGGGCTCCTGCTGCTCAAAGCTGCTCCTCTTGGGAGCAATTGACTCCCACATGGGCAGGCGGAGGAAGAGGGAGCTGCAGCTGGAGGTGAAGCACGTGGAGGAGAAATGAGGGAAGTACCAGGAATCTGCTTTGAAGGACTCGCAGGGAAACAGGCAAACCTTCCATTGRATATAGGTGTGGGAGAGGCATGTTACACCGGGTCGCTGCAAAGCAGACAGCTTCGGGATTGCCGAAGGGCTGCAGCTGCAGCACGTGTGCAGTGTTGGGGTCTGACAGCCTGGCACACAGGGTTTCCAGGCTGGGCTTTAATTCTGCCCTTATACAAAAAAGAGAGGCAGGTGCCTGGTTTGGACCTGCGCTCAAACCACCCAGCGCACTCAGGAGGTTCAGCCTCAGCTTTCCCCACGCCCCAGGAGGACAGAGGGGTTTCCTCATGGAGCACCGGGGATCTGCGGCRCTCGGGAGCCTCGGTGCCGGAGCATGACAGGTCCATGCCGAGCGGGGAGCAGCCCTGGGAAGGAGAGGAATAGAAACGAGGCAGCATTTGTGCCCTGGAGACACCTTTGCAGCGCCCGGGTGCGTGAGCTCAAGGTGCAAAGGCAGTTCATGTGRGAGTTTTCCCTTCCAAAGGTATTTTGGAGTTTTGCTCTCTATGCACAACAGGCAGAAGAGCTCACACTAGAACTCCCTGCTGTGCCTGTCTAACACCTGGGTTTTTTCCAACCCTCTCCTGAAAACTTTGCTGGGTTGTACCTGATGCAGCACCACAAGTCCTGTGCTGATGCTCTGCACTGCAGGGAGTTTCTGCAAAGTGAAAATGAATGTTGCAAGGTCCAAAAGTTGGTGATATGGGGAAGCAGAATATCGGAGTGGGACTATGGACTTATTAATCTGTCTGTCTGGTTGCCAGGAAACTATCAAAACTGTCATAAATTATTAGATAGTAGTTTATAAGGAAGTTCTCAGTTGCTAATCCTGCCCCTGTAATAACACCTACTAGTTTCATTTGCTTCCCTCTTAAGGCATCTGATCTGGCAGACTGGATAACCTCTATCCTGGATTATTATATGAGGCTTAAATGGGAGTTACTAGATACAGAGAACAGAGCCAATTCCGCTTTGAGTTCCCTGCTTGTTTTGCTTTAGTTGATTTCTTGCCAAGTTAACTTAAAGCAAGATAAAACCCTAATCCAAATAAAAGTAAAAAGGTATTTTCACATAAGGGGACTGAACTTCAAGTCAGTTTTTAAATCAGCGTTGCCGAGGGGGTGACATTTTCCTTGCTGACAAACGGATAGTGCTTCCACATGTGAGTACTTGCTATCCAGGTGTTGGCAGTCTCCAAATCTGCAGTGCGCTCCCTAGGATCTTGTAGGAAAAGTGGGAGGGTAGCGGGATTGCCGTGCGCCGTCGGCGTCAGTCCAGGCTGTCAGATCCGTGGTTATCTTCCAACTTTCCTTCCTAGGGAATAAGGGAAGCGATCCGTGGTATTCCTGTCTAATTGCTCAAATGGTCTGAACGGCAGCCGTGGAGGCACCTGATACCAGATCCTTTTATGAGAGGGATTAATGAGCATAAATCTACAAAGGTTCCAGGCAGGCTGTAAAAACACAAGGGAGAGAAAAAGCATCTCAGAAGCCTCCTGAAGCCTCCAGCTCACACGTGACTGTTGGGCAGGAAACCCACGCTGCTTGGGGGAGGCCGGCGGGCCTTGCTGCTGTTGTGTCATCTGCCTGTTATCAATTTTTAACTAATTCTCTTTTAGGGCTTTCTCATAACTCTCCTCTGCCTRGATCTTTCTTACACTACATGTGAACAAGCACTTTGGGACAGGTTCAGTAACGGCTCCTCGGTGTCTCGGGTGGGCGCTTTGTGAGAAAGTCTGGGCTTGTTTGCTGGGTTTGTTGGTTTGCTGGGTTTGAATCTCATTCCCAACCTGCACCCAACTTCAGGATATTCCTGAGAGAGAGACGCAACGTTTTGGTGCCAAACTGGTTGGTTTCATCAAAAATGATGGATTTGATGTGAAGCTGAGGTGAAGCCCRGTGCAGCACCGAGGCCCTCAGAGAAGGCACGGAGAGATGCTGTGGACCTGCACCTGTTGGCAGCKTCAGCTTCTATTAAAATAAACTATTGGCTTAAACAGAGGCAATAAAGGGTTCAATAAAACAACCCAGGGTCTGCAAACACCTTCCTCTTCACGACAACGATATGCCTGTTACCTACTTAAGTATTTAGACACTKTGGTGCACTACACACTTAAGCACTCCAGAAAGGTCCTCTCAGCATCAAGTACCTTAAAGCTCGCCCTGGTGCATGTCCTGTGCGGCTCACCAGGAGGGTTGTCAGCTGGATGAAGCTTTTAGGCTTAAAGTGCAAGGAATCTTTTAGTTCTGTTTAATGAGCGGAGGTTCTAAGCTAATTCAGCTCTTAAACAGTCCAATCATTAGTGCTGTATCATCTGTCACCTTTGGGTGATAATTAGAAAAAGAAAGTCAATAACAATAGTACATAACACTACTTTACAAAGATTTAAACAAGTTGTAATATTGTTGAACATCTATTGATGAGTCCAAATGTGCCACAGGCTATTGAGCACAAAGAGTGCTTTGATGTGATGTTTTCCATTATTAATTTGATGTGGTAGAGTTTATAGAAGTGAGAACATTTGTGTTCATTTTATTACTCATGAGGAGAGACTGAGATACTTTACATATTCATGTCCTTTATTTGCTCTACCAAATGTTTTGGTGAATAAGCCCAGAAGAACAAAACAGGCGAACAATTGTTCCGATTCTGTTAATAATATTGGACTATTTGTTTACTATATCTCTTTTCTTTTTATTTTATTKATTTATTTGACCTCCAAAATATGCATCCTGCACATATGATAGCAGCCCCTAGATGACAGGGAGCACTTAAGTGGAACTATTTTTGCCCCAGAATAGAACAAGGTACCAGGAGCTCACCGCAACAGCGCAGATCCGGGCCAGGGCTCATTTCTGCAGTATTTAGTGGTCCGGATATTGGGCCTTGTGTGTGTGAGATACCCCAGTAATGCAGCGGTCAGTTACGGTTTCTTATTGACCACTTCCTCATCTGCTCATTGGTTCTTCCTTTGGGTGATTAAACTCATTTGTAAAGAGCACAGTTGTGGAAATCTCTGAAGAGCGAGCCTTTCGGAGTCTTTTCTATTGCCTGCTTTCGTCTAATTAATCCCTTAATGAAAATTCTTTCCCTTCCCCTAGACTGTCCTTTTATGCTTTTTGCAACCACAATATGTTAACATTTCAGTCGTGGATCTGCAAAATGCAATTTTGCTCCACTGATACTTTGTAATGGCTTAAACAGGGAAGTTGTTAAGTCAAAAATAGAACAATATGCAGAAGATATCTGGGAAAAAGAAGAATACAAATACTTTTGCTCACTGAATAGCTCCTTTCAGACAAACACAACTGAGGCAAGATCTTGTCAGCTCATGTCTSTGAAAATATGCATGTGCAAGAAAGCTCAAATTGCTCAAATATGTGAGGCGTTTTTCCTTAGCAGTTAAATGAAGACACTTGGGTTCCTTTCCTTCCTGTATGGAAAGAATAACGCGACTCCTACCTGGGATGCTGCACAGCACCAGACAGTCAGCTAAATCCCACAGACGTTCCCTGTGATGGAATCAATAGCAGGAATATGGGCTTCATCTCACAGATGAATGACAGCTAATGGCCCTACTGTTGATTTAAATTCTAAGACATGAAACTAAACTGAAAAGGGGCAGTTTGGAAACGCACTCTGTGTTTCGGACAATAAGCACCCTATATTTCACCTCTTTTCAAGGCTGCTCAGTACAAGAGCAACAGTAGCTAAGCAATTAAACAGGAACACACGATGTCTCGGACTAACATTAATAAAACATTAAAAACAGGAATTGTTCGTATAAAATATTGAGGCACTGCATGCTGCCGTTCTCTGTATGAGGTATAAGCACTTTACATGGATCAATTGCTTCCTTATAAAATGGGAAGGGAAGCCCAAAATGCAAACTCAAATCCRACTTCATCTCTGGATTTTGAATGCTCCGTATATTTGGGATGTTTTAAATAGGGGCCTCCTTTTAGTTCCATCACTGATTTAAAACCAAACAAAGTAGTTTATAGACATGGAAGAGAGAGATGAGAGATCAAAGATGTAAWTAAAAACTACTCAGCTGCTTCCAGTAGCCAAATGTCCAGATTTAGTGAACGGAGATCAATGAAAAGCAGGAACTTGCATCAGTAAAATATAAACCGTATAGTTTCAAGCTTTGGTTATCTACAAATCTCTGTGACACTCGGCCCGTCCGCCCCCCATGCCTGTACACGCAGAAACAGGGCAGCACAATCGCTTCCCAGCACCCAGCCCCGCTAGGTCMATTCATTATACATCAAGCTGAGATGCTTCCCGACAAGGTATCCCCTGCTGCATGTGGCTGCAAAGTCCAGGTCTTAGAAAATGGGAGAGAAAGGTGACTGGGTTCTCCTCCTGATAAGTAAATTCTATATAATGCTCAGGGGACGTAAAATGTGTCGAAAGTCCAAAATCTGGGCCAAATTACCAGCTACCTCTAAGGCAGTTATACCAATAATGAATTTAGACTCAGATTCTAAAAGCCAAAATATTTTTTACATGTTAACATTTTGGTGCACCCAGAAGAAATCAACTAGACTAGCGAAGGTCTGTGGAAGTCGACAGCAAACCCATCATAAACCCAAAGCATCTCGGTTTCCAAGCMAGCCAGGTTTCTCCATCTCAAATTAAATGAAAACATTATTTAAAACGATATTACCAGAAGAAGCATTAACCTGTCAGCATGCCCAGTATTAGCTTACACAAGATAGTCGCCCTCCTAAGTGAAGTAAGAAGTCTCTGCTCTTACCTGTCTCCAGTTTTGAGAGTTGTGCATCCACCAGCTGGATCAAACTGATGACCCCTCTTTTTATTCTGGACTCGAGAGCAGGTGCTGGGAATTAAGTGCAGTGCAAGGGCACCCTCGTGGTGCCTGGGCGCAGCGGGTGCTCGCAGCGGCAACTGCCAGACCCAAGGTTAAAACCAGGCAAAACATCATTTATCAGCCCAGAGATAGCCAGGATCCTTGGAAACCTGTTGTGAAATCTCTGCCCGGAGCAGCAGGTTAAACGGCTTTGTGCCAGGTCCGGGAAGGACGAGAGTGTCCCAGGGCCTGGCTGGTGCTGTAGCTGCACCTAATATTTCATCATCTCTGCTTGCTTTGCCAGAGCTGAGCCACAATGCCGGCTGGCAGAGCAGCAGGTCCTACAGGAACTACTRTCTGTAGGAACTGTAGGGCACTTCCCATGGGGTTTAGTAGCTTTGCAGTTAAGTGAGACCTTGTTTTATTAGCAGATCTGTCTTATATCTGCATTCAGCGTGGTTAAGARTTTTGTGTACGTGTACTTAACGATTACAGCTCTAAGAAAACTGCAGGAGGTAGCACTCAGAGCCTGCTTTGTGTCTTAAAACCATCACCCAAATCTTATGGACTGTCAGTGCTGCCTGGCAAACACTGCCAGTTGCCCTTTGGTATAAGATGCTCCTTGGTGTATGATGCAGGGAGAAGCAGCTCCGGTTTTGCTCCCAGTTTGCCCTGTGCCAGGGCCATGGGGTGCAGGGGCAGATCCTGGACACAGCTCGGCTCCAGGGCAGCGCTCACCTCGAGCCTGCTCCTGGTTCGAGATCTTAAATCATTAATTACCTCATTGATTAGTTAATGCTTGTACAGTGCTCTCAATTTTCAGAGCGTTGCATACAAAYAAGGAATCGTTTTCATTAGTAATAAACATTTGTTTGTTGACGGTGATACTAAGGCTATCCAAGTCACCCTTGGTTTCTTCTCTTCCACACCCTCCTGTTCCCTTGCTACACCTCTCTGGGGTGGAGTTTGTCGCGTGTGTGTTAAAYGTAATTAGGCTGAAAGACTAACGATGAAACCTAACTGAAATGGCATGTGCATATTCCCATTCCTGCCTTACCTAAACCAGGAACTGCTCCAGCCCTCCTTTTCTTCAGGGCAAGGATGCACAAACCAGCTGAAAACTGTCATTCTTCTCAGTTTTATTATAAATGATCCAGGGTTTCTACTAAGCTAGTGGCGAATCTCAGCAGGTCTTTCTCTTCTTCCTTTTCGTTTATTACAGATATAGGTAAATAGGTGGCAAAGAGCCCTTTGGTGCCACAGCACTTGGGGGTTATGGACCGGTCTGTGTGCAGTGGGGGGAATCTGTGGTCTTCCTCCCAGGGTCCATTCCACTACTGAATTTCCTTTAAACCCCTGCAGGTTTCCATGTAGTGCTCAGAAGCCACCCCTTGTGTTGTTGTTTTCACGATTTTCCTTGTAGTTCATGATTTGCTGGAAGCCCAGACTGAAGGCCAGGCTTGGCTGCCCGCAGCCTGCATGGATGAGGAGGAAGGTCCATCCCGCCATGGCCGCGTGCGGCCGCAGGCGCCAGGCCGGAGCGGGAGCCGCCCCGGGCGCCGTCGCTGTCGCGAGGCGCGGGAGCAGCCCACCTGCAGGCTGCGCTGCAAGGCCCGCGCGCCTCCTCCTTCATTGCTTTATATTAACGTGCCTTCTGCCAGCAACACCTTGTAAAGCAATACGTGCACTCCAAGCTCCAAAGATTTCTCCTGTTTGATCCACTCCAAAGATTTGACCATTTAAAAAGAACCACTTGCCGATAGTTGGATGTTGGGAAGAGCCGTGTGGATAGGCCAGGGCGGCTGGTGCAGCCACTCTGCCGGGGAGGGCAGCGGGGCCACTCGGCAAATCCAGGGTGCCGGATAGGGACCATTTTTATTTTATGACAGAAATGTGTGTGACAGGGAGGAAAGCAGCTGCTCTCTGCACATGTTTGCCAGCCAGCCTCTCTGAACACCCCTCTTCATGGAGACTAAAGCCCGGGCTGGGCCTGGACCCACAAGCGCCGCTGCCGCCGCGCATCCCCTGGAGGCTCCTGCCGCCCCAGGCCCTCTCCGCGTGCCATTAGCAAGCTCGCAAGCTCCGCTGCCTCCTCAGCGAGAGCAAAGCCTCCTCGCACATGAAAGGAAGCGGATCCATTTTCTCTCAACCAGCTCAGTGACATTTTATGAAGAGCCTCTTAGCAGATCCAAYGCGGGGAATATGCCCATCTCCCCAGCTCGAGCTCGCCTTTTGAAGGCCAGCGGGGTCTGTGAATGGGACGTGGATTAATGTAATCTTCCCTGCGGCCCCGTCTGGACCCTCTCCCAGCAAGAGCCTTATCTCGCCCATCGGCCGCTCCAGCGCCGCGCTCCCCAGGCCCTGCCTCAACCAGTCCCTCTGTCCTCCAGGATTATGTTTTTCTATGAGAACCAACACAGACAGGTCCAGAAGGGTAACACACAGCTCTGTGCTCTTCTTTTGGAAAAACAATGTTTTATGATCAAATCTTAACGTAAAGAATGGCACGTAACATAACAGAAACTTTCATACWTTCAGATCTTTACATTGATAACTGGTTTCTATGGCTACCGCGCAGCGGTACCTGCTTGATTTCTCTGTGCTGGTGATTTGCAGGGCAGAAAATGAAGACGTTTTTGATCCATTCAGTTGTACATCAATTGCAGCTATTAAAACTCAGGGAAGACCATAAGTTAGTTTATAAAGCTGTTGATGATGCTACTGTCTAATCTTCATCTACAGGCAGACAGGTTTGAGCGGCAACCAAGTCTATGGGCTTTTTGCAAATTATGAATAATGTATAAGCTTAGGCTGTGGACATAAATGCTTTTCTTAGAATCCCCTTTTCCTGGATTGCCTCTTCTTCTGCCTTTGCTGCAGAAAAAGGGGGGRAAAAAGTGAATTTCTGGAGATGTCGCTATAGCTCTTATTCTGAATTTTATTTTTGTCAATTTATAGGAGTAAATCAAAAAACTCCCGACATTTTCTAATGCCATGTGTGAAAGCTTTGTCAGCAACTTTCCTCTTTTCCTGACAGTGTGTATGTGCTTGTTAGAGCCGTTTTTGCTTATTCCAGTTGCAGTACGTGCAGTGCCCCTCGGAGCTGCTCTGCAGGAGAGTAGCGCTGCAAAAGTCTCTTCCTCGGAGCACAAAGTGCAGCCACCAGTGCCGCCCTGCTCCGAAAGGGAAGGAGGGAGCCTGGGCATTCGTAAGATGGGTCATCCAACCTAACCAGCACCGTAACAGCCTGCGTCTGAGCAAAACCAGGCTGGGTTTAAGTGCTAAGAGGAACAAGAAGTGGGGCTCTCAACGTACTGTACAGGCACTGCGTACSAAAGTACCAGCATGCACAAGACCTGTCCCCGCTCTGTTTCTGTGCTTGGGTTCAGCAAGCATTTGGATTCATCTTAATGTTCCCTGCAAGTAGGTAAGGTTGTCTGAGAGACCCTTTCCTGCAGCTTGCACCAAGGCCRCCCACGTTTCTCAAGCGCTTACTTCTTGGGAGCCCCAGGAGACACTGCCACCAAGCAGGGCCTGCTTGGTCCCATACAATGGCCCTATGGGATGGTCCTCACGGGATGACCACCATCCTGCTCCCATCTGCACTACTTGGGGTTTGCCCTCCATGGGAGATGCTTCCAAGAGAGAGATTTATTCTAAGAGGTGAAATTCAGAGGTTACACAGAGATGAGAACTGACACAGAGAAAGTCAAACATAGACAACTTACTGATTATGGAGAAATGATATAGCCATGTTTCTAGATGTATTAGAAATTACTTGGCATCAAGAGGTCAATTAAGTTTTAATGTCTTCAGTGTTCCCACGGCAAAGTGAAATTGGTGGATTTTTTCTTTGTGTCTCCCAGAAGAGTTAAAATCTGTGCAGACCCTTTTCAGCAACCACAGCCAAGGAGCAAAGTTCCCTGTAAATTCACACAGAGAATTRAGAACACACATTAAAACCTCAGGGGCGTGCAGAGGTGTCCCTGCTCGCTGTGGTCCCTGGAGGAGGAGCAAGAAGAAAGCAGGGGGGCTTTGCAGACCCTGACCTGCTGTCTCTAACAACTGCCTTCATTGAAAACTAACCTGTGGTAGCTTTTGGGGTTGAATATCTGTGCTCTACTGCTCCCAATGCACTGTGCTTACGCGCTCGCTCCTGCCRACACCCGTATCCTGCAAGCAGCTCACTGCATGGAGGGGTGGCTTTGGTGGGACTCCTGCTCCTCCTGTTTTGTATTTAATGTTATGGCCTGTAACGTCCCCAATTGTACAGGAACACTAATGCATGTTGCTGTTTACTTAGGCTCACACGTCAAATATACAGGTAAATGTCAGAGGAGCTGCTTTGAGGACCGGGCAGGCACCATTTCTCTTGGCTGCAGCAGAAGGCTGGATGTCTTGCCCTGGGACAGGAGCAGCACGCGTGGCTCCTGCTCCTCCGCACGCTGCTGCTCTGCAMAGGACCCAGCGTGGAGCAGAGCTCCACTTCCACCCAACTGGTGATTTTGGGCATCCCAAACGGCACCCACTGGCCTACCTGCCCTTTCCTCAACCCTTCAGGAGCCTTCTCCACTCCTAGCAGCATCTTCACTGCTTCTCCCTCCCTCCCCTTGGGCAGCTAACCGGGTGCCTGGTCACAGTGTCATGCTCTCCATCTTGTAATTACGCTCTTCTTTCCAATTTGAAACCCGGGACAGGGAGAAGGTGGTGGACAGATCCCACAGGAAGGGGGAAGAGCCAGACGAACCAGTCTGAGGATGCTCTTTTGATGCTCCTGCCCTCCATTTCCCCACTTTCTTTCCAAGCCCTCCACAGTTATTCCAGCTCGAGTGCTGCTGGCCACATGGCTGAGATGCAGCCTGTGGGAGCGTCTGCTCACGGCAAGGAGGATTTACCCTTTCACCTTGAGCAGCCATTTCCTCTGAAAGGCACAAGTTTCATTTTCGCTTACAGTGAAAAATGTRCAGAGGGGGAAGGGGAGAGCAGCTCATCCCTTTGTAAAGCAGCCAAACAGGCCCGTTTCCATCGCCTGCACCCAACGTGCCATCCAGTTTGGTTTGCATTATGCAGCGTGCCCTCAGGAAAGAGTCCGGGCAGCAAAAGCAAATGCAAACTCTCTCGTTAGCCTTGCAAGACCTGTTCCCCAGCACTTGGGGTCAATCCCCTTCAGCAGGTTCATTTTTTCTTCATTGCAGTTTCATGAATTTGGCCATAAGCAAAAGGCAGGCTTTGGTTTAAAAGAAAATATGGAATTTATTAAAGGAAACTGAAAATCGTGTGCCACATGGAGGACTTGGGAAGTTGGGAGGAATTTCAGATCCCTGCGATATATCCAAACTTATTGCAAAGATGTGCAAAATCAGCGAGGGCATCAGCCAGTGGGGCCACCCRCTCGTGGGGCTGAGGCTGGGGGTTTAAAGCAGCCAGGGAAGGTCTGGTCCAACCTGCGCTTCTCTGGTAGGGCTCCTTGGTGGAACCTAAACCTCTCCTATGCCTTTAAGCTGAGCTATGAGGAACCCATCATCTGCTGTAGGCTTTCGGCATGATTTTCAAGCAGGACGTCTGYGATTTTATTTAAAAAGTTTACTTTGAATATTTCAGTTCAAAGGCAAAATACAGGCAAGGAAATTTCCACAAGGTGTTGCAAAAAGAGAGAAAAATATTCATTTTAGCAGTAATTCTTATGATGCAAGGAGTTAATTTTTTAATCGAGGTGCACATAAGGTGTACAGGAGGGAGCGGGGCGTGTTGGAGTGGTGAGTGGGTAACACGTTGCCGTGAGCAATGCAGCCCTGATGGGCGAAGGCTTTTACACCACCCCGGTATTGATAGGTATTTCAACCAGCAGTAAAAAACTGCTCTTGACACTCATCTGTAGGGAGAAATATCCATGTAGTCCTTGCTGCAGGACCAATTAGCCTGGGCAAGCGGCAGCGGGGAGGGGGCGGCGCGGCATATAAATGCRGGATGCATCCACACTTGATTACTCTAATGAAATGTCCATTGATTCCTATAGATTAATGTGAGAAGAACGGCAGCTGCGGAGTGGCTCGCGCCTCCAGGTCAGCAGCTGTTTGGGCGCGCGGGGCCGCGCGCTGGCCCGGCCGGGAGCGCGCGGGGCCGGGAGCGCTCCCTCCCCGYGCGCCCGCCGCGCTCGCCTCTGACTTTGCTGCGAGGCAGCTGAGCTCACAGGTCATCTGTTTGGGTGAGATTAATTTGATGCAGCGTGGAGAAATGGAGGCTCAGGCGGCTAATGGCTCTGCACAGGTGACATTGGGAAGGGCCGCCCCGCCGGCCGCGCCGCGGGAAGAGGGATGGGGATGGAGAGCGGTGCCCGCGCTCGGGCCCCGGGCTCGTCGTACACCCGGTGCCGGYGGTTGCTGCCAGTGCTGACCCGTTGTCTCCTGCACCCGTGGTCACCGTGGCGGGCAGCACGACCTTGGGGACATCACAGAGGTGTCCGTGGGCCAGGGGGGCACGGGACGGGTGTCGCAGCGCTGCTGTGCGGAGTGACCCGCGGCTCCGCAGGCCGCCAGGCCCACRGGCGGCTCCTTTGGCCRCCCAACATCTTCAGCGTTACCACTGATTTAATTGCGCGTTGCCTCCTGCAAAAGCATGACCCCTGCATTCCCCAGGGACGTACGGATACGGAGCAAAGGTGCCATCCCGCCACCCTGCACCCGCGTGTGCCGCATGGCCCGTGCAGCGGCATCACCGCAGCATCAGAGCGCGGCCGGGAGCCGGTGCCGCCAGCCGCAGCCGGCAGCCCCTTTAAGAGCAGTGCTGTATTTTTAGACAACATAAACAGGCCGCGTTCCCCCCTCGCTGCTACCCAAGGCATAAAAAGGAAGGGCTCTCTGCTTTCTTCGGTCTCCTTCCCCTGCTGGCACCATATAAGTCTGTCTTTTAAGCAGTCCGGGTCCACAGCTCTCCTTTTTTATTGAGAAGCTGCAGAACTCTAACCGGTGGTTCAATAAATTGTATTACATCCCCTTCGTACTGAATGCCCTACAAGCTCTGGCTTTCCATGTGTAATTGCAAGCTGTTATTAGCCCAGAGCTTTGTCCGTTACTGTGCCACACTATTGCTGAGCGGTCAATTTTTTTCCCCTGCCATTTCCTTTGCTCACACCATGCTGACCACGTTGGCCAGGGGCTGCCCGAGGTTTATAGTGCAGCATTGATTTTTCTTTTCTCTCAATACTGACAGAATCATAGATCCAAGGCAAATAAAGAAATGCATTCTGTGGTGATGAAATGTCTTTCGTTCAGCCTGGATTGAATCAAAGGCCATCACAGAAATGCTCTACTCTAAAATGCTAGTGAAGCTTAAGGCATTGTTGGAAAATGAATTTTCCATTTTCTTAGCTGTAATTTGGATTCTCAAATCACTGTGCTAAAAATAATCAGATAAAATTGAATATAGACTGCAAGCCTATGTAAAATGTTATTTGTTAGGTTTTGCAAGCTGCTGCTGCTGCTGATATGAAAGGAATCTGGCAATAGATCAGCAAAGTAATTGCTTAGGTGGATTTCTAGTAAGTACGTTGCATTACTCTGAATACCAAGGTATGAGGTGACTGCTGTATAATTCATATCAACCATGGTAAATAAGCAATATATAAGATATATCTTGCATAGCTGCTAGTGAGAGATATTACTCATTAAAAAAAAAAAATCTTGTATCATCTACATGCTATAGTATTTCTGCTCTTTATGTGGAGGTGCCGTAGAATTTTTTTTATGCAGGTGAGTGTCACTGTCCTGCAGCCYTGCAGCCAGTCCCTGCCAGGGCCGGCAGGGCAGTTTTGGTCCAGAGATGCCAAAGAACATTTTCATTTGCAAAAATTACCCCCCCCCATGGCACGTGCGGGAGGGAGCTGCCCGGCACAGCAGCCTCCGGCACCGCTGCCCTTCTCCAGCGAGCCAAAGTGCCACCAAGCCCTCACGCGTGGTAGGGAGCTCTCAAGGGAAAGAAAGAATGGTAGGAAAAAGGTGCCCGGAGGATGGAAAGAGTGAAATATTTATAAATGAAAATAGGGGTGTATTCAAACAAATTTAAACTACAAATTGAAAAGATAAATGTATCTGAATATAGGCCTTGGGCAGTATTGCATTAATTCGCTAGCTTTGGACCGTCCTTTTTCCTCTCTTTTAACAACTACATATCCAATATAGCTGCTGTTCACAGCTGCATTCTCAGCATCACGCTCCCAGCGATGCACAACAGGTCTTATGTTGTATAACGAATCAAACTATTGTTATTTACTGATGATTAGGGAAGAAAATACTATTTGAAGTCAAATTCAGTGTTTTATTCAACCTGAAATGCTGAAATCTCCTTTTTTCTCCCCGCTCTGTCTCACTGCACCCTAGTGGCATTTGGTTTTATGTAGATCTATAGCTATGAGGGCTGCCCAGCTTGCACAGAAGTCAGTCCCAAACCAGTTCTAATTATGGAAAACTTAGATCTGCCTGGTGGCCCTCCGGGACGTTTCCTGCAGCGATCTAGGAGGATTCTTATCCCAACCGTGGAATATTCTTATGCAGTCAGCATAACCTTTCCCTCCTAGGAAAATCCTTTCCTTAACATAGGTCTTTTGCTTGCTCATATCTATCATGTGGATAAAGAGGATGCCACAGCAGCAACCAAAATGAGGGGCTTTAGCTGCTATTTAGCTGTGTTGAACCCTTCAAAAATAACCTGCCAGGGTTTCTGATACTGCGGCTCAGGTTTAAATTCAGGGCTTATATTTGAGCAACATTTGCCTCAAATCCTCCTTTGGGGACTGGCCAGACTAGGTCTGGATGTTTCCAAGTGTCAGTACGGGGCCCACCAAGGACAGAGAGAGTGGGGCTTTAAATGAAGGGCCCGTGGGCACCAGTGTGTGACATGGGGCTGACATGAAGCCGAGCACGAGCTGGGAATGCAGCCGCCCTCGCGCCCCTGTCTAGCGTTTTCGGGCTTTGCAGCATCTCCTCAGGCTCCTATTGAGCCGGTTGCACCATCGCGCTGCACCAGCCACCTTCCTGCGTCTCCAAATCCCAGGAAGGGGAAAGCGAGGAGAATCCACAAACAGGATTAGTGTCGAGGAGCGCGAGTGTGATGAATACTTCAACATATTACAGAATCATAGATAATAGCCTAAGTATGTAGGAAATCATTGTCAGGGAAAAAAAAGCTGTTAATTCAATCATAAACGAAATGTGATGTTTTCTTCGTGTCTCAGCTGGCCAATAAGCACTTGTTGATTGGTGCAGGATCTCTGTGCTTGCAGCGGATGCCCATGCTAGCGAGCAGCTCTGATAATTAATTTTTAAGGTGGATGGAAAAGAGCAGCTCCCCGGTCTGATGCGATAGAGTTTGCTCTGAGTCATGGGATTCAGGGTTTTAAGGGTAGCAAGCAAAAATGATTGAACAAGCAAATAGCAAGAAGCAAGAGTGGCATCAAAACACAGCGTGGCTCGGCTGGACGCGGCGGTGCAGCAGGAAGCGCYGCTCTGCACAGCTTCCTTGCTTCAGCAGGGAGCAGCTCTTGGATTATAACAAAGCAAGTCCCCCCCTCAAAAAATATTAAAACGCATGTGGTGGTAAGAGGGGAAGATGGGTAGTAATGATTGAGGCTCTGCAGGGAGGATGGCGGTGCCTGGCGCCCAGGCTGGACTTGCTCGGCTTATCCGCTCCCGCCAGAGAGCCCTGCTCGCGGCAGCGCTGCAGGGGCTGGCGAGGCCGGCTGCGCGCGGCAGCGCTGCAGGGGCTGGCGAGGCCGGCTGCGCGCGGCAGCGCTGCAGGGGCTGGCGAGGCCGGCTGCGCGCGGCAGCGCTGCAGGGGCACGCGTGGTGCCCGCATAGTTCCTGTTCCTTTATAATGTGTTGCAGTGGGTTTGAGTTTTGAGATCTCCCTGTCCTCTGAAATGTGCCAAAGCCGAGGCAGTTGGGAGCCCGGCTCCTTCAGGGCTGTGGGTGTCTCTCGGTCAAGGGGGATCCCGTTCATCTCCTGCCCTGCRCTATTCCCGTGTCCTCCATACCAGCATCTGCTCGAGGTGATGGATGTTCCCCTGCAAACTGTGCCAGCAAAAGCAGTGACAGCTGAAGAAAAAATCTTTCCATGTATAGTAAACTAGYGAGCTACTATTTTCTTTGGGGAAGGACGTTGTGTGAGTAAAGCCCAGGTCGCTTCTGAAGAGCTCTTCTTCCTCAACCTCTTTGAATGTCATCTCTCAGTAAAAGATCAATGAGGATTCCTTGGCATATTTGCGCTGTTCAGCAGTCATCACCTTACAAATATTGTACCTGTCTGGAGGAGCTGATCCTTGGGAGCATGAAGGTCCCCACAAAGCCACCCCACACGCTCAGCCCATCCTGGGTCCTCAACTTCCCCCAGATCYACAGGCAGGCACTTCTCAACTGTTGCCAGTGCACATCCATCTACATAAAACCTAGAGAAACCTAGCGAAATTATGATGTTCTTTGGGATGTTCTGTCTAAATTGAGACTTTTAAACACTAATAATAATTAACTACTTTCTTAGTAACGAAAAAGTCTTAAATGCCTATTTACTTAACRGTCCCCTAGGGTGTCTTTGTTCTGAATGGGCTAAAAAATCTTAGCTGCAAAATAAGCAGGCGATTCCAATCAATAGAGCCAGAGGACTATATTGATTACCAGAACTCCATTCTTTAGTCATTAACCCTGTGAATTCTTTACAAAAGCTGTACAGGACAATTCCTAACCGCTACACCATTTGAGGAGTCATTCAGATATTTGAATGTCATTAAACTTTCATGACTGTTTACAGCACCTTCAGCCTCGCCTGGAGGACCGTGCTCGGAGACTCCCCGCCACCMAGCCGTATTCTGCCCAGCTGAACTGACAAACAGCATTAATCAAGCCTGGAAATTTCCTCTGCAGATATGTTTTTCTTGTTGGCCATCGCCAATATTACTACAGAGCAGGGAGACAGATTGCCCAAGGAGTGAAATAATAATCTTAATTTTTCCACRGTGCAGCTCCCAGCCAGAACGTGTTAGCTGGTGGCAAACACGCCTTCTGTTCATGGAAAGCAGCACATGCGCCGTGGGTTCCTCCAGAATGCCCCACAGCTCCCCACATGGATGCCACTCGGTCGGGCAATGCCCATATCGGCAGAGGGAAAGGGGCTCCGCGGCGTCCCCAGCTGCTCCCCATCCTTGGTGTCCTTCTCCCGCAGGAGCTGGGAGTGTGGCCAGGGGCCACTCAGCTCCTTCCCCCCGCCGGGTCCTGCGGGAGCTGCCCCCGCGACACCTCCCTCTCAGCAGCCCCGTGTTTAAGAGAAGATTCTCACATTTCAGATTAAGAAAGTTCATGACACGCGGTAATGGCTCTAAATGGCAAATTGAATCACAGGGACAACAATTGAATAGAAGCAGCCCAAACGAGCCCGACGCCAGCGGTGTGCGGGGCTGCCGGAGGAGCCGGGCAGCGGGAACACCGCGGAGGCGGGCGCCTCTCCCGCCCGAGCACACGTGGCTCCGTGCTACAGAACTCCTCGTAAGGGGCAGTCCTTCCTTTGCTGCAGGAGCTGGGACCAGCGAGCGGCTTTGTGAACCTACAGAACACTGGTGGTTACTTCTGAATATTTCCATAATGTTTTACATACACAAATTTTAGCCATGGCTTGTCCCAGCATTGTTCATTTGTTGCTTATGGCTTTGACCTCATGCCAAGTGACACAGGTTTGGGGTACACTGGTTACATGACACACACACAGGGCATCATCGTGCTGCACCATGAGGAGGTAGCCATGGCAGAGCRGATGCCACCAAACAAGCGAGCATTGGAGCTGAGCCTGAGGACATCCTGGAATTAAGGAACAGCTTTGGAAGTAGACAAGGATGTGTCTACACTCTTCCAACAGGGAATGCAATTAGTAGTTGTAACTGAGCAATATGCACAAGAATTGTCCTGAGTGTTTTTTGCAATTGGCACTTGATCCACTCCAGTTTCAATGCTGCAGAGTTATTGCCATCTATTTGAAAACTCCCCAAGAGAGCTATGGTGAGCCAGGCCATTTTCATGACTATTGATTTCATGGTTAAAAATATAGTATTTGATCATTAATTGACCAAACTGAGATTATTGTATGTTTTGAAACAACAACAACAGAAGCAACCACAGATCTAGAGACATGTGATGGTAGGTGTTGCAAAGCCCTCCACCTCTTCCTCTGATCTCCTGGTGATATAGCCCTTGCTATTCTTGATTTACTGAAGACACTCAGGACTTGAGCAGCTTCTCCAAGATCGCCTGGTGAACTGTGGCAGAGCCTTGTGCAAATTTCAAGCCTTGCAGCCAAGACTCTCTTCAGCAATGCACATTTCTCCACCAGAAAAACTCTTGCACCTGCTTATGAGGCTGCTTACGAAGCCTGTCATGGACTGACTTGCTTGAATTTCCTTATAACCCTTGTCTAAAGAGATACCCTGGCTAACAGCTTATGAAGTTTATTTTTCACCCTCAGGTTATGGTTTGAAATGTTGCCAAACCCAGGGTTTTTCTGCAGTCTTTTCTTCCTCCTCCTTATCAGAATAAACTTACAGCAATGACAGATGCAAAAATGTTTTAAGCAGRTTCCTAAATTACCTTCAAATTCCTTTCCTAATCAGACTTTGCAAAGGTCTGCTAGGACTGAGTATCTCTGCTACATAAAGTAGCCAGACCTCACCACTTCTCTGTGTTTTGTTTCACCTTTTCAGTAGGGGAATTCTCCGTATTTATGATGTGGACAGCGGATCTCACCATCCTTTCTTTTAGTGTAACCAGAATGGCAGAATTCTTGGGTTTCAGGGTGAGTTGACGTTTTGAGCTGTGTGAAATCCAGGAAGAATACAAGTATTTCCTAGCAAAGCTGTGAGCGCYATTGAGGCCGGGTGATCAACAAAGGACATAACACCCCTACCTGAGCTGGCACGCAGACTTACTCAGGTTGCAGCTACTCCTCATAAACCAAATTTAATCCAAACCAGCTGTAGTGTTAAAAGGGACCATGGCACATAGGAATCTGGGCTCTAGCTTCCTCCTGGTCATACATAYGTGGCAGCAAGGCATAATAGATTAAATCCTGCCTCTTCCTCAGCTCCTTGAGAAGGCTCTTGGCTGCATGTGGGAGCCAGTAGAACTCCCAGACACGATCCTCAGGCTCCTGGAGTGGCTCCGCAGGAAGGCACGCTCGCCGTTTCTCAATCATTGGGTTTCTCAATCATTGTCACACACACCTCCGATAATATTTACTTACTGCTTGAAAGGAAAATGGCTTTCTGAGGCCATTATTTCTCTCACCCATCCGCTGTCATAAAGGTCTTTATGATGGAGCGGCAGAGGAGGCAGCGCAAAATTGGACAGAGCAGGAAAYGACACCAAAATGCAGGGGTATTTCTGCACAGGGCCGCATAAAAACGCTGTGGCTGTCAGTGATAGCAGCCCTGTTTTTACAGGCAAAGACAAAAAAGTGGAACTAAAAATAAATATTTAAGAGAAGCACTGATATCTGAAGGACCTAGAAACTGGACTTGGGCTCATAAGGGATTTTTTTGAAGGTGTCATTTTCTCCAGTCTTTTCCTGTCTTCCTTTCTGTCCATTTTGAACCCCAGCCTAGATGCAGTACAGTCTGTTTATCATTAGTAAGATGTAGTGTGTATTAAAGCAGCAATAACACTAAGTCATTTAGAATGTACATCATAAGTTACAAAGAAAATAGGCACRCTGTTTTATTATGCTGAAGCTGTAAAGCTTACACTAATACAAAATATTGCTGGCAGTCACCTTGTTTTATTTTTCTTTTAACAGCTTACTAACAGTGTGTAAATATAAAAGCAAACTTTGATTTTTCCATCCGGATACACTGAAAACTCTTTCAATAAAAATGCTAGGGTGCATTTAACACTGTGACCAGAAATATTGAAATTTGACAGTTAGGAGGTTAAAGGTTTCAAATTTATACACAGAGGTGTTTTGCTCCTGTCATGGTCAGAGCGGCTTGCTCAGGATAACCCCTTTTGCTTACTGAACCTTTGAAAAGCAGAGAACATTAAGCAATACGTCTTGGCAGATGCCCTGGGATTTCATACCACCGGCAGAAGCCCATATGCACACAAAAAGGGAACCTCTTAGGTGAAAACTGGTCAAGCCTTTCTCTGTGTCTGCTCCTGCACGTGTGTGGAAAAGCTACTGTCTTCTACTGCTGCTGAAGCATTCATTTCCATGGGAGTTAAGGCAGTTTCTGCAGTATTTTTCAGGTATAAGGTGCTACTGCTTTTAATTTCCACATTGATTGAAATGGAGGAATTGCAAAAACCTGTGCAGAAGCAGATACTGTGAAGAGGTGGCATTGCACATACATAGGATAGTTTATGTTCTGCCATGAAACACCTGCATAAAAGACAAAATATAATCTATTTTACACCCCACATCTAAAGATTTTACATTTGTCCTGGTTTTTATTTTAGGAATTTCACCCTGTGGTATATGAGTGCAGGGCAGCGTTTGCCTCTTTATTGCCATCAGAGAGAATAAGTGCAGTTCAGAGGAATGGCCGAGGCACCATTGTGCCTCCAACTCCTCTTTTAAATGATATTTTTCAAGCTCGATAAAGAAAAAAAAACAGACACAATGTGTTTGATTTAGTGAGAAGCCATCCCTGCATCCGCTTGCTTGTAAACATCGCAGCCTTGGCAAGCCAGCTCGAGCCATCAGCTTGGCTGTCGGGGTCTTCAGGTTGTGGTACACGAGGAAATCACTGGGGACATTTTCTCCATATTCACCCCCAAACTTGTCCTCATTCACGTTGCTGCTCGTACACAGCAGGTTTTAGGTGGTGCCGGCCGAGTGGCACGAGGGCCGCAGTGGCTCCAGCGTCGCAGGCCGCGCAGTGAACATGGCTCAGGCCTGGCCAGGCATGGGCCTGGCCTCGTGAGGGGCTGAGGCCGGCGAGCGGGGACATCCATGCTGTCCCCTGCACAGGTGGCACCTGGGGTGCCACGTTGTATGTTGGTGGAGGTGCAAGTGCCCAAGGGGCAGCGGGGCCTGGGAGCTGAGGGCGAGATGAGGGCGTCGTGCGGCGGAAGAGCCTATGCCGGACATAGARCCCCCAGGCCTCCAGAAATGCAGCCTAAACACCGTTAGCTAAAAGCATCCTCCTCTCTCCAGTCTTGCCATAGTTGGTTTTTCCGCAAATGCTTCTCCATGAGCTTGTTTTCCTCTCCAGCGCTAAGACTGGTCTGCACAAACCAGCTGCCTTCTGGGGTCCTGGCTCACCTCTGGTACAGTCATGCAAAAGAAGCAATTTTTCATTATTGATAAAATGTAATGTCATAATGTCATGGCCTTTCAGGTCATCATCTTTGTAAGTCAGCCATGACATTATCACAATTTATAATGATAACAAATGGCCATAATGTTTGCATGTAATTTTCATTGGCTGTTGCAGAATTCTAAAATCCCTCCTTCGAAGGATATGTTTCATTAGCAGCAGCTACTGCTACCAGGAACTAACTGTTTCTGCTGCGTTTTTGCTTATTATGAAGACTCTTCTAGCCWATATACAAGAATTACATACCTTGTAGAAATCTAAGGTTTGAAGGCGATTTGTCAGTTGTCTTTAAATGCTGTTGTAAATTGACAGATTTTTTTCACCTTTTCTTAGTATTAGTCCTTTATAATAATTAATAATTCTAATTTGAGCTTGAATAATTAATAGTATTAATTTCTAAATACTTGTGTACATCCATAAAGACTGCCAGCTAGAAGATCTAAGTACAGTGTCCGATTGTCTCTTGACTGCACTCTTGGCTTGTCTTACTTAATATTTCATAATAAAAGATTTACAGCTTCAGGAGCTGGTGGGAGTCATAGGACATTTATTTTCATGTGATATTTAGAGGCTGGGGCTCCAGTCCCCACACATTTTAAGCGTATCCACAGCTTTTACATGTGGACCAAGAAGAGCGCAGGAGCGGGAGCTCCAGCTCGGCGGGAGCAGCTAATCCATAAGCAAAGAGGTTTCTGCTCCAGGAGGCCTCGGAAGATGAGAAGTGAGAAACAGGGACATGTCTGGGCACTCCAGGACTCTAGAACAGGAGAGCTGGGTTTTGTATGGGCAGGTTACGTGTGGATAAAGAAACATTAAAACGGCTAAACAAAATAAAGGCTTCTGAAACGGCAGCTGTGAGTTATAGTCCAACAAACTCCATGACAGGCCACCAAGCGAAAGGACAGTCCGCGCTGCACAATTGGTCCCCAAGGGACGCTGGTGCCATGGCGAGGACAAAGCTGGAGCCGGAGTCTCCGCCGGGCTTTGTTYTGGCCTACCCAGCTTATCAGACCTGTGCAGGGATTCATTTTTCATCTGCAAAAAGAAGCTTGCAGGCCAATTTTACCTCTCTTTTTCCTTTCTTGGGGCTGCTACTCTCCATTGGAAATTGTGAGATTCCTGTCCTTGAGGACTGGAAAATTCACGAGGGAGGAAATGGCTGATATTGCTTGCTAATGTTTCTAGAGTAAACCAGGAAAGCTTCTGTATCTGCTCACGTTGTGTGGCCACCATGGAGTCTGCCAAAGCCAGATGGAAGCATCGCTCATGCTCTTAATTCATAGGCTTTCCTAGGGAAAATATCCAACTGAGTTTTATCCTTGGTCTGAGTGACACCAAAACCCTCTAACTCTTATTGCCTTGCACACGAGGTCATGCAAACATGTAAGAACGGGGCTCGCTCTCCTTTAGAGGGAATTGTACAGAGAATATTTCATTGTTTGGAGGACCACGCTTCACGTGGGGTGTTGCCCAATTATATTCATGGCCATTCATTTTGTAGTGCTTCAGGATCACTCGTATGGGGCTCTCCTTGTTACTGTCTTTGAAATCTCTGCCGTGAAGTCTAGTCCCATCAATTTTACAAGCCTGCTGGTCTACACATGACCCAATAAGGTCACCCATGGCAGTGCAGTCTCCATCCTGTAATTGCTCAAATAGACCATGGACAATTGCTTTGTGTGCTTAAGGGAACATGTTCCTTCCCAGTGGCAAAGGAGGCTGCGCTTTCCATTGCAGTACAGAGGCACACTTGCATCCTGATAAATTCTTTTAAGCCACCTTAGCAGAAAATTGCTTGAGCTATCAAAGTTAATCAAAGTTGCTGGAGCTATCAAAGTTATCAAAGTTGCTCTGCTACGAGCAAYGAACGTTAACTAGGGTCTCGGGAGGTAGCAAAAGTAACTCACGTCAGTATTTAATTGTCTTCCCTGGAACATCTTTTTATTACACATGTCTGTTTTTCACTTAAATGCCTCAGATTAGCTCAAGTTTTACTTTCTTTCTTGAATCTGTTGACAGCCCAGAGAATCACTCTTCCATGAGGGCTTGGTTTTGCAGACTGTGAGTGAGATGGATCAGGTCAATGGGACAGCTCTGACTCCCCTCGTATAGTTCATGTTGCTGAAGATCAGATGCACAGAGATACAGGATGCTTTGGCAGATTTGTCTCCGTTTCTGTTAAATTATTTGTTACCCTAAAAAGCTATTCCTTGAATTCTGAACGCCCCTGAGAAAGAGCTCCCTTGTGTTTCCTGCTCCAGCCTCCTGGAGCAGTTGTTTGCAAAGGCACTTCAGCCCCTTGGCTTGGTCTCCACATGGCTCCAGCTCTTCCGTATCGGCTTCCTCCTGCTAGATGCTCGCTCCTCCATCCGAGCTCGGCAACAAGCAGATCCCAGCTCCAGTTTGCCGGATTGTGTCCCAAAAGTGGGGAAATCCTGGGGGAGAGCAGGCGACAGATACTTTCCACTTGGCCCTACCTGGCTGCGCGACGCTAAGCTCAGCTCAGGGTGGGGGTGGATTTTGCAAGAGAAGGAATCAACAAGGCAAGGCAGAGGTGGCAATGGGCACCRTGGCCAGGGAAAACCATTGCCACTCCATCCTCCTCACCAATCCGGTTTGCTTATGTCTAAATAGCAAGTAAAATGGGTGGAATTAGCCTAGATTTGCTGCCTTCTCATTAAGAGCAGGTTTGCCTCCAAAGCTGAGCTCTGATGCTCTGCGTCTGTTTRTACGGCCGGGCTCAGCTCGGCTCGGCGTGCAGACACTGCTCCAGAGCAAACGGGAGGGGAATTAGACAATACTGAATGTAGACCTGACTCTAAATGCATTGAAAATGTAGGTTATTGTCTTTTGGCATTTCCTAAAAAGCCTCTTGAGCTCCTGTTGGCAACCACTGATACTGAGGGTACTTTTAGCTGTTTAAGTCTTCCCGTTCTAACAGGGGTCAAAGGGCTGTAAAGATCTTCTCAAAAGGATATAGAAGGAATCATTAAAAGGGAGGAGGAAGAAAGTGACAGAAGGTCAGCCTTTTTTTTTTTAATGGGTGCATCCCCGAGGGGGTCAGGCACAGTTGTGCATTATACTCCCGCTCCAGTACCTGACTTTTAGAAACCTACAGCAAATCTTATTAGCACTTCCATGAGCATAAAACACAGGACAGAGCCCAACGTTCCAGGCAGGATTGAGGGAGAAAAACCATGAAATAAATCAATTTAGTCTTTCAGAGAAATTTAAATGAACGTGGTGCAAGGATGTAGCCAAGATGAGGACAAAACCTCAAATGTGTGCAAGGCATTTTCTGGTCCCGGGGAAGCGTGTGTGTATCTGCGTGTGTTTAATTCTCTTGTTGATCTTTTTTTTTTTTCCTTAGAGACAAATTTACTGTATGCTCATTGCTATAGCATGTCGTGTAGCTTTTTGTAAGGACTGGTGTAGGGCAAAAAATTTACCTTTTTATGTGACACAGCCAAACAGAATTGTGAAGGTTTTCAGTGATTTCTAGACAGCAAGCAATAAAGTGCGTTTGCACCCACACACTTACTGCCTAACACCCCATCTGGTAACATTTCCACGTCTCCAGGAAAGAAATCAATAGCAATAATCTGTGAGGGCCTCATAGGGTGTATATTTTTTTATCGCAGTGCTATTTGGAATTTTTTTCCTATCTGCTTACAGCACTAGATTGTTCTTTTTTTGTTAGCTAACATTGAAATCTTGGAACCATTATTATATTTTATAAAAAGCAGTAACTAACACTGGGRTCAAAATAATTTATTCTAAACACCCAGATACCACAGCCGTCAGATAGCGAAGTGCTCTGCAGCGAAGGCACTGAAAAATCTCATACAATAARAACCTGTGCATTTAAAATCATATGCTCACACACTTCAAAGACTCGCGCCCTAAAAATTCACGATTCCTTAAAGATAGTTTATATTAAAAGGGAATATACCTCCAGCTTTCATCTTGCCCCAGAGCAGAGAAGAAATTGTCCTTATATTCTGAAATTTAGAACTGTGTCACTGTTGGTTTTCTGTATAAGGAGGAAATATGATGCTTTGTTACTGGTCTTATTTATTGCAGACCTTGTCTGGAATCTGGTATTGAAGCTGTGCTTGATGAGTTGCTGCCTTGAACTTTTCCACTGATCAATGCTGGTGCTATGGCTGCATGAAAGAATAGCTTTCCTGAGGAGAAGCTATCACATGGGAAACACACTACACAGTAAGCTAAGAAATCTGCTATAATCTTGTATGCTTAAGCTTAGAAACGTGTTTCCCGAAAGAAATGGTGATAGTGAATGACCGTTTAAAAACTGAGATGTTACATGAGCAAGAGGTCAGGTCAAGAACAGGGAGGTATTAAAAAAAATAGGAAGAGAAAGAAAGACAGGGAAAAGAAAGAAAGAAGCAGAAACCTCCTTTCACTAACATGATAAGACACAACTGGGCAAAATGCACAGCTGAAGAAGAGGACRTTACAAAGCCAGGAGACAGGAATCATATTTCTTCTTCTCCCCACAGTGACAAATAAAAGCTTGTTTTGATTTTTGTTGCACAAATAATACGCTTTACTTAGAAACTGTTGTTCTCCCTAAAAATGGTTTTCTCTTTCTAGCCTAATGACAACGCTAGAGGAAGAAAAAGGAATCCGTGCTGTAATCAGCATATTTTTTATTTGCCAGCAGCATTTAGCATGAGTAAATCTGTATCTGTGCCGACCAAATCTTTTCCTTTATGTTAAGACTGTCAGTTRTGTGACATTGTTTTGTTTTTTTGCACATTGGAAACAAAATGTACCAGATCTGCTGAAATCCTTTCATTTAAGTCACCAAATCACCCCCTCATTTGGTTAACAGCAGGGCACATAGCGGGTCTTTCTCAGGGCAGGAGTCTGTATTCATGCCTCCCCCTAAGCCACTTGCAGCAAAAATTAGTTTACATTTTTGGAGCACTGTTGCAGTTGAGATCCCATGAAGGCTAATTAGTGTAGATGCACGGGGTGCCTTTGGTGGTAAGTGAAGATTTTAATATTGATTTTTTTTCTGTTAGTTCTTTAAACACAGGGGGTTTCAGTTAATAAATAAATATCATTTTCTTTAGCTGGGCATTGAAAAGTTAGCACTTATAAACACCAAACTGAAAATCTCAGGATGTGCTAACCCTGTTACAGCTGTAACTGACTGCACTTATCTCATTTTTGCTCCGAGGATTCACATCTTATGCTTGTCTTCATTTGCACTACAAAAAGTTGAGAACCCAAAACTCAACATGGAAAAAGTATCAGGGGCTGTGAAGGAGTCAGCAGATTGAATCACTGGTTGGAAAGATAAATTGGGTGGAAAGTTCTGGCTTCACCATAGACATTGCAAAACAGGAGTGGCTGCATGTTTTAATATCAGGTGGGCTCATAGGGATGGATTTGGGCAGCTAATCTTTGATTTCCATGTGTTAATTTTTTAAATCTTATGGCCCGTGTTTCTGCTCCTCACGCAGGGGAAACGAGGAAAAATCACGTCTTCCCCTGTTGCCCTGAAAGCAAATGCAGGGTGACCTCGGTGTCCGTCTGGGCCTGAGGGCTGCAGAAATCCCCCTGAGCGAGGGGTCCTACCTGCGCTCCAGGAACCCCTACAAAAGCCCTGGAAAAGATAACCAGGGGTAGCAAACCTACCAGAAATTGCCTTAAATTTTCTATAGGAGGGTTCCCACCTCCACGCGAAGCCTTCAGATTGAAGAGGCTGCAAACCCCGGACGTGAGCGGGAATCGCGCTGCAGCAGGTGCCRCGCACGGTGTGGTCACGCGTTGCTGCCTCGCTCTGCCCGTCTCCACATATTCTCCCAACACTATCAAACGCAATTTGGCAGTCTAGAGTAAAACGCAGGAGCAAAAACTTAGTGTTTTTAATAAAGTTACATTCGAACTCCTCCTTTGATGATAAATAAGCCATTCACTGACATACATCTGCCAGCACATTCATAGAAGGCACTGGGCTTAAATGAGTGGTGACCTTAGGAGACAGTCTAGTGTTTGGAGACTATATAGGTGACTGCTGGGTTTTGAGTCTTGACCTTTCTGTTTATATTCATCATGAATGTGCGGATACTTTTATTCTTTCCGGAAAGAGGCTGTCAATCTCCACGCTCGTGTTAATGCCCGCGCCGCGCCGAGCAGTGGTGGATCTCGGCGATAACAATCGCCGGGTGACTAAAATTAACTAATTCAGGCGGCAATGCTAAATGGAGCCGGAGGGTGTTTGTGTGGGCCCTGCATGGAGGCACAGGTGCAGCCCGTAAATGGGGACACATACGGTGCCTATGCGYGCGCGCTGCTCGCGGCCGCCTCCCAGCCAAAGAGCTCCCACAAAGCTCTCGTGAGCGGCCGGCACGGCCGGGCCGCCCGCGCCGCGGTCGCTGCTCCTGCCCCSGGGGTGACAGGACGTGGCCCCGACGCTCACCAGTAGCACCAGGCTTCACTTGCCACCTGCAACCGCGGTGCCCGGTGCCACATCCTGCCCTGCCTCCCTTGGAGCCCCGGGAGCTGGGATGGAGCCGGTGGGCTGAATCACTGTTTGGGAAGGATGGGTGGAGTGGGAAGTCCTGACCTGATCATAGACACTGCAAAACAGGAGTGGCTGCATGCTTAATATCAGGCAGAATGGGCTTGTAAGGATGGATTTGGGCAGCTAGTCCTTGATTTCCACACATTAATCTTTTTAATCTTGCTGTCAGTGTCTCTGCTCCTCAGGCAGGTGGAGTGAGGAAAGGTTTACTTTATTCAGACCATTTGCACTGCGAGCCCCCAGCCCCGACAGGGCTCCTTGGTCACTTCATCACCGCGGGGGCCTGCATACGGACCCGGCAGCGCTGGGACTTCGGCACCGAGAGCAGGAGCCCGTTTGGAGCAGCCCCGCTCCCCTGCGCTCACGTCATGGGACCCTGGGCTTGGGGAAGCAGCACCCACTCTTTCACCATCCCTTCTGGGCTGCTTCTCATCCCTGCCCCACGTTTCCCTCCCAAATTACCTCTTCACCTGTGATTTGTTTGTCAGCAAAGCCTCTCTGCTCCTCTTCAGGGCACTTCAGGTGGAGGAAGCTCCTAGCTGCAGGAAAAGATGGTGTTTTCCATGGCTGCTAGCTTTCCAGGAGCCAGGGCAGTCCCCGCAAGGATACACAAAGGTATTTCTCAAGCAAATATTACAGGGCTTTTCCACTAAAGGGATATTGGCTTAAAAGGGCTCCAGCCCTACTGATATTTGAGCTTTTTTTCTCGCAGAATTGCTCAAATCAATGCAAGTTATATTGCTCCCTCCCATGTTGGTCTAAGGAAGCTTTTATTGCTTCTTCCTACTGCCAAAGTCACTGCGACCCCAGTCAGCACCCAGTCCTTGCCAGCTGGGAACGTTCCTCTGGCCGACAGGAAAGCCCACGATGGAGAATTATGCACAAGCAGCTGCTTAAGCACCACGAGAAAAATGCCGCTGTGCGACGGCCTCAGAAGTACTTCCCTGGCTCATTTCTGCCAATATCCCTTCCCTTGTTTGCTTTGCCAATGGAAAAGGGTAAATTAAATTATAGTAAAATGTCTTCCTAAATATGCTTTCTCACTCCTCCTGCATGTATACAAGCGCTGCAGCTATAGCAAGAGATTATGTATCCCAAAGGAATTTGGTGCAATATTTTGTAATTCTGATTGAAATGTGTTCTGTCTGGTCCCCATAGTTTAATTTAGAACAATTAAGGTTCAGAGTACATGAGCTTGCAAAGCACATTACAAACAATGGCTGCAGAATAAACTGCAAATCAATCCACACTAAATCACCCTGAAAATCCCTGCGAACACAACAAAGAGGTCTAGATTCACAGCCCTTTAATACGCTCTCCTCCGTCTTGGTAGCCATAAGTAGTTCAGCTTTTTCCTTTATGGAAAGAAAACGTGATCACCCTTGATTTTGGGTATGATTGTTTTGTTGCCAAATATAAAAAATAAAGGGCTGTCGAATACGTGTTTATGTAGGCATGTCAAATCAAACAGCAGGAGAGAAGCTGCTGTTGAGCTCCCTTCTCTGCTTTACCTTGCAACACTTATTTCTAATGATTGCCTTGCTGCTTTTATACGGGACTATGGCTGAGCAGGAGGTACTAATACAATTAAACCTGATAAGATGGTGTCCTGAATATCATGCGTGCGTGTGCAGCGCCTGCATAACAGGGTTAGTGCATGTCAASTATCAACTTTCTATGATTTTTACATTACCTTTATTATGCTGGCTGACAACCATGTTCCCTGCATTTATTACAGCAGCTTTTCATTAATGCTATACCTAAAAGATTATTTTAAGTGGGGTGAAGTCAGGTTAAAAAAAAATGTCAGGTTCCCCTGGTCTCTGCAAAACTGGGGTTTAATTCCTGAGTGTGCAAAGGCTGCCAGGTGGCAGGAATCGTGGACGTGGCCTGTGGTGGCTCTGCAGGTCTCGTTCTGCCGCGTGCCAAGGAGCCGGAGCGCGTGGGGCCCTTGCAGCCTCCAGCCCCAATGTCCCCGGCGTGTTCACCAACCCGGCTCTCGTGTTTCCCGTGGGCAACACGTGGCTGCGCTGGGGCTCCTGCCACGTGTTTAAGCCCGGCTGGAGGGTGCAGAGCCCTCCAGCTCTGCTCAGGCCTGTGGCCAGAGTGTCATCGATTTCCAGAGAGTTGGCACCTGCTTTTAAATATTCCCAACGTGGGAATCGCACCAACAAACAGAAAAGTATAGGAGCAGCCTCCTACTCCAGACTCTGCTTTACATGATGCTTTTGTCATTAAAAATAAACAATCGTCTGTTTGGGAGCATAAGTAATTGTGTGTTTGCAGGTGCCCCCGTAGAGCGGGCGGTGATTATCAGGCCGAGGCGAGAGGCCTGGTAGGTGTTTGATTTGCATCTGCTCACACTGATTTCTGAACCACTTTTCCTTGCCCCTAGCCAGCGCTGTGCTCGTCCTCACTGTTGTGCTCATTAGTTTGGTTAAGCCGCGCTGCAGGACCCAGGTTGTTATTTTAACTGAAATAATTGAATTAACCTGAGATTCCGTAATTATGCTGTTTATGGAGATAAACACATCGAATCCGAGCGTGCTGGGCAGTGCTGCGCCGCAGCCCGAGCGCGAGGCGGTTTTTGGGAGGCAGAGCCCCGTTTGGGCTCGGTTTAGCAGCGAGCGCCTGCTCATTCCCCATTTCTCCTGTAAGTGCCTCGGCGCTGGAGCTTCGGGGGCTCCGCTCCAGAGGAAACGTTTTTATCTTAACAGCCTGTGACCCAGGAGGTTTATATATATGGGAGGACACTAACCTTTGGTCTAAATGTTTCATCCTTGTTCTCAGCTCAGAGAAGGCTTTTTATTTTCCTCTAAACCTCTGTGAAATACTTCTTGGGCGTTTTAAGAGTCATTCACACATGGGACTTGAAAAGATGCTTCCTTCTGCAGCAGCAGCATTTCAGGTGCTTTTACACGAAAAGTACCATCAGGTGCTTGTTTTGGTCCTTTCCGATGCATCCGCGCTGGGATAGCACGTGGGCAGCGGCCGGCGCTGCCCAGAGAGCCTCCAAATTGCATTCCTCATCAGGAGGATGAGGAGGGCTGTCCACGCTGGCCTAACCATTTCCCCTCTGACAGAGCATAGCGGAGCGGGCGCGACACCCCGATGCACCCAGCGCTCAGCGGAACAGGACAATCCCAAGTGTCCCTCACCCTTGTCTCACCAGGGGACATCCTGGCAGCCGGGAACGCCCGACCCAAAGGCAGTTTTAGGTGTGAAAATGGGTTTTAAGCAGCTCAGGAATTAAGCTGCAGCCAGCGGTTTGCTTCTGAGGGCTGTAGTCCTGGAACCGCTCTTTGCATCAAACTTGTTGCAGCTTCTGCCCAATGTTACATGTAATTTCAGTCTATTAGTTGGATGGGGTTTCCACCTGATTTGAGAGCTTTGTTGTTTAGAAATGGGTATAAGCATGCGCTTAAAAAGTAAGCATGTGCACAGATGCTCCTTTGAACTCAGGGGCCCCAAGAATCCATCAGGAAGCTTCTCCCAGCTTGACCCGTGCCAACAGGAGGGTCATCTCCCAACCGTTACTCYGCGCGATGATTTCGCCCATCGCTTTCCTTTGGCTCTCAAGCTGCATCGCAGCCAGCCACCTAGAAAATGTCCCATCCGTTGGCGCATCCCAAAGAGCGGAGCCACGAGCAGCGCCGGGCAGGAGCAGCCCCCCGAGCCGGGCCCGGCTGTGCAGCCCCGGCGGCTGCCTGCGTTCCCACCGAATGGAATACTAATTTCATGAGGGATTTATTGGAAACAAGGCTTCAGATTGAATTATGGTGTAATTATGAACTGTTTTTGTGCGTGCTACAAGCCTGGGCAGCTTGCCACTGGGCACAATCCGCAGTGCATCAAGCAACCACGGGAGAACCTGCCAGGGCTGCCAGCCCGCCCTGCTCCCTCAATTAAACACTCCTCCTGACTGCCAGTTACACAAATTAAACTGTTTTAGCCTCATTTACAATATCATAAGTGAAGAGCGACAGGCTGAAACCATCAAACACCCTCAGCTTTCAGCAGCCTTACCCCTGCAATGACCATATGCTTGCGCACAGTTGTCTCTCTCAGCTGATCTGATACAGAATTAATTGACACTCAGATTTTAGCCTTAACATACCAGCTGTTAGCTGTAAAGCAACAATCAGGGCAGTTCTTTAATCAGAAAATGGACTGGCTACCTTAAGGGTCTCTTTTTTTTTTTGACATCTATGAGTGATTTCTTGTGGTTACATGATGCAGATGCAATTTGAGCGGAAGCTGGAACAGTGCTAAGCCCCCAGTGCTGGAAATGCAGCCCCCGCTGCTGGAAATGCAGCCCCTGCTGCTGGAAATGCAGCCCCCGCTGCTGGAAATGCAGCCCCTGCTGCTGCTGCTGCTTTTTTGTGTGGATGGTGCCTGAGGGTCGGCCCAGAGGCAGATGTGCAGTCAGGAAATAAGGGTGGGTGGCAAAGGCTCGGGCTCCCTGCAGGGTGAATGGGGACCCCTCGGCGGTCCCCACGCAGGTCCCGCAGCAAGTAGAGGCAGCCCTACAAGGCTGTGCACATTTGGGAAACTTCTATGTGTATTGGGGAAGCTCAGGTGGTGAAATACAGCACGAGTGATCCAGCCCCGCCGCATTTGAATTTGGCGAATGCATTTAACCAAGAGTGACTGCTTTTAAAAAGCGCTTGGATCCCAAGATAAACTGAGCTGCAAGGGCATAAATCTGGGAGGGAAACCAGGCTTGGGCATCTCACATGAGTGGCTGATTTCTAAATTTGGAMACCCAAGTCTCAACATATTTAGAAATACAATATTTCYTGTCTCCTTTTTTTTTTGCTGATCTTTCATGCTTCTTAAAATTTTATTTTTTCSTTGAGTTCTAATAAAATGAGTTAAATAATTAATGCCACTATCCAATAACTGATTATAGAATTTTTTTTTAATTGCATGTAGCACTGTTCACATACTAAATCTTTTTGATTAACGTTTTTTAAAGAAGGCTTGTTAAATCTATAATGTAAAAAGCGCAGAGATGTAAGCCACTGAAGTGAAATCCTAAATTCTTTTTATGAGCAGTAATTTATTTTATAAACTTGATTCTTGATGTGTATATAGGAAATATTAACAAGGAAAAAATATTCTAAAGAAACTGCAAATAGAAGCCTCCTCTTCCATACCCCCCTGAAATCTAGTTTATGTCCATAGGTGAATTGCTGCTGTGAAGCTACTGCAATTTGACTTTGTACAAAAAGGGTCATTGAACAGAAGGTCAGGCAGCTGGCCATTTCCATTTCAAAGATGCTATCAAAAGGGCAAGAGGCAGTTCATCCAGCAGCCCTTTAGCAAACAAGATTTTCTCCTTTCTCATTTATGATATTTTTTTATGCTAAAATAGTTTATAGGCTACTGTGCGAAGGTCCTTGATTCATTCTCTTCGGAAGGAAAGTGGACTAAGTGGAGCTTGGAAAAGACTTTGGCTCAAGAAATCAGAGGAGCTTTTGAGTAATGAGGAGCCATTTGGTGTCCACTTATCAAGAGCCTGGCAGTAAGGCAATAAATCATTACGGGGACTCTGCACTTCAGCTGAAGACAATTGCAAAGGTAGCTCTTTTATTACAAATTATGGCTTATCGCCTCCTTAATGGCAGGCCTCAGCTTTATGAATACCTGAACTTATTAATCAAGATAAAGCAAACAAGTTTAGGGAAGTTGGGGCGAGGAGCATGCCGGCACGCGGGCACCGGGGCCCCGGGATCCTGCGGCCCGCTTGCTGACAGCTCCGGTGGCGCTGGCTCTGGGGGGAGCAGGGAATTGGCCCCTGCCAAGGGGCAGCTAAAACCGGCCCGTTGGAGGGATGTGAAAGGGGCAGTTCCCCTCTCAGGACTTGTGCGGAGAGGAGATTCGGGGCTGGGGCCGCTGCCGACCGCTCGCCTGGGCTGGCAGCGCTGCTGGAAGYGCCTCTGCTCGTAGCCTGGGGGGGCATTTTGAGAAAAAATACATGTATTTTTTTACTTTCAGCCAAATATATATACATACGCACACATACCTATATAAAAAAACATTTAAGCCCTGTGTTTTCCTCTGCCTGGCATGCCTAGCAAAAGTAAAGCACCTTTACGCTGCAACCTCTTGTGTTTAATTGCACAGAGTGTGTGCAAGAAGAAGGCTATTCTGGCAAGGTGCTCTGGGAGCAGCCACCCCATGCCRCTGGTGGCGGTCACAGGCGGCCAGGAAACACGGATAGCTGCCTCCAGCATGCAGGCCTGGGAGGAGCAAAGCAGAAATGCGGAAATTTCAGAAAAGCAAATAAAACAGCTTTTCTGTACAGATCAATGTGAGAATTTTAAGCTTCAGTAACTCAGTATTTATCAATGGATAGAATGAGGCATGATTTATTTATACAGCAAATTTCAAAAATGGGCTCTCACTGTAAATAGACTTCTGACCTGMGCTCGGGCTCGTACTTGCAAAACAACTGATAACAGCCCGGGACGCCGGAGAATCTCTGGTCACCTCCCAGTCCTGGCCGTGCCAGAGATAACGGAGCGAGCCGCAGCTTTCCCTCTCACACRAGTGTGTTCAGAGCCAGGCAGGGCAGGTTTCAAATGTGTCACTGTAAAACGTTTGCCCAGCCAGAGCTGAGCGCCAGCCAGGGTAGCTGTGCTCTGCCGCTGCGATTACTCCTGGCAATAAGGGGCTGCTTCCGAGCGCGTCAGTCGTTAYTGGGGTAAATCTGCTCCTTGACAGCGTGGAGATGGAGATGCCCTTGGCCTGAAACTGGATGAGTTGTATGTTTGATTATACAAAGTAGTAAGTGAAGGCTTGAACTGCTGTAAAATGGCATCGCTGGCACATTTAGTGCACATGCTGGTGGCATCACGGAACAAGATGGTGCTGCAGGCACCGTGATCGCATGCCTTGCAGGTGCAGCAGCCGCAGAGGGACCACGGGTGTTGCCAGTGGCTGCTGTGTTGCACTGAGTTGCATTGTACTGCGCTGGGTTTGTTGCATTGCATTGCATGCTGCATTGCACTGGATCGTGTGGGGTAGCCTTGCGATGCCTTGCACCTCCTGGCCTTGCCCGCACGCGCTGCAGGGCGGCCCCGGGAGCTGCATCGTCACGCATGGCTCCTTGCGCAGCCCCGCGCACACCGGCTGCGGCCCGGCCGTCACGCTGCCTTACTGGTGCCGGAGGAGATGGACGTTTCGGTAGCACATTGCGAAAAGTGAAGGGGAAGCGTAGGATTTTAAATAGAGCCATTGCAAGCCATAATTCACATAAATATATTTCAAAGGCGTCTGCAGCGTGGCAGCAATGGGCAGCAGCACGGGGCCACGTGCACATGCAGCCACAACCCACCCTGGGAAAGGTAAAAGGGGGCCGGGTGCTGGAGAGGCGCCGCAATCCCGCAGGCTGCACGGGGGCCAGGAAGGGCTCCTGCTTCCCGGCGCGTGTCTGGCCGCGCGGCGCGGAGTGGAGGCGGCCGCGGCCCTTCCCTGGAGGGATCCTGCCCACGTCGCTAATGATGCCGGCTCCTCTTGCCGGCAGGGAGCAGCTGATGCTGCTATTGTTTCTCTGACAATAATACAGGTTTTAGACTTACTGGTCACGGGCACATTTTTCTTCCTCTCTTCCTCACACAGCGTAAGCTACTTTGCCACCCCGGGGACCGGCTTAGCCGCAGCTCGCGCATGAGTTTGGGAGCCGAGCCGGTGAACCTGTGACCCTGGCTCCTGCTGCAAGCGCCCGAGGAAATGCAGGGGGGCCTCGGAGGCGGCAGGTAGCGCCGGGGCTCCGCGCGGCCGCCYGGCCTCTCGCTCCGTGGTCGCCGGCCGCCCTCCTGCCCCGCGTGAGCTCCCGCGTCAGCTGCCAGCCAAGGGGAATGGCAGCTCCGTGAGCCTCCCTAGAGCCCGAGGTGCYGTTTCCTTTGCGGGGACAAAGAGCAAGGCAGCTCCAGGGTGGTTTTGTAGCAATTATAAAATGATCCGGATCCCTCAAGTAACTCATATTCCTTTGACTTCGTGTCACACTGTGCAAGCCCTGGAAATCCTCCTTCAGAGAGGCTTCCTGCTCTCCCCAAACGCTGCCTCGACATCTTAAGAGGCCCTGGCTTGGTGCAGAGGTAACCACAGACATTTGCAAAGGTGCTGTGAACATCTAACCCTGCTCCTAAGGCCTGGCAAGTGTTGCCTTTGAGGTTCCCTCAGCTCACRGTTTGCCCTTGCACCCATCAAGATGCATACGAGTTGTGTTGACCGGGCTGTGCTCATGTAAAGTGGTCACTAGCCCCAAGAGCTGATCATTTTGAGCTTCTGTGTCTTAAAGTATAAAATGAGAAGATCTTCCTTTCTGCAAAGCAGTAATATGTTAGAGAGCCATGGACGTATAGCCAAGGATCTACACCAAAAGTCTGTAAAGGGGAAAGCTAACAAGAGGCTGCAAGAAAGGGTCGATGAAGCTATACAAGAGGGTAAATATTCAGATGGTTTTCTCTCTCAGATACATTGATACTAGGTTCAAAAAGAATTCTCCTGGTACATCGGTGCTCAGAGTTTTCCAAATAAATACTGCTTACCTCTACGGTTAATCCAACATGAGACACTGGCTGCAGGTCTGAGCAGTTGGTGAAATTCCACCCCAAAATTTCAATCTTTTTCAGTATGATTTCATTCAAGCTGCAGAGCTGGAACGATTGCTATTTCATTATATAAAATGAGAACATTAAACTTGACAGCAATTCCAGGGCATAAAATTTCAGCGGGGCTGTGGAAGTGGCGGAGCAGCTATCTCCGACCTTTGGTCCATCATAAATGAGGAAAGGGGTGTTGTGTGAGCGGGAGGAAAGCCCGGCGTTCCTGGAGGCCGTTGCTGCTTTCATTAGCGCAGCAGGCTCCTCGCCAGCTCTCCTCGTCCTGCGCTCGGTGTCGAGGCTCACCAGGACTGGCACAARTCTGCTTTGGGGGGAGAGATTTTCCCTTTTTCTTTGGATCCCAGGCTGGAAATTCTTGGAAAGCGTACGCCGTTCCAGGGCAGCACGAGCCCACAAGCAGGGCAGATGTGGGAATGCCAAAATACAGGAGCACCGAGTCCTCCAGGACAAGACATATGGGACAAGCAGCGGCTTTGCCAGGTACCCCCTTTGCCATCCCATGCCCAGCATCTAAACCACTGGGTGACTCGATGGCACCTCAATAGGGAAAGCAAGTTCCCTGTTAGCTAAAATGGATTTAATGCTAGGTTTTGCCACCGGGGCTGCTTTTGAGGATCCTCTAGCTCCTTGTGCTCATGCAAATTCTGCGAGCCTTGAAACAGCTGAATTTGAAACATTTTTAATATCACATCAAATATTTCACACGGTGCTAATGACAGATGTAATATCACAGTTAAAATAAATAATTGGCACTTTGAGAAGCACTATGTTATTTCAACTGTGTTCTTACGGTTCAGATATTTCTATGGAATAGTCATATTTTCTTCTGACACATTTACAAGTTGGGTTCAAAATGTATCATTACGAAATATGGTCAGCTGCATTAAAATTATAATTAAAAAATTGCTTTTCACCCTGACATGAAAAATTTAAAGCTGGTGCCCGGGAACAAAGTACTTTAACCTATTGGATAAAAGGAAAGCAATGTATTATTTTAAAAGTGAATTATTTTTCAAGAGTTTATTTTATAATGGTATAATGACATCTGTGGACCTTAAAGCAGAAATATTAATCCTCACAGTTAATTAGCTCTTAGAGGGGTTTTTACCTGCACATACGTTATGGGCTGTAACTGTCTGTTTCTGGGTTCACTCTGGGGGCACCTGAGGGGATGGGGGACCCCAAATCCATCAGCAGCCCCAAATCCATCCCTGGCAGGACGAGGGCAGCGGCAGGGGCTCAACCCTCCGGCCCTGCAGGCCCCTTCCTGGGCTCCCCGCTTCGTGGGGTAACCAGTGTTGGCAGAATCATATAAAATGGGAAAAGTCAGATTTGGGGGGTGGTGTTTTTTTCTTTACATGAATGAAATAAAAGGGAAGGGATTTTGTTCAGAGAAGGCTGCTCCGGGCTGGGACCTGGAGCCTCATGCCGGCCGTGTGGTGCCAAGGAGGCCGCTGTGACACCGGTGGCTCCACAAAAGTCCCTACATCCGTCACGGTCTGGATGGGCAGCCATGTGGGCAGGAGGCTGGGGTGACTCTTTGGTCACCTCATGTCCTTTTTAACCCAATCATGAGGGCCATCATGTGCTCAGAAGATGTTGTCATGTCCTGAGGAAGGCACCAAATCCAAGAGGGTGGGATGTTCCCCTTGGCAGGTCCAGAGTTTTATCCTTTCTTGTGGCTGAATGAGGAGAGACGGTCCTGGCCTGAGAGAAGATGTGACACAAAAGCCAATGTTGGACCTGATCGTAAATAGCATCTTCAGGTGTTGGCTTCAGGCCTCTCCTTTCCAGGTCACAGCATAAAGCTTGGTGGCCATTGGAGCATCTCTACCCTAGATGTGTGGGTCTGAGTCCATTAGCAGGTCCTTAGGAAGCAGAGGGAAGCGGGAACAAGCCRAGCTGTGAGCTCGGAGAGGGCCGGCTCGTGCGGCGAGACGTGCAGGAGGAGCAGCGCTCCCGGCCTYGGGAGCCCTGTGGCAGCACCGGCGCCGGCCTTATAGAGATGTCTCGAGGTGTCATAATTGCGGAGAGCTGTCAGCTTCCCATCACGATCCCCTCGTGCGCGCGGGGACTCTCCGGTGCCTCCTGGAGCCGCGGGCTGCAAGGCTGCATGCAAAGTGCCCGCGCGGTCCCCGACGCGTTGCCTCTCCTCTCGCTGCCCATCAGGGCATTTCCAGCCGCTCCTTACGGACGTTTGCTCGCTGAGACGCTGGGAGAATGATTAACTCCTGCAAATTGGGTCTTAATACCCTACTCGGCTCTTGTGGACCTTGCAGTGGATGATGGCAAGGAGAGCTGTGGACGGCTCATCCTGGCTCCAATCTGGCACTTGCACACTTCACCATCGAGGGTAGAAATACTCTATTATACACTGAGACATCATTCTAGTGGTGCAAAGGGTCGTTTGAACATGGGACACTGTGCAATGTTTTTATATATTATGCAGGCAGAAGAACTGAAGATAGTGAGTGAAAATAGGAGTTTCTTCTTGTAGGACCTCATGTTTCTATTCCCATTTTGTTACAGCTCACACATGAATAAATCACATTTGATGTGTACTACCTTGTGGGACTAGAATTTTACACCATGTGTTCAAACAGGACTCAATTAAATCCATAAAAGTAAAAAAGAAATCTGATGTGAGGTTCTTGTGCTGGATTTATTCTTCCAGCTTGTTTTCCATAGCAGCTTGCACTGATAGCCAAGTCTGTTGCTGGGAGGAAAAGATTCCGTATTTTAAATATTTTAGGATAATATGTGGCAAGTTAGGTATATTACATACCATGGAGACATAAATAAAAATCACAGACTATTTTCTTTTCTGGTCCACAGGAGAGCCACGAGCACGCGAAGATCGTAAGACTCTTCTGCATGGTGGGGAGCATCTCATGAACTTCAGCGCTGATACCCACCATCAGGTATTTGCTCTTGTCTAAGCAGTCTTGTGTTGGTCACTTCCACAAGCTCAAAATGATAACCATTCACAGCTGATAACCAGAAAGCATCTGCCTAAAATTTTAGGGGGCAAAAGAAAAGCAAGCAAACAATCCTGGGCAAACAGGAGGTGATGTTAGGCACAGGTTAAGGAGGGACAGGCCACCACAGCACCATCATCAACCCTCATGAATCACAGCGTCCAGCGCCCACGCCAGAGAGCCGAAGTGTGGCCAACGAGACTCAAACTGTTAAAAGCTGGAACTGGGGCTATCACAAGTGTTAAAAAGCCCCATTTTCTATATGTGTAGGTGAAGCAATCTATATCCCAACCACCAAAGTCATCTGAGACTTGCCTGCTGCTGACAAATGTGGCTGGGCAGATATGTAAAGATGATGCGTCATGAGCCCTGCCGATGAGTTTACAGCAGAAGCCTCTGAATTCACATCAAATGTGTCAAAGGGTGACAGAACTACATCACACAAACCCTGGCAGTTTAATTTGGTGTCAGCTATTAGTGTTGACTTTCAGCACTGTTGCCGCTCAGTGTTTTTGCCAGCAAGGTGACACTGCCTTGCAGATCGCTGAATGTCTTTGTTGCAAGAAATAGGGTTTGCTGGCTGCACGGGAGTCCCCTGATAGAGGAAATCCAGAAGGTCAGAAAACTATTTTTCCAGGCTGCAGCACTCCATTTTGTGACCTAGACTTTCCATTACATTATTTTTGGTTAAGTATTTGATTGTGTCGCTACACGGAGAGAATGTCTCTGTCAGACTGCTCCTAGTTTCTTAATTATTCTCTGTTGTTTGGAGAGGTTGCTTGGAGCTGATCTTCCCATTCAAAACCTTTTTCACGGCAGAGTGGCAATTTCTAAAAAAATGCTTTTTTTCAATAAATGCTTTATTTGGAAGTGGTTGGGAGACTGGCAATGAATCTAGAAGGATTTAAGGTGACTGCTAACAAACTAGATTTCTTCAGAGCTTTCCATGTGAACACCCAAGGGTGAAGGTGCCCAGACAACCTCTCCCAGGAACAGGAGTGTCAAAGAGGCATCTGGCAATGAGGAAAGTAAGAAGTGAATAAAAACCCCTAGCAAAGGAGGGATATGGATGTCAAAATCAGGGATACTCCCCTAACCCTTAACTCCAGTGTTTGGGCTCTGTCTGGCCTTCGCTGTCCTCTTGGCTGAAGCGCAGGGCAGTCGGGAAGTGAATCCCAGTCGGCAGCAGAAGGCAGAGCCTGGTCCCGCTCCGCGCGGGGTACACGTGTGCGGCTGCACCCACCACCACGGCTGCTTCATGGCTTGGGAAAGGGGGCTGTGATTTCTCCTGGCAACCCCAAAGCGGGGTGTCTCCATCTCCCCCTAATGTGAGCTCTGCGAAGGGATGCTGGGCGCTGTCGGAACTGCCCGGGGTCTGTTGGGCTGCGTGGCCAGCAAAGGCGCTGCCGAGGAGGAGCCGCCGCGCTCGCGGGATGCRCGTCCCTGCTTGGGGCTGCAGCTGCAAGCAGGAGCAGGTCGGGCACTCGTGGTGCACTCACTACCAGGCAGGCTCGGGTTCCAGCCCCCCATCATGCCCTGCCTTCTACTGAGAGTGAGTTTACTTTAAAATCGAGGCCTTCTCTTCCCCATCAGTGCACTCAACCAGCAGCGTGCTTGGCCACGGAGCTGCTCACATGTGCGTGGGCTCGTGCAGACCCCCCTCAACCTGCTGCCCAGGGCCCCTTCCCTTTGCCGGATCACGGGCTGATCCCATGAGAAGCTCGGAGACTCATGCTGGGGTCAGCAGGACTTAAGGACACCCCCAGCAGCTTCCTGCCATCCCAAAGCGGGCGCGAGGAATGCAGCGCGCTGCACTGGGCTTGTTTAATGCTCTCTGTCACTCACCAGCGTGTGCTTGAGCAGCCTGTAAGCCGCTGTGACACAGCAGTACATCATCCCAAAACAGCATGGGTGCTCCGGGCGGCCGGAGCGGCTCCGTCGGCTGCCCTTTGCCAGGCGACAACAGGGAACCTTTCAGCACAGGGAGCAGCCCTGAGAGCCACGAGGGCACCGCACACATCTGGCCCGGTCTCTTTAATAATGAGTATTTTAAAAACCCAGAAACACTTGTCGGGGTGGTTCAGCAAAGTGCCTGGCCCATTGGAAAAAAGAGGTTATATCCACTAAAAGAGGATTGGAGGAAACGGSAGACAATTTGGCTGCAGCAGGGGAGAGCAGTAGTGCCGCATCCAGCCCAGGAGCTTCTCCCGGGGGAAGCCATGGGACCTGGAGAAGGTGGGAGCTGTTACAGCCRAACCCCGTAGACATCGGCGTGAAGCTGCCGTGGCCGCTGCCTCGGGAGGCCGCACCAGGACGGAGCAGAACCCCTTGCGGGGCGCTCGGCACCGCGGCCCTGCGTTCCCTGCATTCAGGCAGCAACAACAGGAGGCTGCAGAGCTGCGATCCAGCTGCCGGGCCGGGCTGCACAGCATGGGGACATGGGAGAAAGGCTGCCCGAGGGGACGCAGGGAGTGAGCTGCCCCCACAATCCAGGGAAAAACGGTACAGCCGGCTGGAAAGAGCAGGGGATGCCCTTGCCTCGGAGTGTGTGTATGTGTGCACGCACACAGCGCTTAGCAGGACTTTGTTTTCTGCATTCAGCTCAGAGCTTTTACTAAAATTCCCCTGTTAAAAAGCCCCCCTGACAGCAGGGTTGCAAATGCATTAGCGTCTTGCCACGTTGGTCAGAAAAGCGGCGACGGAGCAGGGTCTAATGAGCAAGACAACGGGAGGGAACAAAGCTAATTGCCGGCGTGGAGAGCCGGGCGGCACACTCCTAGTAAGCCGCCTGTCTTAAACCCTCCGGATCAAAAAGTGATTAATCCTACAGACAAATGTAGCCTTGATGGTGGAGATACACCAAATCCCCTAAACAGAGCGCTGCGGTGCTGCACTTACCGCTCCGAAGGCCGCAATTAGAGGGTCTTTAACGCCGGCCTTTCCCATTACGCTCCCGCCGCGCCGGGAGGCTCCAGGGAAGCTCCGGAGAAGCTCCGKGGCCTCGGCCCCAGCATCACACTCCCACAGCCCTACGGATGACCGTAGCCTTGTCTGTTCCTCCTGCTTTGCCCTGAGCAAAACCGAGGGATTTCTGCCTTTCTGGCCTCTGGTGAGAGTCCTTTATTTTGATGATCTTTGGGGCGCTGTCTATAAATATCGTTTTTATTTGCACTTCGGCTTGCTCCTTGCTGAGGAGCTGGCGGCAGAGGCCGGCACTGGTAGCGTGCGCAGGYAGCGGCTGCTCCGAGAGCTGCGTCCCGTGCCCGGCGCGAGCGGAGCTGAGCGGCAAGCTGGAGCTGGCCGGAGCTCAACGAGGGCACCGTTCTGTGGAACAGGTGGAYGGAAATGCAAATATTTTGGATGCTTTAAACTGCTTCTGAATTTCTGTGTAATAATATCAACCAATATCTGAAAATATTTCAATATCTGAAAAATACTCATTTTAACCCCAAAAAATATCTAGAGAAAAGCCTCTTTTCCTCTCTTTTAAAAATGTATACAGAACTTTCTGACTGGCTCTGCTGCTTTGCTTTTTTATTATTATTAGTGCATCTCTTGTGTAGTTTATTAAGCTCTGTGTTGAGTGAGTCCTTCTAGATTCATCTACCTCTCTGGCACAGTGCTCTGTCTAAAAGACTTTGTGAAACCCGTCAGGCTAAAAGTATGGGTGCTATGGAATGCCCTCACTACCCTATAGCAACATACAGGACTTTAGGCTTTGCTTGAAAAGCCAGTAGTTAAACATAGTTTTAAACAGTTGTATTCCTGAGCTTGAGGGACAGAATGAAGAGCTGTAAACATGGGGAGTGCCAGTCCCGTACGTTGGCTCCCGGCTTGCGCAGGGTGATCGGTAGAAAACAACAGCATCGTTGGGGTATTTTGGTGTTTCTGTGGGTGTTTCAGTGTTTCCCCAGCATAAAGCAGAGTTTGGGGCCGTGTACGAGGGGCCCTGGGTCTGTGCAGCGCGCGGYGCTGAACCTCGCTGCACCGTGTGCTCTTCCACGTCCAAACACCGCTGATCTGCTGAAGCGGGAGGAAGCGGCCGCGGTCCCCGGGGAGGAGGACAGGGAGCGAATACCTTCCTGACCCCTGCAGTTGCTCATTTTATGCCGTGAAACATGAAATTTGATTACTCTTATCATTAGCTTAGCTCACATAGCTACAAATGTTATTAGTAGCCATAAAATTATCAAGGCCCTTTTAAAATCCATTTTTAAAGAGTGTGTGACATGTATTAGCAGATCTGAAACCCTGATTTCAAATACCCTCACTCCAGCCCCAGAAACAAAGTGTAGAGCTGAGCGTCGGCGACGGGCCTTGGGAAGCGCTAATGAAGAGTGGTGCCATCGCCTCRGAGAAACATTACACATTATTAACACATTAGCCCACTAAGGCACTGTGCCAGCTGTAATAAGCAACCAATTTGCCATGCTAACTTAGATACACGGGATCGTTCAGGAGATATTCCTCCGGTTTTCCATCCCGGCGGACAAACCCGCGGCGCAGCCTGTGTGTGCCTGGCTAATGCCCAGAGAAATCCACRCTCGGCCCCGTGCCGGTTCCCACGCGGCGGCTCCCCGTGTCGCTGATACCTCAACRCCGATCTTCCCGACGCAAGGTCCAGTTCAGGGATTGGCTCCATATATTATAGGTGCGTGGGAGTGTGGGAGGGATAAATCATATTCATTATTCACATTCATGAAATTCCAAACACATGGGAAGTACTGATGGCGTCCTCAGGGAGCTAGAAACAGCTTGTCAGAGATATCCAAGTAAAAGGGGTGCAAAATCAATTATGAAAGGAGGTGTTTCCTGCTCTAACAAGCTAATTACTGTACATCAAGTCACAAAGGGAAAACTGATGCTTTTTATTTTTTTAATGGAGGTGCTGTCAGATTAAATCAGCTTGGAAGGACCACTGAGCCTAATGTATTCCCTTAGCTGATGCTCTCTTTAACACATTTACATATGCAAACATGTTAATATTCTGATTTAATCCATGAAATAAGCCTGGCAGGGCAGAGCCCAGCAGAAGGGCCCTGCGACCCCTTGCTCGCATCCCCTCTGGAAGCTGGTAGCTCCGCTCGGACCCGGCACRGTTCCTCAGGAGATGCTGCCGGAAAGCAGGAGCAGCCCAAGGGGAAAAGACAGATCCTGCTACTAGAGGAATCCACTTTCGCACCAAATGTATAAATTGCTAATGAACTATTCCTCCGGGCCCGACGCAGCCTGCAAAATTCAAGAGGGCTCGTTCCCTGTTCGACAGCTTCCAGCTCATCTGCCAGCAGCAGATGGATGTGTTGAGCACAGCTGGAAGCAGAGCGAGGAGCGGATGCTGCTGCCTGCCCCGGCCCGGGCTCCGCTCCAGGCTCCTCTCAAGCCGCTTCCCGGCGCTTGTGCAGGACAAACGTGGCACTTCCCCGCTGCCTCCGGGGATGCTCCCCCGGCCTCTCTCCTGGCCTTGCTCCGCAGGCTGGCGCTGCAGCCGCCAGCGCTGCGGGAAGCGCCGGGGCTGCGCTGGGCGCCCGCTCTGCCGGGCACCTCGCGGCTGCCTCGCACCCAGCTGGGCCGGTCTGTTCCCACCGCCGGGCTGACGCGGGCTGGGAGACAGATGATCTGTTACATATTCTCTTACCTTTAACTACTCCCACATGGTCAGAGTGTTTCTGGGATGTARATAATAGGTGCAGTCTCGTGCACTTGATCAGGGCCAGGTTGTCACCGGTCCTGCAGCACCAGGTGTGCAGGGGCAGATCAGAAGGAGCAGTCGGGTTGCCASTTGTTCAGAGCAAAGGCAAGGGAAGCCTGTGCCCTGGAGACCAGCTGCATCCGTCGTGCTCCCTGGGCAGACCCTGGTGCCGGAGGAGCTGCAGTGTCTCCCGTGGCACAACATCCCCCCGCGGAACAAGCCAGGAGAGTGGCCCACGCTGTCCAGAGCGTCTTCCTTGGGCATCTCGCATGGCTCCTTGGAGAGAGGAACACAGTCTAGTCCTTCCCTTTCTCCTGTTCAAGTAAATCCCTAGCAAAGCTTCATCTAAGTTGAAAGACAGTGGGGATTCAAACTCTGGTCCAGGATGGAGCCACCATTTGTTTATTTGACTGCTGTCTTCTCCCTTCCTGAGAAAGCATGGGCAACACTAAGGAAAACGTATCTTTCATAAGGTGGATTGATGTCCTTGGAGCTGTTCAGCTCCTTCTTGAGGAAAACACACTGCTCGTGTCTTGCCCTCAGATGGATTCACTCACTTGTGGAATTTATCCCTTGATACCCTTGTCTGACACAGGCTTTCCTTCACACACACATCTGCAGACAGCAATTTCCTATCGCAGATGCTGCCCATCACCTCCACGCTGGGTCCTGCTCTCACGAGGAGCTCAGACGGAGGCGCGTGCGGAGGAAGCGCGATGGCCACGGGGGTCTGGGCTCCTTAGCACCAGCAGCACCACCAGGTGGGACGAGGGGGTTGGGGCTGTCCCCATAGCGAAGCACAAGGGTGAAACCCTCTGTGTCCAGCCCGGAGAGGCTGGAGGGGACGCCCTGCACAAGGGCAAGCAGGGAGAGGGACCCGGAGCTGCCCCCYGGCATCCAGGGGTGCCCGTGCCGAGAGGCCGGGGCCGCGCAGGGCTCCCTGCAGAGCCTCTGCCGGCCCCACACGCGCGGCTGCACCCACCAGCGAAGCCTCAGTAAAGGGGAAAAGGAGCAAATGGAGACATCTGCCGCGAAGCTGTCCGCTTTATTGGATGCACGCGGGCTTGGGGACTGGGCAGGGGTGGGATCTCAAGGCATCTGAGCTCAAAGAAAGAAAGGCAACTTCAAAAGACACGAGCGGACCAGCAGAATCTCTTAACAAGAATAATTTTTTTGCTGGAGATACAATTGAAAACACCTGAGAATCAGCCAGGGCCGCGGCATCTTTCCCTCGCTGGAATTCCAGCTGTTATTGATTCTGGGCGCTAGATCTTAGAAAGCTCCTCCGTAAACTCCTGACACCAGCCATTACGAGCGATCCCAGATGTGGAAGGATTTATGGGATCCCCACACTTCTAAATATGCACAGACTAAAGACGGCGCTAATTCTGGAGCCGGAGGGAGATCCCAGCTCCAGCCCCTGGCCTGCTCCCAAGCTGTCCACGGAGGGGACTGGGAAAATAGGAGTTCATCAGCACTGCACTGCAATCCATGGAAAAGCCCACGTGCCTCCACCAGGAATACAGGAATACTGGTGGGATCCACACGCTGCCTGCTGTTCACAGTCCCTCTCCTCAAGAGCTCTTCCTCAGGACTCGCTGATCTCCCATGACGCAGAGTTGGACACCGAACTCCTTTGGTTCTTCCATGAGCTGTTTTCAGCAACACTTTTACTCCACAAGCTCGTGGTTTAAAGGGTCTTTCTGCCATTTCCCCGCGCTTGGGTAGTTCAAAACTGCAGTGGAGGCTGCGGCTCCGTTGCTGGTCGTTGTGTGAATTCGGACAGCGGGAACAACGAGGTGGAAGCGGATGGTCAGCATGGCAGTGGGGAGAGGGTTTCGGGATCCGCGGCCCCCATAGGTCGGAAGCGCTGTTGTCCATTTGTAGATCCCGTGTTGGAAAGGGGGAAACTGAATGATAGAAACTGCCAGTAAACCTGAAGTGGACAAAAATGTGGACTATGCAATGCAAAACAAAAATAAACAAACAAAAAGTGAGAGGCAAAGAAGTCTTCTTCCAGGGAATTAGAAAGACCAGGATAAGGAAGGCTTCAGGAAGCTGCTGCACCATCCCTCCGGCTCGAGCCCAACACGGTCCTGCCAACACCAGCAGAACAGTTTCCATTGACCTGAGCTGACAGGAGATGAAGCCTCGTGCAGCGGATTGAGGAGCCAGAGGTGCCAGCTCAGTGGCATCCATGGAAAAGGGGGTTCCTCAGGTCCTCAGGGATTGCCCCGACTCCATGTGCGCGAGCATCCCCGCACGTCACACGGGTACTGAGCACACAGCATCCTTGTGTAACCTCCTTGCTATTAACCCTTAATAAAACAGTGGTCTTTGTGTGAGGAAGCAGAGCGCCAGCAGCTTGGGAAGGTGTGTGCGGGCACTTCGTGGCGTTTGCTTTCGGACCACGAACACGGTGATGCCAGCATCCACTCTGTGTGCAAAACACTTGTGAATTTTCTGTGAGGTCTCTAAAGAGATGATCAACATGGACACATCTGTCATGGTGAGCACAAATGGCTTAAAAGATTCCTACTTCCTAGCCCGCAGAGGAAGTGATTTCCAGGCATGCGGAGTGATGGATTTTATGGCAGCGCAGCCAGCCCCGTCATGTGGCTGTGAGTCCCTTTCGATGGGAGCCCAGGGTCTGGCCCTTTTGCGGAGCGAGTGGCGCTTCCACGTCACGCAGGACATGGTGCAGAGCCACCACGGGCACCTTCCCTGCGTCCAGACGCCCGGGTGCCAGGCGGGATGAGCCCTGGGATTCGTGGGGCCRTGGCAGGGCGCAGTTTCCCGTTCCMTGGTGTATTTAGCGCGGGGATGGATGTGTGTGCTCAGCCCATTGTTAACCCTGGCCTTTCCCAGCACACACTGATCCTGCTGCCGCCCCCCCCGGGCCAGACACTGCCCTCTCTGCCAGCAGGTGGGGGGCAGAGTCAGGGTAACGACAGACCCCACGTTTTGCATTAGCAAATTAGCAGAGCTGGGAGAGAAGGGCAGTGGTGGCTGCTGTGGGGCAGCTTTAAAGCCCCCGGCCCAGGGCCACCAGGCTGTTTGAAGCCCCTGGCCATCTGCACCACATGCAGTGATGTTTGCTGCTGCTTCTGCAGTGCAGCCCCTGTGCTGGTGGCAGCGTCTGCACTGCTCCAGCCCCATGGAAGAGCTGAGCTCTGCAGCTGTGGCACCAAGGGAGCAAATTAGCCCCTTTCACCAGGAGAAGAAAGTAAGTAAAGGAAACAAGAAAATGCATCAACCTCCTTCCAGGTATAAGGAGGGATATATCCCCTGGTGAGCCCTTGGCATGGCCTCCTGGGCCAGCGGTGCCCTGGCTCTGCAGAAACAGCCTCCGAGGATGTGGAAGCAAAGAGGCTTTTGGCTGCTCTTGGAAAAGGTGGCAAGTTAGCGGATGGAGCTCCTGTTGGGAGCTGCAGGGAAGGAGAGGGGCAGGGAGGGGATGCAGCAGCCACCCTGGGGGCAAGCACAGCCCTTGGTATGTGAGGGGAAGGTGCCCTCTTGGGCTGGCTGTGAGAGACCGTGCTTAAATATTTATAATACCCAGATTAGTGCAGTGAAAGCTCAATTCATCAGTGTGTTCTGGTCGGCTGGTGTGGAGGGGAGGAGGCGCCCGGGCCATGAGAGGGGCCAGCCGCCCTGGGCACGTGGCCCCGGCCCCGCTCGCACCCGCCGGGAGACCTGTTGTCCCTGGCAGGGTGAGGGAAGGGGCTGGTGCCCCCGGGCCGGCCGCTGCGGCGGGTGCTGGGTCCCATGCTGGGACACGGGGTGACGCCATGGGGCCCCCGGCCCCAGGGGGTGCGGGCTGCCCGGGAAGRGTTAAGGCTTTGGGGGCCAAAAGCCTCCAACAGACGGCAGGGCCGGCCTGGGCGCTGAAATCGAAGCGCTAATGACGGCGGCCCTTCACCCCGGGCCGCCGCAGAGGCGAGCGCCCGCCCGGGCGCCGTTTAACATTTGCACTTCCTCGCCTCGCGCAGGCAGCAGGACGTTTTGTCCCGGGGTCGCTGACCCCCGGCCCCCGCTGCCACCGCGGCCCCTCGCCTGCCTCCGGGCCCTAATTGAATGACAGATGGTCAGCGGCGGGAGCGGCGCCCCGGCCCCCGCGCTGCCCACGCGCCCCGCCGGGCCCCGCCGCACCGGCTCCCTGCAGCCCGCGTGGCCGCGGGTGGGAGCGCGGCCGGCCGGCTGCTGGGCCGCGCCGTGGGGAGCCCCACGGGGAGGGCACCTGGGGTCCTGCTGGGGGGACGCCACAGGTGACAGGGCCCGTCACCGGTGCCGCCCCCGCTGCAGCCCGCTGTCCCTTTAAACGAGCCCCGAGATTCCCCCCGTTCCCGGGATTACAAGGAAAGGGTTATCGATCGGCAGCCTGTGCCGCGCGATCGGCGCCTGGGCGGCCCCCCCGGCCCACCTCTCCCGCCGCAAGCGCGGAGCCCTTTATAAATGTTTTATTCGGCTCGCGCGGGCCGCGTAACGAGGGCCCGGGGAGCGGGGCGAGCGGGCGGCGCTGCCCCCGGCCCGCGCGAGGCCCCACGCGCGGCCCGCGGAGCGCGCGCGGGCAGGGCGCGCAGGCCCCGCGCGCCGCCGCCGCCAGCCCCTTCCGCCAGGCACCTTCTCCCGATCGAACCCTTCGATTGTAACCGAAACAATTTGCATACTGATTCCTCCGCAGCCTCCCGATCCATAGCAGCCAGGCAGCTATTCAAATGCAAGTAGCATCCCTAAATGCAAGGCTAGGCTGACCAAAAAGCGCTGTCCAACAAGCAGGAAGGAGAAGGGGGAGAAAAAAAAAAAAAAAAAAGAAAGCCTGGGTTATTATTTCTATTTTGGTTTTGTTGTTGTTGTTGCTTTTAACCTTTAAAAGATTTAGCTGGAAGCTGTTTGTTTGTGGCTGGGGATGTAAGGGAGAGAATTGATCCTGGACTGGACTTAAAGATGGAGCAAAATGGGGCACTGCAGAGATTTTTTTCGTCTTTTTTTTAATGGTTTTTGCTTTTGCCTAAGCCGCAACCTGAGGCTCTTTGTGGGGGGAAGAGGGTCTCTCCTCTCCCCAACCTGCTTCTTCCACCAAAACCGTGGGATACACAAATTGCTGCCCGTGCCTCCCGTGCACGCCGGGCTGATGAAGAACGTGTAATTCTGGCTGTAAATTCTTGTTTGTGCTTAAGTCAGTGCCATAAAAGCCCCGGGCTGCACCTCGCGGGCTYGCGGCTCTCCTCGCCGGCCTCTTCTTCGCCTTCTCCTCCTCCTCCTCCTCGGCCTCCCCTGCAATTACGCGGAGCGCGGGGTATTTGGACTCCTCTCCTCCTGGGGGGCCAGGGCGGAGGCAGCGCGCAGGGTAAGCGGGGCGCGGGGGCGGGGCG
>NW_020455655.1:1868409-1872129 GCF_003342845.1 Nothoprocta perdicaria
CAAACAAACACAAATAAAACAAGCAAGTCTTTCGGGCTAATAGGCTCGTTATTAATTCGGAGTTTGCAAATGATTTGAAACAACGATTTCTGTTTTCTTTAATCCTATCTCAATGAACGGCGTGAAAGGTTTTTCAGGCATTAAACAGACACTGCTATTTTAACTCCCTCTTAGTGTATGTGTGTGTGTATATATACATAAATATGTATGTTTATATATGTATATAATTTTGTCCTTAATTCTAGACTCTAGAGTAAGAAGCAAGTTTATGAGGTAGAGGTTTAAAGAATTGGTTTTGATGCAAGAGACCTACGGTGAAATTAAACTAGGTGGATTCTTTATTAAATGATTTTCAGTCTTCTCTGTTTTTATGAAAATAAAAGGCAGCACTTTGTCATTTTTAACCATGTAAGTAGCCAATAAATCTAATTTTCACATTGATTTCTGTAGAAATTAAGTGATATCTACAGTATCTACTGTGATTTTTTTTTAAAAAACAAGTGTGACTTTCTTCTGTCGAAGGGTGTTTTTAAACATAGTATTTGCAAAATTATTCTTTTAAATGCCAAATGCTTACAGATAGCATCTATTTAAACCAGATAAAAATAACTATATTATATATATTTCATATATAACTTATATATATAAAAGCTTGACCACGCAAATCTGAGTTGGCATCTAGACAAAGAGTTTTATAAAATACGTTAAGGCAGACATAGCGCCGCACTGGAAAATGTCTAACTCGTGCTAATTACGGCCTTGACTAACCGATGTCGTTCTCGATCCTGCATCCGAGAAGGAGAAAAAAAATAAAAGTAAGGAAAGGAGAAAAACAAAAAGAAAAAATAAGGAAAAAAAAAAAAAAGGAAAAATAAGAAAAAAAATAGTTCGCACCCCGCCTCTCTCACACAGGTAACTAATGAAGATCTCAGCGCGGAGCTCCGCACTCCGAGCAGCTTCCCTGATTAAAATGTATCCCTGCCCTAATTGCMAGCCCAGCGCCACGTGCCGGGCGCTGCTGCGCGCCCGCCGGCCCCTCCGCGCGCGCGGGCGCAGGGCTTTGCTTTAGGGCTCCGCAAGAACAGCTTCTTTTAGCCAGCGGGTTTTTTAATAGCATCTTTCCCTAAATAATAAACCAGATTAATAGTGCTCAGTAAAGTGCTATTGATCTCTATTGTATTACAGCCCATGTACGTATGTGTATTTGAATATATATAATCATATATCCCTGCAGCGCCGGGCTGCTACACGGGCACAAAGGCTAATTTTGTTTCGGGGTTACGGACGCGGGAGCGGAAGGAGAAAACGGAGCGGTTTTGCCCTCCTGTTTTTAGGAGCGAGCTGGAGTGAACGCGAAACCCCGGGACAGCCCAAGGGTCCCGCGGCTGCCGGCGCCGACGGCGCGGCCGGCCTCGGGGAGCCCACGGGGCTCGGCCTCTGCTCGGCGAGCAGGGGATGGAGGAGAGCGGCGTGGGGACGACCACGGGTGACGGGCCCGTGGCGCGGCCCGGCCCGGTGACCCCCGTGCGGAGTCGGGGCCACGTCGGGAGGCGCCCGGACGCGGCGGGGGCCGAGCCCCACGTCTGGAGAGGCCCCGCTGTGGAGCGCAAACGCATCCCGCTACCAGGAGTCATTTATCCGGTTTCATAAATAATATCCTTATTACCGCCAGCCTCCTTAATTCATGCTCCTGTCCGCTTGATTGCGGGGTTTCAGCAGATAAAAAGTTTATAAGTTGGTCGGGTTCTTGTTTTCCTTTTTCCATCATTAACATCATTAATATAAGCTATCAATAACCCTGTCGTGTGGAGCATAGCTTCACAGTATTGATCCGCGCAGCTATTCATCTCTGCCATAGAAGACACGGAATAATTTTCGCATTACAGTAGCTTAGATTTGCTTTTAATTCATATTTAAAGCTGCAACTGGCTCTGTGGAGCTCTCTGCGAAAGACTAGAGGCGCCTAATTAATAATAAGTTAGAAACGAAGGAAGGCACCAGCGGATAAATAATTAATACAGACATCTCTGTCTCTTTGAATATTGCTACTTTAAAAATTTAGACTTACCAGGGCCATACTGTAAGTCTGCAAGTTATATTGAGGAGATGATTTAAGAAAGCTTTTTTTTTTTTCCTGAAATACAATGCTAAATTATTTACAGGTTAGTTTCGCCGTCTGCGAGGCCGCTGCTGCCGAGGTGCGCGCAGAGCGCGGCCGCGCAACGCCCTGATGGCCTCGGGGCTCGGCGGTACCCCGCTCACCCCCTTTCCCTGCGGGAGCCGCGGAGGATACGCAGCCCCGACGGAGATCGCGCGGCCCTGAAAGCCGCACCGGTCGGAGGCACCACGGGCTCTAGGCGGCCCGGTGGGATCCACTCGCCCCACGCGGGGCTCCCTGGATGGGGAGCGCGAGCCCGGGCCCCTCGGGCCGCAGAGGCAGAGCCGCCCGCCCCGTCGGGGCCGAGCGCGGAGCCCCGCGCAGTTGGGCCGCGGATGCAGCGAGGGGCCCTGGCCCCCGCACCGGCCGCAGACCCGCGGCGCTCCCGCCGCCTTTGAAGCCCCTCGCCCAGCCCGAGCCGCGACAGCTGGCGGGTTTTGTGGCCGCGGAGCGGGGGAAAGTCCGCCCGGGTTAATCCCCGCCGCAGCTGCCGGCCCCGCGCGCCTCGGGGCCACCTTTGACACGCGGCCGGGCGCGGAGGCCGCCTCCGAGCCAACAGGTCCCGGGGCTCCGCGGGGCCGCCCCGTCCGCCCCCTCGGCCGGGCCCGGTGCGGTGCCAGGCGCGAGGCGGGCCCCACTGCCGAGCGCGCGGATCCTCTGCGGATCAAATGAAGACTTAAGGGCGGTAACGATTATTCTGTTAAATATCTGGTACTTGGCCGCGCGAGCAGGAATTGATCAGCGCTCCGAAACGGAGGGTCTCCGGTTCCCCCCTCACCGCGCCCCGCAGCTTCCCCGTGACAGCGGGGCCCTGAGCGGGTCCCGGAGCCCGCGGGCCAGGCCGGGCCGCAGCCGTCGGGGACCGCAACAGCGCAGGGGCTCGTGGCCCCCCGTGCCCGGCACCAGCGGTGCGTCCAGAGCTAATGAAACAAAAACAAAAATGCAAATTAATTTAAAAAAAGATACAAATAGGAAGAAGAGAATTAATCGCAGCTTTATCTTTTTTTTTTTTCTTTTTTTTCCCTCCAGGATTAGAACTCACACCCCTGCACAAGCGCTGCCACATCGAAGTGCTCTAAAAATTTGTTGTTGCTGGTTTTGCTCTCMTTTCTCGAAGAAAAAAAAATGTTTGAGTAATTTCCTACAAGGTCGGAGGAGCGAGTTATATTTGCTGTGATATTTGCTTTGGTAACTAACCGCTAAACGTGTGTAGATCAAATATTTGTAATTAAACCGTAAATTGTACACAGAAATGAAGAACGAAGAAGCTGGCAACGTTTCGATCGCATTCCTGACATCACCTTGTGTTGGCCTGGGAATGAATCGCAGCCCTTCCTGCCGGGTGCAAATGCTCCTTATAATTTTATTGTATGGAAACCTAAACATTTCCCGCGATCACTAATTGGGTTTGAGGTCTCTTTTTCTGCTTGGCTCGCACATCCCCTCTCCGGGCGCAGCCAGGGCAGCGGGAAGGGCGCTGGAGGCGCAGCGGGGTCGGGAGAGGCGCGGGCAGCGCCTCGGAGCCGCGGGGCACGGAGCGGGGGCCGCGACTGCGGGGTACG
>NW_020455655.1:1873229-1909614 GCF_003342845.1 Nothoprocta perdicaria
CATGTCGCCGCCGCCGAGCCCTGCCCGCCGCTCGCGGCCGCGCGCCGCGTAGCTGCGCGGCGCGCCCGGCCCGTCATGAACGCGCAGCTGGCCATGGAGAGCATGGGCGACCTGCACGCCGTGAGCCACGAGCCCGTGCCCGCCGCCACCGAGCTGCTCAGCGGCAGCCCGCACCAGCGCGGCGCCGTGGGCCACCGCAGCGGCCACCTGCCCGCGCACCCGCGCTCCATGGGCATGGCCTCCATCCTGGACAGCGGCGACTACCACCACCACCACCGGCCCCCCGAGCACGCGCTCACGGGCGCCCTGCACCCCACCATGACCATGGCCTGCGAGACGCCCCCCGGCATGAGCATGAGCAGCACCTACACCACGTTAACCCCTTTGCAGCCTCTACCTCCCATCTCCACCGTCTCGGACAAGTTCCCGCACCACCACCACCACCATCACCACCACCACCATCCCCACCAGCGGATACCGGGCAACGTGAGCGGCAGCTTCACCCTCATGAGGGACGAGAGGGGGCTGGCGTCCATGAACAACCTCTACACCCCCTACCATAAGGATGTTACCGGCATGGGGCAAAGCCTCTCGCCTTTGTCTGGATCGGGCCTGGGGAGCATCCACAACTCCCAGCAAGGGCTGCCCCACTACGCGCACCCCGGGGCCACCATGCCCGCCGAGAAGATGCTCACCCCCAACGGTTTCGAAGCCCACCATCCCGCCATGCTAGCCCGGCACGGCGAGCAGCACCTCACCCCCACCTCGGCCGGCATGGTGCCCCTCAACGGCATCCCGCACCATCCCCATGCCCACCTCAATGCCCAGGGCCACGGGCAGATCCTGGGCTCCGCCAGGGAGCAGAACCCCTCCGTGACTGGCTCGCAGGTCAACAGTGGAAGTAATTCAGGGCAAATGGAAGAAATCAATACCAAAGAAGTCGCTCAGAGGATCACCACCGAGCTCAAGCGGTACAGCATCCCCCAGGCTATCTTCGCCCAGAGGGTGCTGTGCCGCTCCCAAGGGACCCTCTCGGACCTGCTGAGGAACCCCAAGCCCTGGAGCAAGCTCAAATCCGGCCGGGAGACCTTCCGCAGGATGTGGAAGTGGCTCCAGGAGCCGGAGTTCCAGCGGATGTCTGCCCTGCGGCTCGCAGGTGAGCGGCGGAGCGGCTGCCCCCGGCTGCCCCGGGCCCGGGGGGTCCCGCGAGCGTGGCCGGGTCCCCCCCTCCCGCCCCGCGGCACCTGCCCGTGCCCGAACAAAGCCCCGCGCGCCCGCGGGGGCTGCGCGCACTTTGGGAACGGCCGCGGAGCCGCCGCCCCGACCAGGCGCCGCGTTGCGGTCCGCGCCCGCGTTGCTCCCTGGCGCTCCGTGACGGGACTCAGGGCTGTGCAAAAGCATCGACAACTTGGCGCCCACGCGTGTGCGGGTGGGCGTGCGTGACAGCTGCCCGCGAGCCCCTGGGTGCGCGGGGCCGCCTGCCCGCGTTTACCTCTTTGTCCTCCTCGGAGCACTCGCACTGCTCGCACGCGAATTAAGGCCGGCGTCGGAGGCAGCTCCGGGGCACAAGGCCCTAAGGGGGCTGCGCTGCGGGGCCGTCTGGGGTCCGCGCTGCGCGCAGCGGCCCCACGCGGGTCCTCGAGGCAGGCAGTGCGGCTTGGGGGGCTTCGAGGAGGCGCCATGGGGGCGCAGAGCCCATTTTAGCGCCGCATCCCGTTTGTTTTAGATTAGGAGTTCTGCACGAGTGTTGTTTTCCCACAAATGACATGGGCCGGCGGTGTAACTAGTGGCTGAAGAGCAGAAGAAATGCAATTGGCTAAAATCGTTAGATTTTAACTGATTGCAATTATCGTTAGCCCGTGGAGGCTGCATTTCGTATGAATGCTTCTGCGTGTGAGAAGGAGCTTGTGTCTTGTCCCTKCGCTGCTCGCGAACCTCAGAAATACCTCCAGTTTTCCTGGCTCCATATATTCGTAAGGATCAGCGGCGGTATTGTCTCCCTGGGCATCCCAAGGAGCAGAGCGTGTTTCCCTCCTGTTTTGTACCTGTTCTCCTCCTGCCTCCCCCCTAAAGCCGCCAACTTGTGCGCCCGAGCCCGCGTTTAATATGCCGTGAGTGAGGGGTTGTTAATTAAGTGATAGGTCTCCATTAATTTGTCCCTGGAGAACGCGAGGTAGTCGATCCGCGTTGGAGTCGGGGTCACTGATCCGTTTTATGGAGAGACAAAAAAAAAAAAAAAAAAAAAAAAAGCAAAGGAAGGACCAAATCTTTCTCCGCTCGAGCACACGAGTGTTCCTGAGCTTTGGGCCGAGCGGCTGCGGGAAAGGGGAGCCGCTGCCCGCTCTCAGGGGAGCCGGCTGCGCTGCGGCCGTTTCGTTGCGTTTTTCCGCGTCCCGCCTGGCTACTGAGGGGACTCCGGCGCCGAGGCTCCCTCCGCCCGGCAGCGGGAGGACGTTGCTCTCCTCCCCTCCCGCAGACTCGGTTTCAAAGGTCTGTGCTGCGAGGAAATGCCCTTTCCTCCTTCCCTGTCTCCACAACCACCCTCACGAGGAGCAGCCCCTCGTCTTGCTGGTGCGGTGCAGCTGAGGAGGACGGAGTTTGTGTTTCCAATATCCCCTTAACGATCGCGAAGGCGAAYGCGCTTCGATTCGGAGTGTATTTTTACGGCAATTCGGTCGACCGACTCTCCGCTCATTTGCATAGATCGATACCGGGAACAACCTCCGCGCCGGAGCTGCCGACGTCCCGCGCGTGCGGGGGCTCCGCGCGGCCGCCGCTCGCTGCGCGCCCGCCCTCGCCCTGCCGCCGTGCGGATAAGCGGATCCCGCTAATCCCGTTACAGACACAAAGCCTCATTATTCCCCCCACCTTTCTTTTTTTTATTATTATTTTATTTTTCATTTCAGATAAACCTGAACGCCGCACCTTGGAGCAACGGCCTCCCCGGGGCGGCGCTGGGCCCGCAGCCTGGGCAGGGAGGAGGAGGAGGCCTGGGGAAGGCAGCGGCGCCCGGGGGGCTCTCCCGGCCGCCCAGGGGCCACTCCAGCCCCGCGGGGCTGATGCGCGTTGCGCTGGGCGCCGCGGGGCGCGGGGAGCCCGCGGCACGTGCTCATTTGCATATCGATGCGTCCTGACCAATGAGGGGCGGCCCCTGCCCCCCCGCCCCTCTCCGCACCCCGCCGGCGCCGTTCCGCGTTGCGCTGCGCGCTGCGTTGCGCTGCGTTGCGTTGCGCGCGGGCTGCCGCCAAGGCAATCCGCTCTAAATGCATCAACCATCGATTTCATTCTGTTCAGGTTTTAAATGTGTGATGATCTTACTAAGTGGTAAAAATCTGCCCCGATTGATATTGATGTATGAACATCAATTCAAAATATCATAAATTACTCCAGCCGACGCAAATTAAATTTCACGTCCAAATTATAACTCACTCTCGAGCGTTTAGAGAATTAGCAGGTAGATAACTACCCAGAGCAGGGCCCTGGCCGCCTTTATTCCCGCTCGAATTTCCAGCAAGCAGCGGCCGGGAGGCGGCAAGTCGGGGGGAGCCCAGTTATTGCAGACCCCGTAGTCTTGCCGAGCACTTTATCTTCAGTCTTTGCCCCTTCCAGCCATCCCTGGGGGCTCCCTACCTCCCAGATTACAGAAGCTCCAACAAATAGAGGAAAAATTGGTAGTTACATGGAAGCAGGATTGAGGTCTTGACACTTCCTGGGCTGTCTCTTGAAATGTAAGCAGAACTGCTAATTGCAAAGCTGACCTCTTCCAGCCTCCATCTTATTCATCCCATCTTCCTTCTCCTCTCTGTTCCCTCTTCCTTTGTCTGTCCCTCTCTTGCACTGAATATTTATCTATTTGGCCATTTCTCTATTAGTTATTCTGCCAGGAGGTTTCCACCCGCCCCTTGCCCTTGCTGACATTTGAAAGGGCAGTGAGGGGATACCGAAAAAAATAATAATTAAAAAAAAAAGCAAAGACAAAATAACGGAATACAGCCTTTCCGCAGCCAGACAGGATTTAAGGGTTGGTGTCTTTCCGTCTTTCCGGTTATTTGAGGGAGGAGTGGGGAAGGGAAAAAGAAAAAAAAAAAAAAAAAAAAAAAAAAAAAAGGAAGAAAGACGAAATTAACTCAGCTAATTTAGGGGAAAAAATAGCCGACATCGAGCTATTTGGTTTTTGAAGCACATCTGCATGAAGGCCGCTTGCCCATGCGCGGCCGCAGAAACGCTCGCGGACGAAGCCTCCTCCGCGGGGTTASCAGGCCCCGCCGCCCCACGCTCCGCGAGCAGCGCCCGTCCCCGCGGCTTCYTGGCGGCTCTGGGTCCGCCGCCGCGGGGCCGGGCGCGCAGCTGCGCGGGGTGCCGCGGAGGCCCCGCGCTCCCCGGGCGCTCGGTGACTCCGACACCGCGAGGGTTACGTGTCTTTCCTTCCCTGGCCTTTCTCCCTCCAAATCAAATCTTATCTAAGCTGCAGCCTGAGAAGCCGCCGAGAAATTCTCACCAAATTAACTGTAAAGAAATCGATACTGCAATCAGGGCGCTCCGCCATCGCGGGAAATGTAGCGCGGCCGCTCGCCCCGCGCCGCCCCCGCGCCCCCCGGCGCCCGCGGCCCCGCCGGACCGGGTCGGGCCCCCCGCGCAGCCTCCGCTCTGGGCCGCGTTGTTTGCCCGCCGTGTCCTTGTGCCATCATTTACAGCCGTTCGTACACGGCCCCGTTTGCTTTTCGTTAATAGTTACCCAGCGGGGAGGCCGCTCCCGGCGCCGCCGGCGGGCCGCGTTCCTCAGCACCGACCGGGACGGGCCGGGTGGTGCCGAGCCGGGCTCCACTGAACCGCGCTGCACCGGCCCGGGCCGTACCGAACTGTGCTGCACCGAACCGTGCTGCACCGAACTGTGCTGCACGGATCCGTGCTGCACCGGCCCGGGCCGTACCGAACTGTGCTGCACCGAACCGTGCTGCACCGAACCGTGCTGCACCGAACTGTGCTGCACGGATCCGTGCTGCACCGGCCCGGGCCGTACCGAACTGTGCTGCACCGAGCCGCGCTGGACGCTACCGGGCAGGCGCAGCCCCGCAGCCCGTGCCCGGCCCTGCGGCCCCTGCCCGGTGTCGCCCCGCGCCGCTTTTGTTTCCCTTTTGTTTATTTTAATTAAGGGCCGCGTGGCGGATGGCGGGGACGGAGAAGTCCCGACCCTTCCGCGCTGCCATTTTGACCAGGAGCCGCTCCCAACCCGCGCCCCGGCCGCCCCGCGGACCCGGTCGGGCCCCTGGCACGGTCGGAACCGTCGGACACGGCGGTGACGGCCCCGCACAGCGCCCCGGGACTCCCGCCCGCCCCGTCGGGAGCGCCCTCGGTTTCCGGGGGCTCTGCGCCACCTACTGACGGGCGGCGACCAGAACTGGGCCTTGCCGCYCCGGTCCCGCTGCGCCGACCCCTGCGCCCCGCCCCGGGACACGTCGGGGCCGCTGACCGCGGCTCTGCGCGCGCTGCGGGCGGCTCCAGGAGCGGGAGACGGGGGGGTCCCACCCGCCCTCCGTCGGGGAGCACCCGCACGGGGCGTCGCTCTCGCCGCTGTCGCCAGTGTCGCCAGTGTCGCTGTTGCGGCTTGCAGGGGCCGTCGGCGCGAGGCCGGGCTGCGCTTTCAGCACTGCGGACAGTTACCGGCGCCCGGCCCCGCTACCGGCTCTTGCCGGGGCTTGCGGTGCCAGCGCCGCTGCGGGTCGCCCCGTCGGAGGAGCCCGCACCCTCCGGGGTGCAGGATGTTAGCCGGGCTCAGGTGGGTTTGCGCTGCGACCTCACGCTTGTCGCGGTTAACGGAGGAGCGAGGCGGCATCGCTGATGTGTAACGGCAGCCAGCGGCGAGGGGCGCCGGGGGCGCTTGGGGGGCGGGCGGGAAGGCCCGGGCTGCACCAGGGAGGTCCCGGCACTGGCAGCACTGGGCAAAGGCGAGAAGCAGCTGCCCGGGTCCCGCCCGTAAAGGGGCAACAGGTCGCCCCAATAGGACAAGGAAAGAGCGTCCCGGAGGAGCGGGAAGGAGGCAGAGATGCCTCCATCGGCGCCGGGCAGSCAGGCTGCCGGAGGCAGCGCCTGCCGCTGGAAGAGCCTCCCCAAGGCCCAGCTGGGGTGCCGAGCTGCAGCTGAACCCTGGCGTTCGCAATCTGTTCTAGTCGGGGGCGCAATGCTTATTAAACTGACACAAGATTTTCTAGAAATACACAAAGCAGGCAGGAATCCATCCGCCTATAGGTTTGAATGCATCTGAATTCGATCACAGCCCATATTTTGTCTTGATTAGCTTATTTCTGTTCCCCGTAGCACAAGAACCCCACACCCCAGACCAAGGGACAAGCTCATTTCAAGAAAGACCTCTGAGGACTCTTAAATACAGCTGTGTTGCTAAAGCACTTCTGGCTTTGCTGAGGAGTTCTGGCAGCAACGAGACTTTGTCCTTAGTGCTGAATCGGCACCCAGTGTGCCATCGCACTAGGTGCTTTCATGGCCGCTATATTCACCCATCATCAAATCAACAAATATCCATTCGTACTTCAAATATAAACCTATCTCTATAAGGATAAATCATATACTGGTTGAAAATCAACCAATTCCTACTGAAATACTTCCAAAAATGCACTTCTCTTGAGCTATTTTGTTTATGAGGAAGTCATTTTTACGAAGCCGAAAGAATAAGTTGCAGGAGCAATGTATGAGAACAAGAGTTTTGAATTTATCCCATTTTAGGATGATGGGATAAATAGCAATAGCATTTTACGTCCAACGCCAGTAGCGATTAGCCCGCATGTGATCGCTGTGCCGTGGGCTCCGCGGGAGCGTGGCGCGGCATGTGCGCGTTTTGTGGCGGGTTCAGCGGTGCCGCTGCGGAAACAGCCGCGGAGAGACGAGGAGACTCGGGACCCGTCCCACGGGGCTCGGGGCGCGTCCCTTGGGTGCACCCAAGCGCAGCAGCGAGCCGGGGCTCGGCGGGACCCGCTGCCGCGGAAGGTGCGCGCAGCGGGGCGGGCCCGGCGGGGCGGGGCGCGCAGCGGGGCGGAGCGGGCGGGCGGGCCCGCAGGTAGGGGCGGAGCGGGGCTGCGCGGAGCGGAGCTGTGCGGGTCCGCGTGGGTCGGCAAGCTCCCTGGCGGCACAGAGAGGTGCGGAGCGGCCCGGCCCGGCGCGGATGGTGCCTGCGCGGTGGGAAGCTGCGGAGAGATGCGGAGCGGATCGCTCGGACACTGCTAGGTTTGGAGGCGCGGTGTCGGGGCGCGGAGCTCCGCACGCAGCCGCGGGGCGAGGGCGCCCCCTCGGGGGCGGTGCCGCAGCGGCCGGGAGCCCTTAACATGATTAAAATATTGATGCAGTCGCAAAAATCGTTCATTAAGGCAATTTAATCTTTGCTATTAAATGTCCTTCCAATTCATTTGGGGTAATTAAGATGCAGTTAAAGTGATTAAATTCTAATTACTTATGCTAGACAAAGAAATATTTGTCACAGTAATATGGTTAACTAAGGACCCAGCTGAAGAAATTTAATGTTTTCTTTAAATGATATCGCAGGAAACCCGGGTGCTTCCCCCTGATTAATCCACTTAGCAGCATATTCTGGAGTGGTGATGTCAGCTCCTTCGAGCGGTTACAGATCCATCAATACCGCGTGTTTGCACAAGCCCCATGGACTCCCAAAACGTCGAGTCAGCCGCTGCTCAGGCTGGTTCACGTTATTATTCCGGTGGCAGCRAATTAAGGTCACTCATTTTCATACAGCCCACGGAGGGAGATGTTCGCTGCTCGCTGTCTCAGCTGGGGTCCCTCCGTGGCCAGGCTGAACTCCCTGTGAGCTCCCTCTGTGCAAATGTATTCTTAAGTTTTCTCATGGTGTGAGGAACCAGAAGGGGAGTTATGCCTGGGTTTAGCAGGATACTCTAAATAACCTTGAATGGCGACTAGAAAAACAAGGTGCAAAATGCTGAACCATGCCAGGCCCACTAAGAAATACTGTAATATAATATTGTGCATTTARCTATTTTGGTGTGGGGAGCAACCAGTGCACTGCATTGCCAGCACAGGCTCTTGGTGAGGACTCTTGTCCCAGCAGGGTGGAAGCTTTGGGGGATCTCTCACGTGGGTCGATGCCACCTCTGCTCCTGCCAAATGGTGGGATATTAGAATAAATAGCCCAGAGGAGCTGTGATGTGGGGGCTCTTTCAGGCCAGAGGGGCTTGCCTGCTTTTAGCAGGTGTGGGGTGCAGTATGCACTCAGTGTGAGTCTCATAGGCCCCTATTTTTTCCCCATATTCCCCCAAATATTGAGTTTGTGACGTTTAGAAGACACCTGTACTTGTGCCTCTTGCTGCTCTCTCTGGGGCTTTTTGTCCCATGATGGGGACAGTGCCTGTGTTATCGTCACCACAAATTATTGTCTCTAGAAACTCACCATGAATTTGTGACTCTCTCACCCTGCGCTCCTCTAGCTGCGTCATTAGGCCCGTCTCTGCTGCCCACGGTCAGACCCGCGCTCAGACAAGTGTTCTCCAGCATGTTCTCTTTCTAAAAAATGTTGAATATGGGGTATTTTGTGATGTCTCAAAGCTGGAAGCAGGTGCTTTAGAAAGGGATTCCCACCCCCCCASCTGGCCAGGTCAGCTTCTACTTCAGCAGGGCCCAGGAGGATGATAAAAGCCTGGAGTTTGCAGCCCTCATGCAGGAGAGATCAGAAAACACATTTAAGAAGGGCATTGTAGAATTCTTCTTATGTCTCTGTCTAAGACGYATCCTGTTTGCCTGGACTTGGAGTAATTAAGAGGTTTGCCTTTGCAAAAGGAGGGCAGATGCCCCTCACGGGGGGCCTTGGGGACCTCCTGTGTTGCCTAAACCCTCCCTCGTGCCCTGTGCAGGGTGCCCTGCTCGCCCCGCGCTCCCCCGAGGGGGCTGTGCTCTTTCTTGGGGCTCTGTGGCCGATTCTTCTGCCAGCAGTGCCCGGCCACGACGCCGCTGCCTGGGGACCTTGTGCGGGACCCCCCGAGGAGCGTGGCGCCCACRTTCCCCTTCCTGCCTCTCTAAGCAAACATGCACAGCACAGGTGAGGTGGCGCCAGTGCCCTCAGGGTGCTCGCTAATCTGGAGGCCCCTATGTGGAGACCACGAGGAGTTTTCCACCTCCAAGGACCAAGGAGATGTCCAGAAGGACACAGAGCCCGTATTTTGTCTTCCCCGCCTGTCTCCAGCACAGCGCGGTGTCGCTGGGTCCGTCCTGCCGAGGGTGCCGCACTCGCGGGCTCCGCAGCGGGGAGGCCCTGCGACCGGCCTCGCTGCCCCCGCGAGGCCGAGGCTCCCGCGGACCCTCCCTGGCTGTGTCCGGGCCCCTGCGGAGGGGTCATGCCCGCGGCCAGCAAGCGCCTCTCCCCGGCACGGAGCGTCCGGCGTCCAGCCGCGCCGCTAATTGGTGTCACGGAACGTGTCAGATGTGACGGAAACGAGGGCGGCGTGAAGCGGCGTGCCGGCGCTGGCGCCCGCCGCGTACGGGCGCTCCCGACTGGCAAACAGGAATGACTTGTGGTCCCCCATGACCTGGGTTGGGCTGGAAGCGTGACCTGTCACCTCGAGGTGAAAGGCCCCGGACCCCCTGCGCCTGCCGACCGCCCCACAGGATCCACGATCCYGGCGTGGCCGATGGTCCTCCTGGTGGCTGCTCCCTGCCGCTTGGGGCACAASGAGAACGGAAAAGGAATCCCTGAGGCGCCCGTGCAGATGCTGTGGGTGAGAGGACACCCGTGTCCTGGCTGCAGGTGTCACCCCGCTGAGCGCACCTGCAGCATCTCAGCGCCGTGACGCCGAGCRCCCGCAACGGAGGTGCCCTCTGCTTCCCACCTCAGGGTGGCTTTTGGCTCCCTTATGTTCTGTTGTAACTTGCCCCAGTGTCGGTTTTCCAACAAAGGCGGCAGTCAGGCTTGTGGTGGCATTTTGTTATGTGCCCAAAGGAAAACAGCACACAGCGGGCTTCCTTGGGGGGGTTGCTGGGGTCGTGCTTTGCTTTTGTGCTGTAGGAAAGGAAATTTTATGTTTGTAGCACTCAGTCAGACCTAAAGTACACAGAGAGGGCTTCTGTRAATGGGTATTATGGTAATTGATTTTTTTCGTAGATTTTTAAAAGAAATATACTCTCTAGGGATGAAAGAGTAGATCGAGCGTTGAGGTTAGTACCTGTGTTTACTGTTGGGTTTTGGGCTGACAGAGAGCAGAGATCACCTCCCAGGTAGGCAAAACAGCCTCTTCCGTATCACAAGCTAATGATCTAATGGTGCATTTCCTCACGGGACGCGATCCTGCTTGCKCTTCCGTCGGAGCAGGATGCGTCCCTTCCTGGGCGGCCCAGCCAGGCACGGGAGGGATGCGGGAAGAGCGGTGACAAACAGCCCTGCACCGCTCACGGACACCTGGCCCTAATAAGATGTACAAACCTTACAAGGTTTGGCACGTGAACGCAACCAAATCCCTCAGGTGACTTCAAAGGAACAAAAGGGGACAAAAATGGATTGATGGGCTGTATCAGGAGAACTGCAAGTGTCAGGAATATCTGTTGCTCGGGGCAGAAGAAGATGGAGGTGCCTGAGGGTTCAGCGGGGGGTTTGGGGGCTCCTTCTGGCACTGATAACCTGCACTGCCGCGTGTGCGCGCRTCGCCAGAGCCAGGGCTCCTTCCTTGCGCTCTGCTTTGCTCTTTGTCTTTGCCAGGCTGCCTTAAGGGCCTTTCAAAAGGYGTCTCGGGAGGCATCACCCAGCTGGGGCAGCCCGGGGACAAAACGTGGGGTCTCCTCGTGGGGCYGAGAGCGGGAACGCGGTCGGGAGCATCCCAGAGCCCTGTTCCTGGCCCTGCTTTCTGGGCTGCTGGAGCAAAACTCCTTTTCCTGAGCTGGGTTTCTGGGCTGAGAGGAGCCCGTCCACATGGCTCACGGGGAGCACGTGCTAGGGGTGTCAGTGCAAATTATCTTCCTAATTGTCCACTACATAAAAGAAGGTGCTGATAGAGCTGTGCCAAAAACAGATCTGAAGACAGGCTCTGCTATTTATCCAAAAGGGTTTTAATTCAGAAGCTGACTTCAGTGAACACCATGGTCTGCTTCAAAGAAAGGAAGATTTGGCCAAAAGACTTGGTCTGAGCACGACCCGGGGCCGAGTGCGGGGGAAGATGCTTGTGTCCGTCAGTCCTTCCCCACGGGCCGGCCAGGTGTGCACGGCGCTGGGCAGCCTCTCGCGTCGGGTTTTATCCGGCGGTGAACATTTGTTTTCTGGCAAGCTGGAAGCTACAATTTATTATTAAAATTGATTGGCTCCAATGCAGGGAAAACGATCGCGAGGAAACCCTATTACAGTTTTTCATTATCACCATTATTTATTTTTAAGTGCTATTAATATTCCTGGGTCTGGGCAAGCCAGAAGATGGAAGGCGGTATCCTCCCCTGCTGCTCACAACACGCAGCCTGCCTTAAACACTTGGGCATATGTAAATTTTTTTCCTTAATCTGCCTCTTATGAAGGTGAGCAGCAGGAGGGCTGAAAGGGAAACTGTTTTTGTATCCCCTGAGCACATCCAGGGCTCTCAAAATGTTCCCAGCCTCTCCCAGGACAAAGARATGATCTGCAAGCACCGGCTCTTGAGGGAAATGATGGGTAGGGGAAATAATTTCCAGAGGGAAATATGGGTTTCGGGGCGGCCCATGCGTTGCTGGCCAGTTTTAGGGTGGACGCTGCTTCTGAGGGGCTTTGGTGGGACCAGGCCTGTCCCACAGGCAGGGAAACGGGCAGGGAAGGGACTCCTGGAGCAGGGCTCCGCTCTGGGGCTGCTTTTKCAGGGAGCTTCTGCTTGGCAAATGTTCACAGATACTTGCATGATAGATTTTATTTTAATCTCTTCTTCACACCTCATTTCCTGCCTTCTCCTGTTTATTGGTAAGTGATGGACCAATCTTGCAAAGGTGTTTTTTAAACCCCTGAGTTATCAATGTTTGCTCTCAATCAGCGCATGCGTTTCTTTCTCACTGCTCCGTACACTGAGTTTGCCCCTTCAGCAAGGCCTTGCTTGTGGGAAGGGACTATTTTTCAGGCCAAAAGTTATACAACGTATATGATATGATTTTGTTTGATCAATGTGCCATTGCTAATGAAAGGCTCTGTAGCTAGAATATGTGACTTCAGGAAGCACTTCCAATGCTCATCCGTGGAGGGAAGGAAAATGTTTGGATTTCCTGCCTCATCCGTGGAGGGAAGGAAAACTCCTTCTGTATTTCCTGCCTCCTGGGGTTTGGAAAGGGGTGAAATGGGTTTTGAATAGTGGAGCCAGCAGATGTTTGTAAGAACGTCTGGGTTAATTTAACCAGGGAAAAGTGGCTAAAGAGTAAAAGTATCATCCTCCTTGTGAGTCAACCTGGTAGACCTCTGAATCCTGCACACAAGAGCAAATGAGTCCTACCCGTGTCATGTGTCCTTTCCCAATTTAGAAGCCCGAATGAAAGCTCCTTTTTTTCCCCCAGGTTTGTCATTTAGGGCATTGATCATGACTGCTCTGTACAACTGCTAACCACTGCTCCGCTTTCTTGCAGCATGCAAGAGGAAAGAACAAGAGCATGGGAAGGATAGAGGGAACACCCCCAAAAAGCCTCGGTTGGTCTTCACGGATGTCCAGCGTCGGACTCTACATGCAATATTCAAGGAAAACAAGCGTCCATCCAAAGAATTACAAATCACCATTTCCCAGCAGCTAGGGTTGGAGCTGAGCACCGTCAGCAACTTTTTCATGAATGCACGGAGGAGGAGTCTGGATAAGTGGCAAGACGAGGGCAGCTCCAATTCAGGCAACTCATCTTCTTCATCAAGCACTTGTACCAAAGCATGAAGGAATAACCACAAACTAAACCTCGGTGGAAAAGCTTTAAAATAAATAAATAAATAAAGACAGACCAGGACCTCAAGATAGCAGGTTTATACTTAGAACTATTTGAAAAAAAATGTTATTTATAAGTCCAAAGAAACCAAAGACTTATTTCACCTGCATTATGACTTTATTCTAAGACACACACTTTAGTAGGACGACAACTTGCAAAAAAAAAAAACGAGAAGAAAGATGGAAAGGAAAGGAATGAAACGGGACATAGAGAGAAAAGGAATAAACCACTGGTCTTACACCTTCACTCATGATCATTTTCACCGTCCTTGGCTGTTTATAGTGGTTTGGAGCATAGTGATTTCTTGTCATTGAATGGACATCTTTTCAGATATGGCTCTTCATTTTCACAGCGATCGCCATGAAGGTGTAGAGTGTATCCGTACTGTGTACATGCYGGTGGCTAGGGACTTAGTCAGGGCTGGTCTTCAGAGAGGGTCGTGCCTTAGCACGGCCCCCAAAGCGTGGAGTCGTCTGAATCCATTTGAACGGTAGTGTGATTTTTTGCTGTTTCGTTGTTTGAACTTAACTGGTGCAACGCCTGGGATGAGTTCAAACTAGGCAAAGGAATTTGAATGGTACCTAAACCAGTGCATTCTCTTTGTTTGTTAAGGAATGTTCAGATTTAAAAAAGGAAAACTATTCCATCCATAAAAAAAAAAAAAAAAAATCGACTAGCTACCAAAGAACACATTTAATAATTATATTGCAGGTATTTTATTGCAATGATTTTAATATTCCAAAGCTATTTTTACACAAAATACTATGTAGAGTTATAGGTATAAACTAATCTAACTGTATAACACATAAAACTACTAATCAAGACTGTTATTTGCAATTAGTAAAACCACGTTACTCTTTGTTTCCATGATTGGCAAGAAAGAATGTCATCCAGCAGTCCGAACCCCGTGTCAGAGCACAGACACTGCTGACGGGATGCTGCTTCTCTTGAAGTCAAGAGCCTTTTTTTGCTGTTGACTTCAGCAGAAGCAATAAAAGGAGGGGCCTTTGCAGTTTTTTTGCCGGTGTGCATCCCCTTCGTACACTGTCCTAGGCTGATCCTGCTGGAAACCCGCTGAACAACCGCCTTTCCAAGCCGTGTGTCCCATGAAAACACAGCTCAGCTCTGCCACCTAGCCTGCAAACGTGAGACTGAAGACATTTGGAATGCAAAAATGAAAAGAATGAGTGACAGCAAAACCACAAGGCCCAGCACCAGATCAAGACCCATTGACATTAGTGAGCTTTTTTCAATAAAAAGATAAATAAATAAACTATGAATTTTAATAGGCAAGGGAATTGGAACAGGTTTAAAGAATCTTGGTCTTTCCCTCTTGAGAACACTAGTGCAGCCTCAGTTAACTTTAATTGAAACAACTCTAACAAGAGCCCCAATAGGACCTTATAAGGCCAAATTATGAATGCTTTGAAATCAATAGCAAAATTCCTGCAACATCAAGGTACAACCTGTTTTGTATCTATGTGCAGTTTTCTTCTTTTTTTCTCGTGCATTCTTTCTTGCTCTTCTGATAATCAGAATAATGCATAAAATCGTTTAAAACTGTAGTTGAAAAGGTTTAAATACTCTGTTGCTAACACAATTTTAGATGATAAATCATTCAGTTTTGACTCTGATCAAATTAACATCTAATTAACAAATTAGCATGTAACATCTGCATATTGAATTTTAGTATAAGGAGAAAAGAGATTTTTAAAAAGATAAATGTGCCTGTTAGAAATCTAACTGGTGTTTCAAACTATTATAGTAATTCTAAGTATATTAAATTGCAAGTAACCAAAYAGACAGGTGTATGTCCCGTTGCAGGAATGAGAAATAGCAAATCTTACTTATGCTCTATTTAAAAAGAAAAAGAAAAATTCAAGGTAAACTAGAATCCAACAGTAGCAGATCCCATCTTTTGTGAAGTTCACTCTAAACTCTAGAGACACCAAAGCTAAGTGACCGTGTAGCCCTATTTATTTACCAAGGCAACAGGGTCTAGTGAAATTTCAGGGTATACACTTAATTTCCAGGAAGTGTTTAGAATATAACTGCATATCGCTTTATTAAAATAAAATCAAATGAAAACAGGATTTTGGGCACCAAGTATTTCTCCACATTTTTCAATGTTAAACCCACCTTAAGATGGACAAAGCAGACATAATCTGTGAGTTTGCAGAGTCTCTAGCTTACCTTAAATTTTAGCAAACTTTCTTTTAAAATGTTCCATTCCCACTGAGATATAATTGGCCTAGAAATATTAATAAGCTCACGTGAAAAGTATCTTATAAATGCAGTCTCATTAGTATAAAATTAATAAAGGACAGTGATAACTAGTGTTTTTTTTTTCCAGCAAAACACTGCTGTGTAACTTACTTATAGTTTCAAAAACAAAGCCTTATTTATTTAAAACTTGAGAATTTAAAAATGCAGGGAAATTCAAAATACATTACCGCTTTTTTTAGTATTTCCAATGTATTGTCTTTCGAGACTACTTGCTGAAACCAAAGAGAACTTTCATACCAGCATTAAATTTGCACCCAATATGCAATGTCAGGATCTCTGATACACACACCCGCTAGCCCTTGAATTTATTTCTGTATGTATACACACACACACATATTTTTATGTGAGTGTATATACGTATACATGCACGCTCTATATCTATACCCACCAAAGCTGATGCACAAATGGTAGATTTGAAGCGGCTTTTTTTTTAAGTATAAACTTTTGTTTTTTTCTATAAGCCATTAAGAACAAAAACACTCTTCCCAGAAGCAATACGCACCTCATACTCTGAACGGACAAAGCTCACACTTTTCTTATTTTCAAAACCTGAAGCAAATACCTATGGAGCTATTTATTCTCGTTGCAAAGCTGTTTTACCTCTGAGCAGGCTGCCCAATGCATTTGCCTGGAGCACGGATGGATTATTTAGTGCACCTCTTTTCTTATCATTTCTTAGCAAGTCATCCATGAAGGTGAATCTTTTTCTGAAATTACACTGCAAATTATACAGAAAAACTGGTCTCCATCTTGTTAAAGGGATTCTTTCTGTTTGAGAGAGTCAGGACTGGCTTCCTGACAAAATGACAATTAGTTTTGAATTACCAAAAGAAAAAAAGGGAAAAAAAAAAGGACCTAAACCCAACTGGAATGGTTAGGAGAGGGAGCAAAGCTGGCGGTGGTTGAGCGCACCGGGAGGCTGGGCTCAGCCAACGCTGGCTTGAAGGCGCAGGGCATTGGGAACAGGCTCTCTGCTCACAGGGGGCCTCCAAAAATGTCCATAACGACCTGAGAGGGGAGGCTGGCCCAGAGGGGGGATGTCTGAATCCATCCCCGTCGCAAACCGCATGATTCGCTTTCCAGGAAACCCTAAAAAGCCAAACCAAGAAGCCAGCGGGGCTACTGGCCACCCCACGTCACTTGTCCCGCTCTCCTCACTCAGGTCAGGCAAACCCAACCAGAAGGAGGCACCGCTCGCGGCTTTGCTCCGGCTCCGCGCCATGCCGAACACCGGGCCGCCTTCCTGGGAAGGGCAGGCCCGGGAAGGCCCTGCGGGAATCCTGCTCCCCAGGGGGTTGGAAACACCACTCATCTTCTTATACCAAAGAGTCTTAGGACACTTCTCCTCACCTGAGTCACAAACAAGGCATTCTTTACCCCCCAAAACAGTCCTTCTTTCTACTACGCTTCCTTCTATCCTCCTCCTCTTCCTCCTCCTTTGTACATAAGGAAGAAAACTATGCATTTAGCAAACAAAGAGAAAGCACTTACCCTTTTCTATCTAGCTGCGTTTGGGTGCATTCAAAGGTCCAGAGGCTAATTTTGAGACTTTGCTTAGCCTTCTGGTTTATTATTGTGGTGTGGTTAGCTTTACAATACATTTGGTAACTATTTGCTAAAGACAAAGAAGCAAAAGGTAAGGAATAGCTACTTCCACGTGTTAAAAAAAAAAAAAAAAAGAAAAAAAAAAGAAAAAAAAAGTGTGTAAAGATCTACTATTTATAGTGTGAACCAAAGACGCTACCTCACTCAATTTCCATTGGTGATTTTAATCACATTGATGATACCAAAGAATACCAAAGATTTTTCATGCACGGCCTTGGTCTGTAAAGGGAACTCATCCTCCTTCTCAACCCCTGTCCCCACGCCCCGTCCTCACCCTTCACTCAGTGTGTGAACTTGTCTTCATTCGTGATAATGATGATCCTGACCTTAGGAATACTACTCTTACTACAACTGCTACTGCTGACGATTCTAAGGATAATAATAATAATAATAATAATAATAATAATAATAATAATAATAATAATAATAATAAAGCTCTAGGCAAACATGTTGCAAACTTTGTAAACTCATAGGACGAGTGCCTTGCTTGAACCAAAGTGTTAAACCGCTGTTGACCTCTTTATCTCTCACCTTATACTCTTTGAATACCTCAGCCTCTTAGAAAGGCCACTAATGAAAAAAAAAAAAAAAGGAATAATTCTTCACCGTGGTGCTTTTTGCCGTGCAACCATGCAATGAAACTTTCTTTGATACCAAAGGAAAATGTTTTTTTCCACTTTCTTGCTGACAAACCAAAGGTTCCTCCTTCTTTCCCCTTGAAAGCAGCTTGAGTCCCTCAACCCAGACAGGCCGTGCATTGCTTTTACCAATTCCTCCAAATACCTCATAGTAATAAATCTTTAGGGTTATGTTGTATAGAGAGTCTATGTGATAAGGCAGAACTTACTAGTTTGATAATTGTTAAGGTTACTTAAAAAAAGAAAAAAAAAAAAGCTTTATAATTCTTATTTATTTTGTAGGGGTTGTTTTGTTTGTACATTTCTTTTTTATTGTTTGGTTCGGGTTTGGGTTTCTTCTTATTGGCAGAACTTCTCTGTTGTACTCAAGAAAGATCTTATTCCTGGAAATGTTTCAGAGTGGGTAAAGATTCCTGTTTGCCATGAATGCAAGAAAGGGAAAATGGGAAAATGGGAAAATGGGAAAATGGCTTTGTTTGCTTTCGTTTGAATTAGGAGGCTTTGTGTTTCCTCGTCAATGTTCTTTTCACAGGGTAAAAAAAAAAATATTCTCTGCTGTGATAAATGGTTCCTATTTTTTCTCTATAATGTGCTGTGATTTTTAATTTAATTACATTTTGTATACRCTTATTTAATCAGTGCTTTAATTTATGACTATGTAGTTTAAAGAAAAAAAATGTATATAGTAGATTCAAAAATGGCCAAAGCTTTATGTTACAATCTTTTCATTCTTGATGCTGAGATAAACTGAAGGAGAGTGCTTCTCTTGACTGCAGGGTGTATCTTCAGGCTTGTCTTAGCAGGCACTTCAACGTGTGTTACAAACACTGCCAGGTTATCTCCCCCGGGCCTCCCTCCCCCAAACTGTACATGCCAAAATGAGTGTTTCAAGATAGTACTTTTGTCACTTAGAAAGCAGAAAGGCATTATGAGTGTGGTTTTTCCTTTAATTTATTTGTCTTTTTTCTAGAAAGGTTACTTTGCAGGTGAAACCTGCGCATCCAAAGAATTTAAAGAGTTGTTTAATGTTAAAAAAAAAAAAAAAAAAAAAAAAAAGCACTGGCATTTGTGAGAGACTTTGCTGAGTTTTTGGGTTTTTTTGTTTTTCATTTGCCATTCGCACGGGTAGAGCAAGTAGCGGGCGTGAGACTTGGGAGCAAAGCTAACTTGAATTTGGAACCGGTGCTGCCCGCGTGCAGCTCCGAGGGGGAAAACGCAGTTCTGAGTCAAAGCAAACAGACAAAAAGGAAATAAGGACAATTCTGCAAAGCCGACGGTGGCATCACGGCACAGAAAATAGAATGCCACTCTCCTGTGTTTCGTTTTGCGTAAATAATAGATTCTGTTTCAGCTGAATGTTGTGTACCGACATGGTTTGTGACGGATGTAAATATTCTTTAAATATTCTTTTCATGCACAGTAGCAGAGCTCACGGTGTACGTCGTTTTGTTGGGGGATAGCGGAGGGGTTGAGGGAGGGAAGGACGAGGGCAGGGTTGGAGCTTTTGATCAGAAGTTACACTTTCTAGATACATTTTTATACTTGGAGTATTGAAATGGGGCAATAARGATGCTCTGAAATGCAGGATCATTGAATGGTCTGTTGGTAAGCATTGGCTAAATGTCTGCTTTTACTGCATTAACCGATGCCGTGCAATGAGTTATGGGGAGTCAAAAGTGTTAGTCTATTCACTCAGCATTAGCTATTAAACACTGGACAGAACTGTACTTAGGAGACAATGTTTTCTTTTTCTGTTGTAGCAGTTTGATTTTTTTTTCATGGTATATTCTGCATTTATTGCATAATCATTGTGGAATCATTCTAGTTTCGCAGTCTGAACCGAACGACAGTATTAAATGAAAATAAACTTTCGAGCATTGCCTTTCACCCGCTTTGGTAGTTGTCTTCATAACCCTTGTGTCCACCGTGCAGCCCGAGCCAAGCGAAGAGCCCGGGGGTCCCGGGCGACGTGGGGTGCGTGGCCCCCGGCCCAGCTCCCCTCTCCCGCTCCGCTTCATCCCGCTGCCCCAGCAGGACTTGGCTGCGTTTTGGAAACGCGAGGCCGTTTCCACGTTCAAGTTAGCTCGGTTCTTCCTCACACCAAGAGGGCGCCAAAGACAATCATCAGGTCTAGGATCAGGAGAGGGAGGAAACCTTCCAAGGGCAAGAGGGAGCTCTTCCAGAGCGACGAAAGAATAAATACAGGAAAAGGGGAGGAAAAAATAAAGGAGAAAAAAGAGAAGATTTTGCTAAAAGACAACATCGCTGACATTTTTAGTTTGCCCATTAGAAAGCAGCAGTAGTTTATGCGTTGCATTTCAGACTAAGTGATTATTGTACCTAATTACAGTTGATTGCTGATATTTCCTCAATCTCTCTCTTAGTCGAGCGCTTCTTCTTCTGTATTTTTGTGTGTAGCAACAAGTGTAATGCACTAGGCATTATTCTGGTTTGGTTATGAGTATCTCCTGTACTGCGTTAAGACTTCAGTTACTTTTTTTTAAGCTTTGCTACTGTTCTCACTTTATGCCGTGCAATATCATCTGCTGTGTTTGCTAAGCAAAAAAAAAAAAAAAAAAAAAAAAAAAAAAAAAAAAGGAAAAAGGAAAAAAAAGAAAAAAGCAAGTGATGATGTCATCATGCTTTTCAGTGTTACAATGTTTCAGCGTTTATGTAGTCACGAAAATGTAGTAAATAAAAGGTTGGATTTTCCAGCACTTTAAATTTAGACATTTCTTGCCTCCTTTTGTTGCCCACGCGCAGCCGGGGCGGGTGGCAGCACCCGGGGGCCCGGCCGTGCCGGGGGGCAGGACAGGAACGTGGGGGGCGCAGGCGGGGGACCTGGCGGCCCCAGCAAGGGGAAGGGGCAGGACGGGCCGCAAGGAAAGCGCCCACAAACCGTGCAACGTGTGCGTGGTTTATGAGAGATGTATTCCTCTAATTGAGGGAAAAGGGGAAAAAAAAAAGCATTAAGAAAATAAGCGAAGCAAATGATCTTKGTTTCCTTTATGTTGTCTAAGGGTATGGATGTCACCAAGCTAATTCGCAGAGGTGTTTCCTTTTGTGTGATGGAGTCCACCTCAGGCCCACAGGATCAATATTTAATTGTTTAAAGGGATATTGTATTCCTTTCCTGTCACTGTTGTTAATGCCTGCGTGCTCTGTAATCCCACAGGGTCCTTCTCCGGGGGGCTGATCGCAGAGATTACCCTTCACTGCAGAGCGCTGGGAGGAGAGGCCCCGTCTGTAAAAGATTCAGCAATGCATTGAACCATTTTCTCTCTATCTCCTAATGAAGTGATGAAGCGGGTGCCACAAAACTTAACAGGTTTTTGTTGCAAACTGGGCTGCACTGCTGAGAGGAGGATTAAACCTTCATCTTTGTCCCATAAATCACGGCATCAGCTGCGTTTATTCTGATGGATAGTCTGGACTCTGCTGACAATATTTTATCCATGGCACTGTCTGCACATTGTGCCCTGGTGTGCAATTTCTTTTTACTGCTAAGCCAAGAGAGAGGCACTAAAATGCATCTGGTCCAAGGACTCCCTTTGGGGTCGATATCCCACGACTGTTTCAGAAACCAAAGCACTGCTGGCCACCCACGTTTGGGGGGTGTCAGGCTGAGGTTGGGGAGGGTGAGGGTGCTCTGTCACCAAAGGGGAGCCCAGGGACCCTGGCCCGTCCTCTCCACCGTCCCCACGAGTGCCCAGGTCCCGCCTTGCCRCAGGTTTTGCTCACAAGCTGCTCCAAATGAGTCCCAGGAGGGCAAGGAAAGGGCCTGCCAGGCACRGGCACGGTGGGGATGGCGGCAGGGCCGGGCTGCCCACACTGACCCTGCGGCCCCGTGCGGGATTGCAGGGCTTTCTGGAACTGCTAATACTGGGCTTTGCTGAGCTTTCACCCTTTTCCTTCCCTTCAGGCTGTCGTTTCATCTCTGCGCCCTGGTCCCTCTCCTGCTTTATGGCCCCTGGATGCGGCGCTGAGGTACCGCACGTCCCTCCTGCCCCTCCACCAGTATTTGGCATCTCCCTTCACGGTATTTTAAGTAATATGGCCTATGTGGCCCTGCAGCGAGCGCCCATGGGCCAGGCCTGCCCACATAGCGCGACAAGATGGGACTAAGCAGGGTCCGGCTTGGCTTTGCCTAAACCCACCATGTGCCTCCTGCACATTAGCATGACATCAGCCAGGCTTGATGCCGCAGAAAGCCACCAGAGTGCTGCAGACTTTGCTCGCTGAGCAATAACTTAGCATGAATTAAATTGCTGTGGCAGCAAGAGGGAAGGTGTCCAGTGTGGGGAGAAGTGTCTCCCTGGTCTCCTCTCCACCTGAGCCACAGCAGGGCCCCAAACGGGGTGGTTTGGCTGCAGCCGCAGGTGGAACAGCCCATGGAGACCCAGGTGGCTGCATTTCCCTTGCCTGGCACCAATAAAACCCACCCCAGGAGCCCTGCAGAGCTGATGGGCTGAAGCTGTGTCTGGTAAGTAGGGCCTCTGGCATGGGGTGGGGGCAAGCRGTTTCTTCATCCTTATGTTGAGCCCTCTGGAGCTTCATGGGCCACAATGTCCGTGTTATAGACCAGAATGAGTGCTAAAAGCCTAAAACTGAGGCAGTCTTGAGCACCATCATGAGACAGGGCCCACCTGGAGGGAAAGCTGGGACTGAATCCTTTCCACGAGCTGGAGGGTGGCCCTGTGGCCTGTTTTGCTCGCGGTCACAGCATTTGCAGACACTGTGGTGGCAGAAAGGAGCTGCTAAGCTGCAGACCTGCCGCTGTGCCTGCTCCTGCCCCGGGAGGGAGCCGTAGGGATTGAATTGGGAGAGCCCTATCACACCCCCGCATCTGGAGCCAGGATGCGGTTATTTCTGCACAGGAAAAAGCCCTTTGTAAAAATGGTCTATTCATCAAGCAAAATAGTTTCCTGTCCAAGGGAGGTACCCAGAGCTTGATTCTGAATGATCCTTTTGATGCTAATTATCACTCAAGATTAAGATGATTGGGAGAGAAAATGAGTTGTTGTTAGCAAGTAAAGTAGTCCTCATTAGGAAGGACTGCTGCAATGCTTAAAATACAAGTGATTCATGGGGGTGAAATCCTCCGTGGCTGCTAATGYCCCTGCTGCCCTGGGCTCAGCACAGCCCTGAGCTGGGAGGGCTTGGGAGCTGCTAGGGGCCATGGGCTTGTCCTGCTCAGCCCAGGTGTCCCCTTCTGGTCACTCAGGCCTCTGGTCTCACCACGGGTCAGCCTCTCTCTTGCTACTATCTCCTCATGAATGGAATATCAAGGGAAATGTGGCAGCTGCGACCCCAGGGCAGCGTTGCTTAATCAAGCCTGCGTCTGCAAATTCTCCCCTGTCCACGGGCTGATAAATCACTGGCCATGTGTGGTAGCATGGGAAACCTCTGCATCTCTGGTGGCACGCGCAGGCTTTGGTACCTGGCGCCCTCATTCCTCCTGGAGAAAGGGCACATAGGAATCTTCCTTCCCACAGGAATGTTCCTACAGGATATGTACAAAGGTTTATACAGAAGTGATTAGCGCAGGGCACTGCAGTCAGAGGCACAAAATCCTGAGGGTTGGTGCGGTGTGGCAGACTGTCCTGCTGTGCTTGGCACAAAAGAGTGAAGTGAAGGAAAAGGAAGTGGGGAAAAAGGGAAGAGGGGGAGGAGAAAAAAAAAAAAAAAAAAAAAAAAAAGTAAGTATCTTCCGATGGAAGAACTGGCTGATGGCAGCACCCTGCAAGGAGCAGATTGAAAGGGCCAAGTGCAGAGCAGGGGTTAGGCAGATGGCGGGGGAACACGGGGTCCTGTTGGGCACGGGGGGGGGCTTTGCAGAGCAGGCGGACCTCCCCACAGCGGTGGGGCCTCCTGGGCTGGTTTTGCTCCCAAAACAGCTGTGTTTACCACCAGCATCCCCAGCAGTGCAGGGATGCAGCTAGCGACTTCCTCAAATTACTTGGATCTCCCTGGTGATGTGCAGAAATTAAATCTTGGCATGGCATTAAATCAAGTCAGTGACACAGATCAAAGGATACTGTTTTAATCACCCCGTTAGGCCACAGACATCATTAGTTACTCATTATGATGTGTTGATACTGGCTTTCTGTGTAACACAGTTATGTGCGGTCACTATCAGATGCTCTCCCATCAAACAGGATGTCAATACCTTAACGTCTTAATGAGTTACAGTCAATATCCATTGCAATAAAGCTCATGTTTTCTCATGGTTTTGTCTGCCCTTAGGGTTTTGATTAAAATAGCAGCTTTTTTTCCTATTTTTATAATTGAGGAAGTATGGGAATCCCACATAGAGACTGGCTGGCAATGAGCTGATCCCTAAGCTGATGTTGCTTTAAAGATTACAAGATGTTATGATTTTTGCATAGATTTTTGGATATGACTTCTTTATTTCCCAATCAGTCACCAAGCAACGTGATAACCAGATAAGGAAGTACTTACAGTCCCCCAGGGTCTCTTTGGAAGCACTGCAAGCAAGTCACCTGCCTGTGAAGACCTGTGCTGGAAAGCAGGCATTGCTCACGGGTGCTGGAGGAAGGATCAGGTCTTTACTGCGGGACAGAGTATTAAATCCTCCGTCGGAACAGGCAAATGGGGATATGGCAGAAGGAAAGGTGGATGTGACAGGGCCCCGGGAAGCTGCTTTGCAGGCTGGGGTTTAGCCTGCACATGCACAGCAGCCCCGGGGACCTCAGCTCCAGCATCTGCTGAAGCTGGTGGATTTTGCCGGGCTGTTCTGACTCCTGCTCCCCTAGTTGTGTGAGATGGAGGGCTGGGAAGCAGGGCCTGAAGGAAGAGGGTAAATCCCTCCCTGCGACCCCTTTCACTTCCAGATTTATCCTCCGTTGTGGGTTGTGAATCCCAAGCAGCTGCTGCGACAGATGAGAGTTGGGGGCAGAGGACGGGCTCTGCCCCTGCGACCTTGCAAAGGGTGCAAATGTTCTTGTTAATCCGAGCGCTCCCCTGGCAAGCCGAGCTCCAGGCATCCACGGTGCAGGAGAGATGAGAGGCTGGAGGCCAGGATGCCAGAACCATGTCCAAATGATCCCTTCYGCAGAGGGAAGGGCAGCAGAGCCCTCCTAGATCTAATTTAAACCTTGGATTAGATGTTTCTTTACTGTTTATGGTAGCAAAAGACTGTGTGGATATTGGATTCACAGGGATTAGGGAAAATTTGTCATATTCTTAGCAGCTACYGAAAATAGCAAACGAGCCGCTGTGATTCATGCTGGAAAACGGCCTCCAGAAGCGGCTGCAGGGCTGGGTAGGGATGATGATGGGCRGCAGATGAGGTGGAGGTGAGGGACAGCCCTCGGAGCAGGGTCCTCAGGGGTGCTGGGTGGGTGAGGATGCCCCCTCGAGCAGGGCTCGCTCCTCCAGAGCTCCCTCCTCTGTCTCACAATGTCACGTGGGGAGTAAACAAGATAAGGGATCTGCTGGATAGAAGCCCAGAGGAAAAATGTGGCTGCAAAGGGGCCTTTCTGTAGGAAAAGCCGCCCTCTCCAGGAGCAGACCCTGCTCGGTGTGTTCCCATGCTCAGCAGGGCAGCGAGCAGCGCTCCATGGAGCAGCCAGGCACAAGTGTGATGAGCGYGCCAGGCCACAGCCAGGAAGCGGGATTGGACGGGGAGCCGCCGTCCTGGCAGGGGCTCCGGGAGGCTGGTGCCAGCCCAGCTCCTGCGAGGCAGATGCGGAGCCACGTGCAGCGAGTTCACATCCCGAGCGATGAGTGTGCGCGTTACTCATGGGGGTTTAACAGATGTGAGGTCTGAGCCTGGCCAAGGAGCAGCTTGGACCTGGTCCTGGTCCAGGCCTGGTCTTTGCTGCTTGGCGTTGCTCCTTCCAGGCAATTGCAGGAAAAAATCATCTTGATTTGTGTGAGAGCACTGGCCAGTTCTCGCTGTGCGATCAGTAGGTGCACAACAACCAGTCCTTCCCTAAAGCCTCTTTGCTCAAACTGCAGTTTATCTTTTTAATTAGAGTATTYATGTATTATCTGTATGTCAATTGAAAAGTTAATTCAATTTCAGTCTAAGATGGGCCATCAATATGGAGATAGGCAATAAAAAAAAAAAAAAAGAAAAACCTGAGTTATACAACCCTGCTTTTTAAAAGCGCTTGACCTTAGAAGCGCCGTAGATGGCTCCTTATTTACACTGTACCTTAACGTTGTGTCTCACTTGGCGAGCACTAAATTGCAGGAAGTCCTGTGCAACGAGAGGCAGGAGCAACTCCCTTTATCCGGGAGTTAGTGCTGCCATGGGCAAGGCTGGGCAAGGAAAGGCAAGATCCAAATGCTGGTGAGAACACACAGCTTTGGCCAGGGGTGGGATGGGCTTCCTTAGGAAARGTGCCATCCTGCAGGGTGGGAGAGCTCTGCTGGGTTGCGTTGGATCTCAGGGTAGGAGGCAAACCTGGCCCCTGGAGCTGGTGCTGGCAGAAATTCCCGCTTTCCTGCTGTAGTAAGTGGATGGATGGGCATCACTTGAGTAGACACTTGAGTGGGTGTTTAATTAAATCACATGAGACATTTCAATAGCCGAAAGCAGGCAGCTAAGTGTTTTTCCAGGGACTTAACATTGGTGCCTCAGTTTCCCTTCTTCAAGGTAAAGAGAAATATTTACCTCCCATGGAAACTGCTGACAAGCTTAATTCAATTGTGCTTGCAAAGTGCACTGTGGCCCTTGGGGAGAAGGTGCTATAAAAATCACTGAATATGACTGCCCTGCTCTGCCCGGCAAGGTGGCACTTAGCTTTATATATTATCCTGCTGGTGATGCATCTCCTTCTGTCTGGCAGCAAAAGCAATTAATGGGTATAAAACCAAGAAGACTGTTTAGAGGGTTTGTGCTCTGTGTGGTCTTTACACGCACAATGACAAATTCAGATCTGAAAAGCTGGAAGCATCAGTGTTTTTAAAAGGGTTTTTGTCCAAAAACATACATGTGTGTAACACATGAGCCATGACAGGAAAAGGGCTGTTCCTTAAGTAATATTTCCTTTATTGTTCTTTTTTTTAATATAACCTTTGCTATTAACTTTCCTGGTATTTTATAAGATGCAAACTGCAGCCTAACACTGTTTAGTTATTTCAGATTTTTTGACTGGATTGAAAAAAATCTGGAACCAGCCTCAGTGGCAGCCGGAGTCAAGTGAAGTCAATGGGATGGCTGCCAAAAGGGGGCCTGCAAGCGAAGCCAACAGGGAGAGGTTTGGATACTGTTTATTTTTGGAAAATCCACATTATAACTTAGAGCAACCCTCTAATTCTGTTTCTGTATTTATACATGTCAAAAATACTGCCCGGGACAGTGTATTCCAAGCAACATGTTCTCTTTTGGGCTGGTGAACTTGCTCCCATGGTGTGGTGCTTTAAACATTAACAGTCTCTCTTCACATGCTGAAATACAGGAGCATTTTATTGCCTCCTCCTTTGTCAAATGTGAATGAAAAGGTTATTGCTTCAAAGGACCACACCAAGCGAGGAGCTGTGCAGTTATGACACAGGAAAAAACAAATTACTGGCAGTGGCCGGTGCTCAACTCCTTACTGGTAGTCACTGTGAATCCACACTTCCTGTCTCTCACTCCCTGCCTGTGTTTCTGATTTTTGTGTCATCTTTGCATGACCTGTGTTTTTTTTCTTAAAAAAAAAAAAAAAAAAAAAAAAGAGGGAGGGATAGATGGAGGCACAGAATAAGCATGAAGAATCATAACCAACTAACCAACTCATTGATATTTTTAATATACTGTTTAACTGTTTATTTGATTTGCATTTTATGACAGTGAAAATGAGTTCTAGCAAACTTCTTGCACAGCTGRCAAAGTAACTATTTAATAGCACAATTTAATAGCAAGTCCTGAATGTATGGGAGACTCAGAGCCATGAAAAATAACCAACTGAACCCGAGCTACTTTGGTAGGTAAATGTTGCCTTGCGAGTGGGCATGGGAAGCTGGTGCTCCTGGTTGGAGTGACAGACATGGCATCACCTCAGTGCCTGCTGTCAGTGTGGTGCCTTGCCTTGGGAATTCTAGTTTTCCAGCAGCTCTCAGGGTTGTCTGTGCCTGAGAATCTTCCCCCAGCCCTCAGGAGAAGTGAAGGGGTCTTAGCCTCTAAGCACAGAAATATGCTCATTTGCCCTCGTGGGATCCTGGTGTGTATAGTGTCCTCGGCAAACCCCACCTCTGAGAAGAACAAGCGAGTACCTGAATTTKCTGTCAACACCAACTATATCTTTTCTGCTCTGCAGAACCTCAAGTATATTGTTAATAAGCAAATTTTAGATTAATGCTTTGCAAATAGCACATAACTACCTAAAACTGAATAACACCTGTGGTACCTTTGGTACTGCAGTAAAGGCAGGTTTTTGCAGACACAAAAAAAACTCTACAGTTTCAGATCAGATTTCTTGTGTAAATCGCTCATTTTGACATTTCTGAGGAAGATTGAGGGGTAGGAGGATGTGTTAGGCCAGGCAGGTTTATCCCGTGTAACAAGCGGGGTTAATCCTCGTTAATAGCACGTGGGMGCTGCTGAGCCGGTGGCAGGGATTGCCTAGGGCTGCAGCCACAGGGTGTTTGGGAGAGCTCTGGCACGGCCGGACAGGATCAGAACTGCAAGTCCTGCTGCACAGCAACCCCAGGCTCCTGCTCCAACCAGGAGCAACGCAGGAATAAACAGGGAAATGCAAAGGGCTGGGGATGAGCAAGGGTACAGAGCTTCTCCTACTGTCARGCAAGAAAAAAGATTTGAAAGCATTAGATGTGTGTGGTGGTTGGCTTTTTGAAATGAAATAGGGAAACTTGAAACTAGAAATGCTGTAGATGAATCGTGTATTTGTTGCTGGAAGTTCCTTGGTACTAGATGGGGACAGTTTATTGCCTCTAGATGGTGAGAAAAGTAGTTTCAAGGACAAACCTGTTGGGAAAGCCCTCCCCTTTCCTCAGAACAGATGAAGGAAATGGGCCCTTATCGTGATCCTCTGTGACTAAGGCCTGGCTTTTGCAATGTGATCCATGAGTGCAAATCCCACACATATCTGATGCCAGGATTAGAGCACTTATTTGACATTTCAGTTGAGAAGGAAAGCAAATGTGATCTGTGGGTTTGGGGTTTTTTTTTTAAGGTTTTTTTTTTGTTTTTTTTTTTTTAAAAAAAACCTCCAAAACAAGGGCTTTGATTGCTCAGCCTGATGTCATCTTTACATTGATGTAATTATATGGACTGTGCTGGGATGGGTGCTGCTTCGCATTGGTGTAAGTCAGGGAACAATGAGATCCTGTGTTTTTGAGACAGAGAAGTTGCTTATGTGTTGTGCAAAGAAAGAAAGACAGTCAAACAATTAAAGGAAAAATAAATTACCCAGGAAAAAAACTCAGGAGACAACTCAATATAAGTAAACATACAGCTACAATGTTCTATCTGTATTTCTAGTTTAAAAAAATACACTAATTAAGTTTTACTTTTTACCTCAATTGGGCCAATAAATATGCACTGGGATCTTTTTCATCTTTAGAATTTTGATATACGAATACGAATCRTTTCACAGAATCACAGAATGGTTGAGGTTGGAAGGGACCTCTAGAGATCACCTAGTCCAACCCCCTGCTCCAGCAGGGACACCTAGAGCACGGGGCACRGAGTGGCATCCAAGTGGKTTTTGAAGACCTTCAGAGAAGGAGACTCCACAACCTCCCTGGGCAGCCTGTTCCAGGGCTCTGTCACCCTCAYAGGAAAGAAGTTCTTACTCACATGGAGATGGAACTGTCTGTGTTTTAATTTATATCCATTACTCCTTGTCCTGTCACTGGCCACCACTGAGAAGAGCTTGCCCCCATCCTATACAGCAATTTTGTTTAATTTTTCAGTACACATACTGTACTKCACACCTTTGAGAGCCTTGAATAAATGTCAACTTCCTTTCAACCTCCAAATAATGTTATATAACATGAGACTAAATCAACTTTAAGAATTAAGGTTATACTTCAACTAGCATAACCGATGTGAATGTAGCAAAGAAAGCAGAACCTGATACAGCCAGAATTGAAATCCTAGCTCCCTTCTACAAAGTAGAGCTGACCTTTGTGGGCCTCACATTTCACCATCGATGGCATTTGCCAATATATTTTTTTATGTCACAAAGTAGAATGTGGCCATTGAGGTTTTAGTCTCACTAAACTCTCRAAAAGACTTTATTTGCTGCACCCAACTTTGCAAATCTACCTGCGGTGGTGTGGGCATGGTCCTTACCAGTGGGTTTGGGTTTGTGAGCACAGCCTGGCCCACAAGGGTGATAGTGCCAACACTTTGCCAGGGAGCGGAGCGTGGTCTTCACTGCAGATAATAGAGTTATGTAGGTCTTGGGTGTCTATTGAGTGTAATTTCAAGGAAATATTTTCATTTGCAAAGAAACAAACAAACAAAAAGCTTGGCAAACAGTGCAGCTTGAATCTGTGTACTTTTCATACTTCTCTACTGAAAAATTGGTTCAGATGACCCTCTTTGGGCTGCMACCCTTTCTATTCAAGGTGGTTTGTATTCAGTCTTAACTATTAACACTTAGTAATATGCCACCAAATGGCCGTGAATTGACTAAAGGGATCATGGCTAGCAACTAYACAGCTGCAATGTCTAGAATGAGGCCATGGCAGTTTGGCAATAGCCCTGGCATTTACCTAATAAACCCCAGCTCACTTTACTAAATGATATGCCGCTTCTCTTGTAAACTATGTGTGTGGTCACATTAAATATTGCCCTGTGTTTAACAACATGCTGTTTTCCTATCCCACTCTCTTGTGAGCCTAGCAGGAGCTGTGGAATTAATCCAGCCTGGGTGGATCTGTAGGCAGGGCTTGTTCTAGCAAAGTAATCACTTCCCTATAAAAAGGAATTATCCTTTTCATTTACAGCGCGTGTGGAAAGTTGTCTGTAATTTCCATGCGCCCAGCAGGGTGGCTGTGGAAATTCGTAACCCTGCTGCGAACGTGCTCCCTGTGTCAGCTTTGTCCCTGGCTGTAATTGCACGGCAAGACACGCGCCAGGAGCTGGGACGCTGCCTCCCTGGCTGCTGGGCTTTCCTGCAAAATGGGTGATAACACGGCGAGGATGCGCCCAGCCAGAGGCATCCTGCTGGGAGCAGGAGCTCAAAGGGTGAAGGCAATTAGGAGTCTTCAGAAAACTGGGGAGAAAAGCCCTTGGGAAGATGAGGAGCCTGTAGCCTCACAGGCATGAGAGGGCAGATGGCATAAATGTGAAGCCTGTGTCMCTGCAGGGGCTGCCCAAGTGGGGAGTAGCTTTTTGGATGACAGTGACACACCATAAAGGGGAGAGGGAAGGCAAACACAGCTGGCTGAGTCATCAATGTCTAATCTCCAAACACCTCATGTTGCACCAGCAGTCGGTTTGGGGTAATCACTTGAACAAAGAAGTGCATGGAAAGCATTGCAGGATGGATCAAGCTGCTGGAGATACAGAAACCTKCACTGTGAAATTCTGAGCACCCCTCTGGAAGTGTCCAGTGTGCTCGCTTTTCAGTGAATTCAGTAGAAATGGTACAACCAGGGTGTTTGGCTTCCCGTGGGATCACTGAGATGAGTATCTGGTGCACAGCTTCTGGATGTACCTGCTCAGAGCTGTGTGGTAAGAGGTGACCTAGATGGAAAAACAGTTCTGCCATTTCTGCTTTCCCTCAGACTCTTTCACTGTTGGTGATATCCCATTGTTTCTTCCAGCAAATTTCTCTAGCTTCTGCTCAGGGAATGTTAGGACTTGCTGTTGCTACTAAAGTTTTTTTTTTTTTTTTTTTAATATATGGAAAGCTTATTTTGATATGGAATATACTTTACTTTTCTGATATTTTTCTGTGTATTTTTAGCCTTCGTCAATGAACTCACAACACCATTGAAAACCACTGAAGGAGAATGCTGTGTTTCCAGTCTAGAATCAACATTGCAGCCACAGGAAATACTTTCAATGTGAGAGAAGAATTATCTTTTCTTGTGAATAAATGATTAATTTCTAATTGACTACTTTTCTACTCTATTACTGCATGATTGGTCAAGTATTGATGCAATGAAGGTTAATTGTTGCAACCTTACTAAATAATCACCTAGAATAACACTTATATACAACAAGTTTTTATTCTTTTTGTAAAGGAGCATCTTTACATATCTTTACTTTTACCCTTTATAATGCCATTACCACCAAAAACCACTCTTAATGAGCCAGCATGTTCTCTTCCTGACCTGGTCTCCAGCTACACATCCCAGTTCAGTTACTCTAGAAGCTGATGCTGTTTGTGGAACATCATTTTAGGAGTTGCACTGCTACTTTGCCAATTGCCTTTTAACTTGGAGTTGGCTTCATCTCTGGTGCTCCTCAGAAAATGCTCCTCAGAAAATGAAGAAATCTGAGAGCACCTGGGAAAAAAAAAAAGAAAAAAAAACAGATGCCATTTTACTAGTTCTAGAAAGAGACTTTAGGAGGTGAGAACATTATAAAAACTAGATATTTTGAAAGGACCAAATAGTAGTGAAATTAAGCAGCTTTTGGTAAGAACTGCATGAAAAGGCAAATCCTAGTATGGCAGCGAACACAGGGGTGTTAGTAACCACAGTTTGTCTGTTGACTTACATTTACATTTATCTACTTCTTCAAAATAGTTAGCACCTGTACCATGATTTCTGTATTTCCTCAGAAAGCAAACAAAATTATTAATGTTTTTCCTCTAACTCGGAGCCTGATTTTCCAGCTGAGACTGGTTTCCCCTGGAAGTAACTCCACTGACTTATGTGAATCATTTGAACAGGGAGAGCTCATGTAACAGTGGAGAATCAAGCCCATAGGTCAAAATTTACAAAAGTAAGTATCTAAAATTAGATTCTTAATTTTCTAATTAGGTACCAGAATAGAGGTGCCCTGGTTTTCAGAAATGCTGTGCATTGATGTATCCATCTGAAGTCAATGAAAGCTGAAGATGACTTTCCCTGGAAAATTGGAACGTTTTCATTTAAACATCCCAATACCRTTATGGGTTAGCATCACACATCCTGCACTGAAGGCTTTTATTTCTAAACCCAGGTTGAATTGAATGGGAATATATCCAGTACACAGAGTTTTCATAGCATAGTATGTTGTGGTGTATGAACATAGCCCATTTTGCCTGACTTGCTGATGGCCTGGTCTGTGTCTGGGGATTCAAAATAAAAAGAGATGTGGTGAACTTGTTTTCCTCTYGTCTTCCCTTGTGTCTTGATCCTGAGACTAGCCCTAGGTGCAGCCGAGAGGCGCCTCAGGGCTCTTCTGTGGCCCTTGTTTCTCCCAGTGCTGGACCATGTGAACAATACAGCTTAAAAGTTATAAAGATCAGAAATGTCATTTGGGCGTTTGTGACCTATTTTGTTCCTGACGGGTAGGTGCTATTGAGAAATACTTAAATCCAGCTGCTAAATGAAGATGAAGATGTTGAAGATGAAGAGGGAGGCTGAAGCCTGTGACCACAATACAATGGAAGACAGACATGGAAGGGTGGGGAGATAAGGACAGTCTTTTAAAGCTATCCTTGTTGTTGTTGTATATGTCCTGAAAAAATCGTGACCAGCAATAGTTATGATATAACAGATCCACCTACCTGTGCACACTGATGAGCCCCAAATGCTCATAATGGCTTATCCTGCATACTCAGACCATCTGGATATTTTATTTGTTTAAAATGTTCTTAGTTTGAATAACAGCTGGCTCTTACATTCTTATGGATTAACAAATACTTACAGACACATGACTTTCTATTTCATTGCTTTTTCCAAAGTGATTGTTGCTATTGGCGACATTTAAATTACAGCTGACTCTTCATAGGGCTTTATTAGCACGTTTCAATTTGTTTCATTGTATGTTGTATTTCCTCTTCTATTTCAGATTGCCTTACTTCATCCTTTGGCTGTAATACTCTCGTGAGTGTGGTGGCCTTCCGCCACAAAAGCAGTAATGCCTAAGCGGTGGTGCCACATCACGTCACTTAACAGGCAGTAATTGTCCYCAAGAATCACAGGAATCTTGCTCTGCTGCATTGGATGTCACTAATGCCCTGAAGACACCSAGGGCTACAGCCTAAGATACACTTTGTTCCAGGTTGAAGGGACAGTGTTGAATGCACAGAGTGYCGAAACACCAAAAGAAAATACACGCATCTATAAATGTTTATATTATATATGTATATATTATAAATGTAYACATATGTATATGCATCTATTTTATATATGTGAATATATATAATATACATACATATAATCTCTGAGAAACTCATTTTTAAAACTGCATTTCCCTAGGAACAAAGTCTACGCGATAACACTGTCATGCTGCCCAAACTGGTGATTGTGCAAATCCAGTGGTCAATTCCAGCCAAGCATCACGCATGGATGGTGTTCCTGAGAGAACAAAGCCCTAACAAAGTTCATGAAAAGACACAAATAGCACCGAGAAAGACGCTGCCACAGAAACTCCCACCTTCTGCACGTGTGCGAGCCACTGTAAGAGCACAAAAGCTGCAGCTTAGGCTCACACCTGTGTAGGCACCAAAGTCAATCAACCACGAGACGGAGGGATCGGAAACCCAGCTACATGAGCRCTGTGCTCACAGCAGCTCCTGCCGGCTTGGACTTGGCACTGGGAGGGTCAAGTTCCACGGGTGTTTCTAAGCTAATCCTGCTTTTGTGCCGTGCACAGCTCAGCCAGGCATTTCTCAGATGTTTTATCTTCATGCACCATTTCTCAGGTCAGGGAAGCACTTCAGCACGGTCCTTTTGTTCTCAAAGAATTCCCGAATATGTGCTTGCAAATTCTCACGACTGAATCCCTTTATGMCGTATTTTCTCTGTGTATTCATACGGAGTCCCTCATTTGGTAGCTGAGCAGGAGTAAAGCTATGAGTTCAAGTCATTTTTAGTCAATTTAGCTAAAGTGAGCTTGTCATTTCTGGGGGGGGGGGGGGGGGGGGGGGGGGGGGGTTGGTCATCCTTGTTATGCTATTACTGACATCATGCATGGTTTAAGTTGTATAATTTGTTCCGTTTAATTGTTACCAGTTTTATGTTTTTTTTTTTTTTTAACCTGTTTATGTGCTTAAAATGGAAACATGCTTTCTTCTTTGTTTTGAAGTCCAGAAATAGGTCCAGACATGGACTGACTCAAATAAGAGCAGAAGCTGACCCTGAAATCTCCTCTAGCTGTGTAGACTAGGCCGCCACCGCACATGAAACCTGGCTTATTCTTTTCATAATCTCTATCTCTCTTTTTTTTTTTCATTTAATGTTAAAAGATTTTCAGGTTGGCACCTACACTTTCCCTTGTCCTCAATTTCTGAGAAGAATCATGAAGTAATTAGAAACTGCCCTATGTTTTGGCTCATTAATTACGAATAAACCATTGTAGAAAAAAAGAGTCTTGAGAAAGCATTTTCTGGGAAGTTGGGCCTATTTGTGTATGCTGATTTTTTTAATATACCAAATTGAGATTAAGACTTTAAAAAACATTAACCATCACTGTGTGAAGCCTGACAGTTAAACAGCTGCAGTTGTATTTAAATTGTAGAAAGAAAGATTTGGGTTTGATTGTAAAACCAATATTGGAACAAGCTACATACTGATTTGCAATACCTCACAGCAATTAGTGTCCTAAAGGATGTGACTTTTCATTAAGGCAGTAACAYCAGCGGGAGGATCTGACGGGTGGCTGAATCACGCCGAGTTTCACATGCACGCACAGCTCCCCTGTTTACTGCCCAGCCAAATCCCTCCTTCTCTAATCCTGGATTGCCACATGTGCAATCATATTTCATCCGGCGCGGAGCTCTGAAATMTCTAATTAACGAAGAAGGCCATTGCAGTTGCACAGCAGCACGGGGCCTGGTCAGCTCCTGGGAGGGTGATATCAGAGCTCTGCATTGGCTGCCTCCTGCACACTGCTGGGCAGGATGGATGGGAGGACACGTCCATGGACAGCCTGTTCCCTGCAGCACCTCCCTGCACGAGATGCGCATCCCATGGGACGTGCGGGAGGGGAAGGTCGCTGTCCATGTGCACCAGTGGTGTGGAATTGGGTTGCTCTGAAGGTCTGGGCTCCTTGAAGCACAGCTGGTGGCTGCATGGCCCTGATCCTGTGACCAAGCCCTGCTTGGAGCAGCAGAGGGGCCTCTTGGGCCTTCTTGGCGCCCCTTTGGGTGACAGGGTCCTGAGGGGACGGAGAGAGCTGCTTCCCGAGGGACGCAGCGCTGCTGCGGCCATGTCCTCCCCATCCTGCGTCCACCGGCTAGGCAGGACCTGYGTTTTGTCCCAGGTATTCCTGACCCACCGCTCTGCCCCGCAGGCTGCCCATAGAGGGAAGGGGCCCGTCTGTCCCCCCTGGGAGACGCAGTGACTCGGGCAGCACTGTGGGTGCGGTCACTGCTCTGCAGAGCGTTGGGGGTGCGAGGTGGGTGTCAATGCCGGTGCAAAGTGAGTGTCAATAGCGGTGCGGGGCCGCGCCCAGGGGCCGCTCGAGGGCACGGAGCCCCTCGCGCCTCTTAGGGCCCGCGCCCGGGCGGCTGAGCGCGGGCTGAGCAGCGGCTGCGGCAGCACCGGCGGCGCCGCGGGCCTGGAGTGCAGAGCCAGGTGCGGGGTCGTGCGGAGAAGGGGCGGCGGCGGGGGGAGAGTGTGTGACTCGGGGCCGGTACCCCCGGGCTGGGGGACGGGTTGTGTGACTGGGGACCAGTGTGCGGCGCGCCGGTGTCCGTGACCCGCTCCCGGTGCGGGGCCCCGTGGCTCGGGGACAGCGCGCGGCCCGCAGGCCGCAGCCGCGGCGACGTGGTTGCCATGACAGCGGGGCCGCCGCGCGGGCATTGGCTGCGGCGGCGCCACGTGGGGCGCGCGCTGCG
>NW_020455655.1:1909664-1919311 GCF_003342845.1 Nothoprocta perdicaria
CGCGCCCCGCGGCGCCCCCTCCCGGCGGCGCGGCCCTGCGGGGCGTGCAGGAGGGGAGGGCGCACGGCGGGAGGAGGAGGAGGAGGAGGAAGGGCAGGAGACCGAGCCATGGCGCGCGGCGCTGCGCGGCGGCGCGGGGAGGAGGAGGAGGAGGAGGAGGGGACTGTGTGCGTGGGGCGAGCGGCGGGGGAAGGCGCTCGCGGGGCCTGAGCCGCCGAGCTGCGCGGCGGGCGCAGCCGTTGGCGCCGCGCTCGGCCGGGCGCAGGTGCGCGCAGCGGCGCCCGCCCCGCCCGTGACTCAGAGCGGCCGCCGCGCCCGCACGTTATAAATAGCGGCGCCCGGCGCCGTGTCACGGGAGGACAGCGCGGCGGGCGGCGCCTCCTGCGGCGACACGGGGGCCATGGGCGCCGGGCGGCCGCGCCGCTAGCGCCGCGCTCCGCTCTGCCCCTCCAGCAGCCACCATGAAGCCCGAGCGAGGTAAACGTTCCCCGGCGCGGCCTCGTGGCCGCCCCCGGGCTCGGCGCTGGACGGGCTTGCGTTCCGGGGGAGCGGGGATGCGCGGCCGTGCAGTGTCGTGGCCCGTGTCGTGACCCGCGTCGCCGCTTCGCGGCGGGCAGAGACGGAGCGGGCATCGCTGCAGAGCCAGGAGCGGCCCCCAAACCCCCGAAGGGGCCGGAGCCGAGAGCCGGGCGCTCCCCGTCTCCTGGAACCCGCTCAGGCCCAGCCGCGCGGGGACCCGCGCCCCCAGCCCGCAACTTCCCATCCCGCCTTGTTGCTGCTCCTGCCTTGGGTTTCCCAGGAAAATAAAGTCTCCTGCCTACGTAGGTGTTTATGGCAGCGGGGCTCTTCAGCAACAGCTGCTGGTGCCCCTAGAGTTGGAAACGTGTCACGGCCGCTGTTGGGCCCGTGTCACCGGCTCCCGCTCCTTAAAGCCRGGCTTTCCTCTTAGTACCAAATCCTAGGTGTGCTCGGGGCGGGATTTGGGGCGTTATCGTTGATTTTATAAAGCGTTATCGCTTCGGGATCCGGATTTCTTGGGTGCTGCTCGTTGTTTACCCGAGTGTGCCACCAGTTTTCAAACCCCTTTTTTGTTCTGCAGTCACTCTGGTGTTTTAAGAAATGTCATTGCTTAAATAGCATGTCTAAAGTTCTAACGCTCCCGTGACTTACTTGCCCTAATTAGTTTCGTTAATGGCATGTTTATTAGTGGAGACACTGCATAAATGACCACTCTGGGGTGGATTCTGTGTGTGTGTATGTGCACTGAGATATAAATGCATTATAGACTGTCGCAATAGCACATATAGTACAGAGCTGATTGTAATTTTATGCATAAATTGATGAGACTTAATCCCTAGCATTTATTTTGCTGGTTTCTTAATTGCTTCTACCTGCGAAACCCTCAGCTGGATTCACTTCTGCAGAGCAGGTTATTTCTAGAATATTGCTAGTTTTTTAGCATCAGACATAGAAGCTTGAAAATCTACTTGAAAGCTTGAAAATCTACTACCAATGTGAAATAAAATCTCAAAATAATGAGATAAAATCCAGCTCAGTATTTGCAGCCCTAAAATGCTGCAGYAGTTCAAATGCTCCATATAACCTTTGTCTCTTTTCTCTGTCTCTTTTTAAGCTGTTGTTGTGTAATAGGTGATCCTAGGCTTTTTGTAACCAATCTGGTGTGGAAGGGAGCAAATTTATAAAGAAAGTAAATTGTAGGATATTTTTGTCTGGTTTTGTTTGAATTGTTTTCTTGGAAGCTACCAGTTAACATATTGAGATTGTGATACATTATACTATGGTAAGCTGGATGAAACCTTTCGGAAGTAACAACTTAAGTGAATTAAGTTATCTAACAGAGGAATCTTTAAGTTAAAGGTTGACCTTGACCAAAACTAGAGAATATCTACAGCCATTTGGTGGATGCCTCTAAGCTCACTGTGTGCTGGTTTAGTAAGAGTAATATCCAGCACAAAAGGGGAACAAAGGGGGCTGTGGAAGTGCTGCCTAGATGCCCCATGCGGCCCCCCGACGCAGTTAGGAGGCAGGAGTCATGCAAATRTTGGCGTGTGCTGCTCTCTGCATGGCAGCTGCACCAGGATGCGAGCAGTCAAGTGTGCAGTCACCTGCTTCCCGTCACTGCACGTCCGTAGCGAGGCACGGAGGTGAAGCTGCGCCCTGCACGGCCCTCGCTTTCCTGCCCCTTCCCTACGGGACCTCAAAATGCTGGGAAGTCTGCGAATCTCGGAGAAAAGCATAAAGAAACAGACTTGAAAAGACTCTAAATGGATTATTCACACCTATCAGTAATGATATCGGAATCCATTTGGAGCAGAGATCTGTTGTTCTTGTAATTAGAATAAAGCTTAAAACTATACTAAATAATGCTCAGACATCCTGGGACAAGGTATGGTTTAGCTTTTATCTTCCACAAAAGATTTTCAGCATCACCAGTAAAGATGGACAGTGCAGGGGAACAAAGGGGAGGTCAAAATTTGCAAGACCTTCTTAAACAGGAAGATGTTTCAGGATGTTTAGGGGGGCTCAAAGGACAAATAGAAGTGAAAGGAGAATTTGTTTTTATATAAGAAAAGTTTGTCTCTAAATTRCATCCCTTTCTAATAGGGAGAACTTGAAAATGAGAGAGATGTAGACATTAAATACTGGGAGCAGCGGGGAGGAAGGGGAGTGTGGAGCGTTGCAAGGCAAACAGGCAGGGCCATCCTGCAGGCCGGGATGAGAGGTGATGGCTCTGAAAGAGCGAGCAAGAAGGGCGACCGCCTTCCTTGGGGGGCAAAGTTACCATGGGCAGGGGGGCACAAGGCTCTTCCCAAGGGCTTCACTCGGGACTTGCCCTCAGTTGGGGTGTTATTGGAAAGGCAGCGGCTGCAGTCAACACGTTTTCCTCTAAGTGTCCCTGCAGCAGCCCCAKACCGCGTGGTAGCTGCAGCCCTGAGGGCCGCCCGGCCTCGCAGAATCCCCTGCACGGGGGTTCTTAGTCAGTGCTGAAGCATCCCAAAACAGTGTCACATTGCCTCAGCTGAGGCCTCTGCAGTGATGATGCAGAGAGTGATTTATCTTCCTTTCACATGGACTGCGCTCTTGTAGAGCATGAGTTTTGTTCTTTTGTCTTTCTGCAGTAATTTTGTCTGTCTTTTGTCTTTCTGCACTGACTTACCTAGCTTTGATGGTGTCCTAAAGATTTAGTTTCTCCAGTGCAGCTACCAAGCCCGTTACTTTGTCTTGCACGTTGGGTCCTTTATTTCCTTTCTCAAGTTTAGAGCTCTGCTCTTGCTTTTGCTGAACTCTGTTCTAATGACTTCTGATCACGTTGCTGGTTTATTGAGCTTGGAAAGCAGGACTACAATTCATAGCAGAGTGCTTGCAAACCCTTCCAGTTCAGCCTTGTCCATAAACTGTATAAACATTCTGTTTCACCATCGYAGTTAATGAAAACATTGCCTAATGTCAGGGTGATAGCACGCTGCCAAACTTGGATGGCTTGTGTGCTCTTTCAGAACATTTGGTGCACAAGTGGAAAAAAAAAAATCTTGTGGTTTTGCTGAGTCTACATGGTAGTGATAGTTTGCTGTGGGAATATTACAAGATGTCAGAAGTCCTATGATAGGCTAAGCAAGTTTCCTGCTCTCCCTCCTCTCCTTCTTCCATATGTGAATGCTCTTACATTTTTATATGCTTTACAAAAGCAAGGATATCCTTGCTTTTAAAATCAAGCYATGATTTTATGTAGTACTCCATGAAAGTTTTCTTGGTGATACAGACACCTCAAGCACATTCTCAGGGAAACGTCAGGTACCGCTTAAGCTCCGTCCATGCTGGAATGATGTGGACAGCGAACAAAGCAATCAGCTGGGACTGGGGAGCTTCCCGCTTGGAAGTGCTGCAGGTGACGGTGCCTCCAGGCTCCCGAGGAAGCCGCTGGCCTGGCAAGCCCAGGCAGCCAGGGGACGGGTGGCCTCGGGAGGAAGGGGTGCCCCTGTGCGCGCCCTTCCAGCATGGATCACTCGCCAGGAATGAGGGATCCCTCTTCATGGAGCCAGCTAGCCCTAATTTTCACGGAAAACGGATTTGTCCTGAGAGCACAGAATACCCAGGCACAGAGGAAGGGGAATATAACCTTCATTTTTTTTTCCTTATAGGCAATAGATTGTTGGTTCTTTAAATGCCTTTACCTAGGAAACACAGCAATATACGTTCTTCTATTAAATTTCTACTAGAAAAACTCCGCTTTGGAGAATTGTTAACTTTTGCATCCTTACTGTGTTCAGTACTTACGGAAGTCAGAAGCCTCAGCATGCCAGGTCAGTGTTTTGTGCTACAGCAGATTAGATTTGATTTGAGTTGCTAAGGGCAATTTTGAAATTATTATTGGATCAATGTCTGTCAGCTTCAAGACATTATTTTACAATATTAACTCTTATAAATGTAAATTCTCTTAAGAAGTGTGAGTTTATTGCCAAATGAAGTCCTGCATATTAAAATTGGCAGTTTTCTCTGGCAACAGCAACTGAAGAGAACAAATCAGCTACATGACATTTATTAAAGGAACTTGCTATACCTCGTTTACTGTTTGCAAAATGTTTGTTTGGTATTTTGACAAATGCCTGCTAATTGCAGCTGCTGGATGATGGTGAAATGGCCATACCCTTTTATTCTACTAGCAAGAGCTTTAAGGTAGAAATCTATGGGTTACTGACTGTTCTTTTAGCTGATAAGAATTTGTAGATTAACTATAATTGCACCTAACAATATGTTTTTTTCTTTCTTTCATCCTGCCATGATAATTGAAAGGTAATGCTCTTTAGATTTTAAAGTTGTCTCACATCACTTTTTTTTTTCCGAGGTGCCAGTAAATTCTGTGGTTGTTCTTTGTATCTTTGTAGGTTATTTGTATGTAATGTTTAGACAGAAGCTAATTTTTAAGTGTGAAAGGCTTCAGGAGTGCATGCTCACCTTTGTACTGCTGACTGCAAATAAAAACTTTGTGTTTTACCGAGCAGCTGTCTATAAACCAGTGGGAATGCAAATGCACACGGGTGCTGCTTAGGCCTGGGAAGGCAGATGGACTTTGGAAGACTCTGATCGTTACATATTCCTTTATCTGCTTGTCCCTTGCAGGGTGGCTTTAATATATATGCACAGGCTCAGTTCACAATTATTCTTGATCTGCATGTATTACCAAGATTGGAGAAGAGATTTTTATAAGACCTATTCATAGACAATATAATAAGTAGGTGCTCATCGGGTTTCTCCAGCTTTTTTTTAACCATTCGGTGTTATTCAGACCAATTCAAGTGCTTATACTTAAGTTGTCTTCATATATTTTCTTCCTTGTTAAATGGGCCTGATCAGTTATTTTTGATAATGAATGTTGTCTTTTAACATTAGCTTTGAGAACAAAACTAAATATTTAAAGTTGCTATCTAGAACAGTATTGCTATGTACTGTAAAATTATTTTGACTCAAAATGCAGAGATGTAGTTGGATAATGCTAAGATTTCTTGGGGTTAATTTGGAGAGGGCAGCTGTGTGCGAATCAGTGGATGGAAATGAACATATGGGGAATGAAGCACTTGCATATCAAATAGTAAGGGGAGTTGTTGGGTTTCCTACCTATACACATTTATTTGACAAACATTTTTCTTTTTTTGCGGTGGGTGCATTCAGTCTGTCCATGTATGTACTGAGTACCCCACTGGACACTTGGCTTTTATCTTAATAATGATCAATGCATTTCACTTTATTAAAAAAAATTTAAAAAATCCCACAACTTTTTATTAAAGATGGCTTTGTTCTTCCTGGGGAAGAAAATCAGACTTTCTTCTTTATTTTTTTTTTTAAATAAAAAGGCTTTATTTTAAATAAGGTGTTTCTGCACATGTGCCATATGTAATCTGGCATGTGGAGTGTGAACTTCACTAGTGAAACTCAAGTGGCTGGTTGCACTTTCACCTCTTGCAGGAGCTGTGCATGCAACTGTTCCTCTTGCCTGCTGAGGAACCTYGCTTCACGCTTCTGTGTGCCGCAGTAAATATATACAAGTGTTAGTCTGCTGTGCAAGTATTGTCCTGTTAGATGTAACAGGGGCAGGGAGAACTTGAGCAAAGAGGTGAGGAGYGTTAGCGTGAGCAGAGCCAGCCCCAGCATGGGAGGTGCTGGGGTTGTGTCCCAACAGTGTCAAGTCCCTGTCCCTTTTGAGTAGGGSGCAAGAGGGACAGGAGGAGCCCTGCCATGGTCAGCACCCTCTGTCTGGGCTGCGGTACTGGGGACTGTGCTGGGTTCCCTGCCACAAGCACCCGACCACCAACTCAAGTGAAACCATGATTCAAATTCGTGCCGTCGAACAGGGTAGTGTGTGTGGTCGAAAGCTTTGCCCTATGCTTGGAAGGCAAAAAAGGTGGCTAAGAGTGACATCAAAGTCTGTTAACTACTTGGGGAAGATACAGCCTTTATGATAGGCATAGGAGCCTCTAGGAGCATGGAGTCTCCTTCTCTGGAGGTCTTCAAAACCCACCTGGATGCCACCCTGTGCCACATGCTCTGGGTATCCCTGCTTGAGCAGGAAGGTTGGACTAGATGATCTCCAACCTTGAACATCCTGTGATTCTGTGATCTGATGCTGGATTCCATGGAGCATGGTTCTGATATGTTTTTTTTTTTTTATCCAGACAACATTCTGTAGTATTGGAGAATATCTGTGCATTTTGTTTATATATTAGCTATGGGGGCTTAAAACACATCTGCAGTAGTTCATCCTATTAACTTTTTGTTACAGCTTTTAGTCGAGCTTTTAATTTTAATAAAGCAGGCTGACTTGGGGATAGGGAACATTTGTGCTGGGAAGAGAAGAGCTTTAATGAATACTGCAGTGGTGCAGGGTATAGGAAGGCGACATTCACACCAGTAGGAACAGTACAAGGACAAGCTTGTCAAAATTAGGCCAAACTGAGATTGAATGGTTATATCAAAAGGATTGATATCAACATTTGCCCTATGCCAAGGTAAAATCTTTTTTCTTTTGTTTAGTTCTTTTAACACAAATCTTTAGGCATTTTTCCTATGCAGGGCTTCCCCTGTCAGATGACGATTACTGAAAAGTATGGCTTTGTTTTGTTTTGAGGGGAAGTACAGCTTCCTTTTGTGGCACACGCTATTCAAATGGCTGAAGAATTTTGTTAGCAGTGGAGAGGTCTGATGCGGAAAATTTAGTTCTTAAGCAAAAGAACTAGGAAGAGAAGAGGGCTGGACTCTCAACTTCAAAATGAAATTTTGAGCCACTTCCCGATGAAAAGAACCATCTTCCTTGCAAGAACATGTTGGGGTTGTTAATACCTGGCACTTTCTGCTGCCCTAGGTGGTCTGTAGGCTACATATGGCCTTTCTCATTCATTAGACTTCTGTTTAAACATCATAAAATGGAAAATTCTGCAGRAGTGATTAGGACTATAGATGGTACGTCTGACTGGTGGCAATGTGCAGTGCAGGCATCGTAATCAGCTCTGCTCTGAGGCAGGGGGACGGGAGATGGGGCTGGCTGCACAGGAGTCCTTAGTGGTAAGTGTCCAAGAGAAAGTTTATGCCTGTGCATTTCGCTGTTCCTCTTGGAGGAACAGATGAAAACCCCTAGGGGACCAGGGAGGGTTGGAGAGAGTCACAGGAGAAGGCAGAAGGGGCAGTGGCCAGGAGAGCTAGTGAAGACCTTAACCAGAGTCGCATGGTGCCAGCATGTAGGGGCTGACACTTGACAAGTAATAAAGCCGCCAAAAAATCTGTATTTTCAGAATTATGTGTGTGGCTTGGAAAGTTGCAGTGGCTTTTTCCAGCTGGTGATGTTGGGACAGAGCAGTGGAGCAGAGTTTGGGTGTGGTGGTGTCTTGGGAAGGATGCAGCAAAACTGCTGTGCTTCGTGTGTTCGGAAGAGAATCCAAAGGCATTGGGCTTTTATGGACTGTCTCCTTGCAAGCTCTTGGTTTTGTACCCTGCAGACTGTAAACAATTGTTTTGGCTTAGGTTATTAAAGCAAGGGACATGTAGGATTAAATGTTTTTCTGTTTTTCAACTTCTGTCTGTACAATTAGACTGTGTGTGGTGATGTTTAAAAGTGTCACACTTAGATTCTTCGGTTATCTTTACATACAATTTTTATTTTCCCCTCTGAATAATGCATCCTTAAGGTAAGGATATGTTTTTTTTTTTCCTAGCTAGCTGCTTAATAGACATCCTGCTCTTGGGCATTTCTCAATTCTTTTATTTTAGGCCCTCACTTTTTAAATAAGTGTTATCYTGTTCTTGGCAGAAGCTTTAAGTGCAGCCCCTTTATGTGGGTGAATGCATAACTTCGGGTAAAATACTATATATATCTCTACATGCTACTGTATTCTCTTAGGCTTAGTCACAGTACTAATAGTCTGTTACCATATAATTTTACATGCTTCTTCCACATTTACTGGAATTTGTGGATCAAACGGGTGAAGGAGCTTAGTGCAATTTTGTGGATTCTTGAGTGTTTTCCTTTCTAAATTTAGTGTTTTAGTAGGCCACATGCATTCATTTCTGGGGTTTGTTCCTCCATGAGCATCAGCAGAGCTTAGTGCTGCCCTCCCAGCTACAGCTGGCTTAGGACAGTAAGGCAGCTTAGAAGCTGCAGCCCCAACACACTGTCCTACTTTTGTTGTATCCAAGGAATATGGGGTATGAGAAGGCATCTGTGGTCGCGCTCTTATCAGTGTGTGTGTGCGGATGGCTCAGGGTAGCTGCTGCTGTCACCCGGTCCTGAGGGTCCYCATGACCACGCACTGCCGTGCTGATGGTTGTCAGCCCTTCCCACCGCCCCTGCWGCGGTAGGAAAACAGCCGAGTACCCCCTTTCTTCCAGAGGGATGAGATGGTTGCTCGGTTAATAACGTAAATTTGCTTTTTTTTTAAAGACAGCTATGTAAGCTAATGTATTTTTGCAAGAGTAGATGTTCCATGAATGAGAAACACTTGAATAAAGTTAGTTTTGGATGTCAGTGAATAGTTAAATTGTATGTCTTGCACATAACATTTTTCCTGCAAGACTTATTCTGTATCTAAAGTCTTTAAATAGACCACCTAGACCTAGTAAAAGGCATCTGTGTTTTCAGGCAAGCACAGCTAAATGATATTACTCTATTGAACATGAACTGAAACCTCCTTGTATWGTGAAGTAAGGATCATGTTTTCCATTCTCCTGGATGTGTCAGTGGTTCTTGCAGGATCTTGAATGCTCTTGTGGAGACTGGTTGAACTGGGACTGCTGAGGGATGCAGGGCACCCAACTGATGAGTTTTAGTCTTGYTTTGCGGTGTGGTTAGGCAAGGTTCTTGTTCCAAATGTACCGATTATGGTATATCGTGGTCAAAACCTGTCATCCAGCTTGGGTTGTTTAACGAGATGAAATTGGGTGATGGGGACAGCCCGTTGCTTGGGCAGCACCTACAGTAGTGCCTTGGAGACTGTCTTGAAGTAGGTTGACCAGCGACTTCCCCAAAATTCCTACAGGGAAGACTGAGAAGGAATAAAAAGCTGAGGGGGGAAAAGAACCACAGGGTGGTGCGGGGAGCGCGGCCCCTGCCCCGCGCGGCGCCGCCCGCCCCTCCGCGCAGC
>NW_020455655.1:1920064-1947586 GCF_003342845.1 Nothoprocta perdicaria
TTTTTTTTTTTTTTTTCCCCTTCACCCTCTTTCGACCAGAGGGAGCTATTAGAATATTTTCATTTCGGATAAAAAGAAAACGCGCAAAAGCGCTGTCGGGTCCACGCTCCACTACATGTCTTGGGGCAGCTGAGGTTGACACAAACACGCCAGCGTTTTTTGGCAACCAGAAGAGAGAGAGACTTCTGCTTAGTTTATTATTAACTGCTCGGCTATATGCTGTGTCCAAAGTTAATGAAATAACATACCGAACTCAAATGCTGAATTGGAGATTATCCATTGCTTCTTATACAGAGAAGTCCTCTGAAAATGCAGAGCTGGGTAGTGGCGTGTTTGCCCTGCTGGGCGCGGGGCTGTCCGCCTTTGCGTGCGGTGCCAGCGCTGCAGCCCGGCGCCTGTGTGGCCCTGGCTTCCTGCCTCGGGATACCGGAGGAGGAGGAAGGATCCGCCAGTGTGTGCGGGGTGTGGAGGGGAATACCTGTTGTGGAGCGCTGCAGCGTTGCGGTAAAAGGCAGAAAGGATTATTAGGAGACAATGTCATGATTAYTGTGCATGATATTACGAATTTTGAATGCCTTAATTTAGTGCCTGCTTTATTGAATGAGGTAGCAAATTATTTGTTGGGGTGGAAGAGGCAAACTAGATTCTTGGCCCTAATTCTATGAAGTGTTTACGTTTTGATTACATAATTTTGCTTTTGAATACCAAAAAATAAAGATTTTAAAAATGAGCTACATTAAAGACATTTATAAATAAGAGAACTTCGCTGTGTGACGTGTTACTATAAAACTATTGACTTTGTGCATTCATAATTCTGTAGCAGGTTCTGGTGTCCATCTTAAAATGAACATTTTTGCACAGCTTGAGAGTTGTCCTGATTTATTCTCCTAACTACAGGCCTGCACATTTTCCAAGAAGTATTTAATATGAGAAGTATATATTGTCTCTCTTGTAACTTTTTTGCAGGTAACTGTTTAAACACGTCAGTGCAGGCCTGGTAGGTGGAGGCTARAAGAGTTGGGTAGATTAGCTAGGAGCATCCTGGTACTCTGCTATCATCAATTTCATCTCTCCTCTTTCCACGTTCCTCRCATTTCAGAACTATGGTTCTTTCTTTTGGTCTAATAGCTTTATTCTTTTCCTTCTATCCCACCTTTTGTATCATCTGGACTGCAAATATTGAAATAAACCAACTGAAGCTGAAGGGAGCCTTGTTAGGGAGATTTTGGGTGGCCAAACATGTTCTGACAGAGTTCCCCAAGAAAAATTACCCACTACCTGGATGGCAGTGAACAGGCAGTAACATCAAAAGGCCCTGAGAAATGAAGTAAGAATAAAGAGAAGATGAATGTAGCAGAGGGAAACTGCAGTAGAAAAGGTCAGAATTTACATGTCATGCAAATAGCTTGCTGTGTTTTTTCTTTTTTCTTTTTGTTTCAGATGAAATAATGGGATTCACAGTCTGCGTTTCTCACCTGAGGACTTTTTTTTTTTTATTTATTAATGAGTTCTATGTTTCTTTTAACTGTTCTTTTTTTTTTCTTTTTAAGTAGCCTGACAGCTAGTTCTCTTTTTTACAGCAGGAGTGCATGCATTTTCAGCAGTAGGTGGTTTCCAGCTGACATAATGGCTGTAATAAAATTGTCAACTCCTTGACCTGCATAACTACTGTTTGTGTTGTCTATTTAAATAAAATTATTGAATTCTCAAGCATTTCTATCTCTCCTCCTTGTGAATATTTTTAAAAGCTTTACCATTAACAGTATATTTGCACTGTTGCTTTGTTTCTCAGCCTTTCTTGTTTTGTAGGTATTGTGGGGAGGGGAAAAAGTCCAACCAAACAAAAAAAGCCCAGGAGCATTGTTAAGTGCCTTGCATGTAGGCAGGAAAATGTGCTTATCTGCTCTTCCCCCATAAGATTGTGTTGAGCTTAAATATGCCCTCAGTGCTGGGATAACTTCTCAAGATGAAATCAGATCCCTGGAGTTGGCTGGGTAGATAGTCAGAAAACTGCTCCGGATGTAATCTGCAAGTCTTTGTGTGAAGTTGAGTTTTTGTGACCAGAAGCTTTTTCCCAAATATGTTGAAAGAAAAACCTTTCCAGACACTTTGGCGTGCTCACTTGCATCTTCCTCACTTGAACCAGAAATAATGAAACTGGGCACTTGTTTTGATCGTGCTGTTTGGGCTCTAAATGTCTGAAAGAAGTGCTCTCCGCTGAAGGCCCATTACTCTTTTTGTGAGGTAGCTTTAGGAACAGTAAAAGAAAAATGGTCATATGTTGTTCTCTTTTTGTCGGTATATAACCCTCTAAGAGCTTGAGTGAAGAGCAGCAAGTCAGGCCTAATGTCCTAGGACAGAGGCAGTATTCTGCTTTAGGTAATACAATTTGGAATGAAATCGTTAATGTCAAGATATAATTCCAAAAACAGATTTTTGGAGTTGAAATTTAGTTTAAGAATTAAGTGTTTTGGTTTTGTTGTTGTTGTATACAGYATATATTTCAGATTCCTCTTAGAGGATAAAAATCATTATTGTTGTGCTAGTAGCACATGCTTGAGTTYACCCTATTCATATTCACAAGTCTATACTCTTTTCCTAGTAAGAAAAGATATTATCCACCAATGAGCCAAGTGATAATAGTCATGCTGCCTGGAAGATAACCGAGATGTGAGATAAATTTTCACCTTTTTTAGGACTCTTCAAGGTGTGACAGTTCATTCTGCAAGCTGAAATAGGAAGTATACTAGTGATAACAATGCAAATTGTTGTTGGTTCATAACAGATGGCAGAACTTCTGATACAAACCATCAGCCAGAACAAGAGAAGTTCTCTCCTGACCCTGTAGCTCCTTACTATTCCCATGGCAACCTACACATTCTTCTGGTTATAGGAAAATTTACAGAACTGAAGATGACTTCTTGGCATTACAGCTATAAAATAAACTTTAAATGGCAAAGGATACCAGCTGGAAGAGAAAACATAAACTAAGAATGTGGATATGAATTCCTAGAAGCTTCACCTTTCTTAATTCCTGTAAGATCTTTGTAAAAGTAGATGTCAAGCACTGTATACTTGAAATTCCTGACAGCTTAAATACAAAAGTTTATAATCCATTAGAATCCATCTCACTTTGGCTAATGTGAAAACTGGATTACTGTGACTTGAATGGAATTGCAAGGGAGAGCAGGAGGGTGTTTTTGGCCTGGATATGGTGTAAAGAAGCGAGACGGAACCTGTAGCTCATGGGATGGACATGGCCTGACTTAGTTGTCAGCCAGACCTCCATCCTCTCTGGAGGGAGGGGAATGGTCCTTGTGGAGAATGAGCTCCTGTGGTGGATGGGTCCAGGGCCTGGGAGGCTGGGAATTCTCTGCCTCTTTAAGGGGGGAAGGAAAGAACTTTGGAATCTCCTGCAAATTGCTGGAGCCTGGAAGAGCGTACTGGAGTAGTACTTCTACAGGCTTACGTTGCCCTCCTTTGGCAAAGGTGCTTGTCATGGGGTCTTGCTTGTTTAGGCAGAATGTTAGAAGGATCCCTAGTCTGGGTTGGTGGTGGTTTTTTTTTTTTTTTTTTCCTTGTATAATATAGTAAAGTTATGCTGCAGTATTTGTACCAACTAGTTAAAGTTGAAATGCAGGATTTAAGATGTCTTAGGATATGACAGCTGAAAGTGCTTTTGTAGGCTAATGATTTCAAGTCATGGAAGCCATGGAAGATCTTGAAAGTGGAGAAAAGTAGTTTGCTTCTTATGAAACAAGATCTCTTCAGAAAAATGCAAAAAAATGGATGACAATCAGAAGAGACTTAACAAGAAAATACGATATCCTGTTGGATGCCAGTTCTGTGTGCTTTCCTCTTTGTATATGCTTTTTGTAGGTGCCTCTGAATATTGATGAGGCATTATGTTTTCTTTTTTCACATTTTTTAGTGATTAATAAGAAATTTCATGAGCACCATGGGTACTTCCAGAGCAGGCAGATGAGGTACTGCCCTCTGCTAGCAGACTGGAGTGGTGTTCATGTGGGCTTTACCCATACCCAGAGATCAGAACCCACAGGAGATCTTGTCACCTTAGTTGCAACTTGGATTGAATTTATCAGAAATCTAAGTTTTATACATTTTTTTTCTTGGATAGTTAGGAGAAAATAAAAGAGTCTGTTTTGCTGAAAGGATATGGTCAGACAACTTTTTTTTTTTTTTTTTTGTATTACAGCTGTATTTATATGCTGGTGTCAAATTAGCATTAGAATGGGTGAAATCTGGCTCCTGCAGTGCTTTGGAAGAGGGGAGCTGTATTCAAAGGACCTGTTGTTACCTCCCTGTGTGCAGTAACCCATGGACTGCTGGCCCAGGAGGGGCARGCTGGCCAGACTGGTTCCTAGGCATGTGCAGACACAGGCAGCCAGCTCAARCCCTGCAGCTCCAGGGATCCAAAGCCAATTCTTGCATGGGCCTCACTGGGCACAAAGTCGGTGAACTTGATCGCTCTCAAGACCAAGCATAGGATTTGCAGATCTGATTATAACAGGTACAACGATAATGCCTGGAATTGTGGATTATCCTGTGGGAAGTGTCCGTGTCCCGTGCATGGTGACCACTGTGCAGGAGGTGCACACTGCGCTTGTGGTTCCTCTGCCCCGGCCCTTGCAGTGGGGCTGTGGGGTGGCTGATGGATCCTGTGGGATTTTTCTCCACACAGTGGGGGACAGTGTCCCCATTTGGTGACAGTGACCCCAGCCATTTCATCGCCAGTTYTCCATTTTCAGGCGGGCAGGCACTGTCCAAAGGATAGGAAAGTACATGGTTAGCATGTCCCTGTGCTTTATTTATTCCCCAAGTGCTGTTTCCTAGGGATCGCTTACAGGATACTGAACCCAGCAGGAAGGGTGTACCGAGCTCRCTCTGCACACTTCCCTGCGGATAAAGAGGGCATGTTGTTTTTCCCAAGTCCTATGTCAGATTTTGGTTCTTTCAACAGAAGCYTCTTAAATGACAATAAAATGTTCCATATTTAAAATCCCTCAAATATATGTTTATTAGTTCATGAAGATAAATATTGTAAACAACAGCTGTTTACAGTAAGCCAGTGTAATTATATATACCTAAATATAAACTTACAGTGTTTTTGGTTATAGCCTTTTCATTCTTCATGATTCTGATGTGTTGCAGATACTGAGCTTTTGGCATTTCTAAGCTGAGGAAAGCTTGGAGAAGTTTCTCCTAAAAGAAAGTAATTTTGGCATCTTCTTATGCCAAAGTTTTAAGTTTCTGCTAAGTATGGCATACTTGCTTTGTGAATTAATACGTTTTTCTGATGTTCTCTACCTTGKTTTTTTTCTCCTCATTGTGTACTTTCGATTAAATAAACATTTTTGCTATATATATTTATTGACAAATTATGAAGGAGGAGTAAACTAGACTTTTATTTATCTGTTTGTGTGAGTTTCTGTATAAAATACAAAAGACCTTGCACTTTGACTAGATAAGAAAAAACCACATTTGTTCTTTCATATGTTGCTTGCTTTCATGCTATTCTTGCAGCGTGCCATATTTTTCTCCCTCCCTTAACAATTTTTTACTCTGTATTTTGATACACAGATCTTGTGATGTTTCAGGCATGCAAATGCAGAGCCTGGATCCTCAAGCATTATATAAACTGCTAGTTTATTTGAAGCAGCAGGCTGATAACTGCTTGCTAACAAGTTTGGTTTGAAAGTCGTGGAGGAAGGGGAAGGGTGAGCCCTGTTCCTTGGGTTCTCTGGAAAGTATGTTCTAAGAATATGCAGTACAGGGTGTTGCAAAACACACGTGCAACCAATAAAGGCTGAGCGGAGGCCAGAGGCGCCGGGTGAGCCGAGGTCAGAGCCGCGCCGGGATCCCGGTGCAGGGCCTGTTTTCACACGGTGCCAGCTGCTCAGTCATCCATGAACTCACTTTTTCCCTTGAGGAGCGGGAATTGTTTTGAACAGACACGTTACGAGTACATCCTTGTTATTCTTGCTCTAATAGTGTTAATTTTAGCACTTTAGGATATTGCTGTAAACTTCTTCGGGTGCAGTAGGGGGGTTTGTGGCTAGAATACAAAAAAAAACCCTCCAAAATTTAAATATAGCCATATTGAGTTGGTTAAGTGAGGAGGACAGGGAAAGGAGACATTTATATCTTGTAAGTAAACAAGTAATGTCAGTTGAATTTCTGTGGTCAAGTGGTCCTGACTTTTAAAAAGGTACTTTCCAAGAAGGGGGTGAGGGGAAACCTAACAAGATCGGGATGCTCTAGAGTTGCACTAGTGTGGACTTTCTTAAATATTAAAGTAGTTCTGAACTATAATAAGATAGATATTGTCCATCTTGATTTCTTATGAATCCTCGAACTGTGYAAATGCCAAGAAGATCAGAACCTGCAACTGTCAAACTGCTCAGTGCTTGGCACAGATGAAACGAGGCCAGACACTTGAAATAACTTCTCATGGCTGGGATTCAATTAAAGGTGCCTTCTCAGGCAGTTGTAGTGTTTTATTTCCTGGCAGACRGGATATTTTAAGCATGGAAAACTGTATAGAGCTTTTTTTTTTTCTGGAGTTTAAAAATAAAGCAAACTTATTTTGAAGCAATCTAGATACCAGATTGAGCCAAGAAAATCAGCTGAACTGGATACAAAGTGCTACCATGCTCAATATTGTATTTATTTGTAATATTTGAATGTAGTTTTTATACCTTGCATTAAAAGAGCAGAATGTGTGAAGCTGACTTGCTGTGTGCCCGTAACAGAGGTAGTGCTTCTGGACTACAGCTCTCAGCCTTGCACTGGTATAATGTTGACAGCCCCTCTTTTGTGCTCTTGCCAAAATTATAATGCTAATAATAATACACAAATGCTGAGAAGTGAAACACCTGGGGGGTGATGAACGCCTGCTGTGGAAAAAATGTCAGAGTTAATTGGCATAGGGGAGGCCTCACTTTTCCAATTGCCTTTAATAGAATAGAGTGCTTTCTCCCAAATTTGGCTAGATCATAATTGTTTAATTCCCCACAATGTAGATTCACCCTTGTATATGTACCTTGGCTTACCAGAGTTATTTTGTTTTTAAGATATTGCACAGAAACAAAGACAGAAATTACATTKTTTTTAACATGCTAACTTTGAGGAGATTCTCAACAAGCTTTTAGAGGCTTCTCAGTAATCTTTGGAAACTGCCTTCTTACATATGGCATTGAAATAATATATGCATTGGAAAAAAAGACATTTTTCAGGAGGTAAAAATAAGGATAAGCTAGTGGTGTCCAGCGCTGCGTTTCCTGTAGAAGCTGTAAGTAGCATATTTGTTCATGACTTCAAAGTCTAAAGAAAAACATAAAAAATCTTGGATTTGGGGATCTTTGYATTTTGTAACTGTAGATTTAAAATGAGGATAAGGGTATTTGGCTACTTACTGTTGAAAATCTTGTAGACTACGATGTGTTCGAAGGCTGAATGTTTAATTAAGGTTTGCATAGTCTAAAATCCATTTTTTCTTTTTTCTTTTTTTTATTTTTTCTTTCTCCAAGATATGCCTATCTAACTCTTAACGTTTGTGGCATCCCTGTCAATTCCAAGCCAGTTTAATGCCTTTCTTTCACAGTGCACCTCTCAGAATCTGCCTGGTTTATTTTCAAGTCTGTGCTCTGAAGGAAATGTCACATGAAGTAACTGCTCTTTTTCCTGCGGTGATCATAGGGAGGAAAAATACCAGTCTGTGTYTGGTGTTTTGCAGAAAAAGGTATGGAGCCTGTGCTCGCATTGAGCTCGGGCAGCTTTCCCCTTCGGTAGTTTCATTTGCTCCCATTACAGTTCTGCCCCTTAATGACATTTCCAAGCCATTCACTCAATCATTTACATATCTCTTCAGAAAAGAAATGCTGTTTCATCGGTGTTGATAGAGAAGTAAGCAGAAAGGCACTTAGTGTAGTGTGGAAGTCATAAGCCCTGTAATGAGGAGAAAAATGTTGAAATATGCTAGAGATTATTTTTTAAATTAATGGGAAGGTTTCAAAACCAACATGTTTTTGGCATATCTAACCCCAAATCAGCAAAAATGTTCTTAAAGGTGCTTGCAAGCTTGGTGAAGGTGGTGAGCTGAAGAGCAGCACAGGGCTGAATARCAGGTATTGACAACAGTCTTGTCAGCAGAGGATACAAACAAAAACAGTATTTTAAGTAAAAGGCTGCTCTGGCAGTTCTCATAGGCATTGACAGACCTCTTGTAGATTTGTTTTAAACAGCAGACCAGTGCTCTCTTCCAGTAATATCTGAGACTGATTTATTATCACAAATTGCTGCTTTACATCTTTAAACAAATCTTTGTATAAAATACTGCAGAAGTCTGCAAATAGTTCAACTTTTGTCAAGCTGGATATTGTTAATATATTAAGTAGATGACTAAGATCTGTTCTCATGTGTCTTTAGGGCTTCAGCATTTCAGGTACACCTTTTTATTTGTGTATTATAGAAATATAATCTCTGCATCCACAATCCCTGTTAAGATTTAATACATTGATGCTGTCAGTCTGTTGAATAGGAGGGATATCTTGGTTTCTGAGCAGTGTTAGACCACCCAGTACTGAATTACTGCACCTGTTAGAACATAAGCCTTCAGAAGGAGGTGCCCTTAGCCATTTTTTCATGCCCATTTTCACTTTATACATAAGTACTTTCCAGGCTTACTTGGAAATAAAAGCATGGATCTGGAGCTACTGTTCTGTGATATTTATATTTAGAGCTCAAATAAATTTGRGTAAGTCTATGAAAGCCTTCAGTCGGTTTGTCATCAGCCTCAGCTGCTCCTTAAGTTGGTTCTTGAGTTGGAGAGAATACCAATACTGCAGTTGGTCATCTGTGGTCTTAATCTCCAAAGTGCCTTGCCTATGGAAGCCTGGATGAAACCTGCTGAAAGAAGTCTAAAAGGACATGTATAAAAAGAAATCCATATGCACATTGCTGCTGATTTTTACGCCTTTTTAATGCCTAATTACTTTTCTAGAAAACATCTTAGGGAGGCTTATAAAATATATGGAGCTTTCTATTTATTTCATATTTTCTGTACTGGCTTGATCTGCTGTCATCTTCCCCAGTTCTTTCATGTCCACCAAAAAGCGTTTAGGATGGAATCTCACATGATGCTGGCTGTGAGGTCAGGCGAGCCCTGCTGTGATCCCAATGAGAATGGGCCCTGTTGAGTGTTCTGCAGGGCACAAAATAACCTGGCATATGGTGTTTACCCTTGAGTCTTCCTTTTGCTTTTCCAGGGGAGRGAAAACAGTAAAATCAAAGGTCAAAATGACTGTAAATGTATTTCTGAATAAAAGCTCCTGATACTGAGGGAAATGTGACACCTGCCATGCAATTTAGGCTGTAGTGCTAGATTTTGGGTAGGCTTTAGTGCACGCTTTTAGTGATGTGGAAATAAATACTTAAACCAGGGGGAAAAAAAAAAAAAAAGAACTTTGAAACCTTTTTCTCTAAGTTTAATTTAAATGCATTTTCCAATGACAAACCCTTCAGTGCATTACTTCATATGTCATATACATTCCAGTGCATATTGCAACAGGAATTCAGTTTAAAGCCAAAAAAGAAGAAAAAAAGCAAGTTGCAGTGATGTCGGTAGGTAAAAATAGAAAGCTGCCGTTGGAAGGAGAGTCCTGCGGGGCGAGCCCTGGGCTGCGTGTGGGCAGGGCAGGGAGCAGCCCCGGACGCCCGCGCCGCCTCCGCAGCCTCTCCAGCTCTTCTCAGCCTCAGCTTTCCATGAAGGAAATGCCTTTTCCTCACCCAGATTATTTTTGTTGTTTCTACTTATTCAGCCATTAGACTATGAAGTTTTAATACAATTCATCACTTAAATTGCATTTTTTTTCCCTAGTCCTGCTTTTTCTTAAGCCCATTTACTGTGAAATGGGCTTCAGTAGTTTGGATATTGTGAGACACAGGCTGGGGAGGAAGTTGCCGTCGTGTTGCAGCCTGCAGTTGGACATAGAAACTGTGTTGACTGATTCCTGTTGCTCTAGACTTGAGTAACTTCAYTGGTTGAAGTGTAGCTGTGTGTCTTTTTTTTCTCTCATCAGATCACATGTTTCATTCTGTTTTTCTAATTATGAGCTGCTTTAATAGCATGAAAGCAGCTGAGTTTCTTCTGATTCTGCTAGGCAGAGCTGAGTAGGCCCCGCACTTTTTATAGCCTATAATTAGTTTTCTTCCAACAATAGCAGATATGTATCGGCCCTAATTAAATGCTCCCCTGCCATCGTGTCCTGCCAGCAGCTGGACCATTGTGATAGGTAGTGGTTCAGTTCAATACTCTAAAGTACAAGGAGTTGGTAAGAGCAGGGTGAGGTAATGGACTTCAGTTGATGTTTTCATAATGGTTRTTATGCTTCCCAAGCTTGCGGATGTCTGGCAATCCAAGACARGGGTCAGTGTGAGCAAAATCCATGCAGGAATTACTCTTAGGTTATGGTGATTGCTCCCAAGCAATGGTGAAAAGCGTGTTGCATTTGCTTCATTAGTAGTAAACTTAACTAATAGGTAGTTTCTTGAGTGGAGGAGGTTAGCTCATGATTTTGGCTCTTGATAGCTTAGGTTTTACTTTAGTTCTTCATACTATGAGGCCTTTGAACTATGTGACCACAGATACAATTACAGGTTTGGAATATTGCTGGCACAACATGACTGCTCATTCAGAAAATCAGGAATTCGAGGTACAAGGGCAACCTTCTTTGAAGTGAAGCATAACATGGGATTAGTGAACTGGAGCATCTATAGATGCTTCTAATTCCAAGAGAGATGCTGTTAGTCAAATGTTTATGTTGTGCTTTGTTTCCTTACAGTAGTTTCCTCAATCCATGCTGTAATTTTTACAGCTAGAACTACCTTTAACTCACTTTTTGGAATAGTAAGGTAATGAAACTGAATCATAWTTTTTTCATTTTAGAATATGTTAATATCTGCCTCCATCTCTTGTACCAGTTGATCGGTAGTCGTTACTTTCAGTTTATTGGTAAAGGGTAGTAATTAGTTCCTATATATCCTATTGCAGGGATTATATATATATTTTTATATACTTGAATGCTTAATTGCAAAAGAGTAATAATATTTTAGTCAGTTTATAGTATTATTTTATGCACAATATATGATGGGTGCCTCAAACATGGCCAATTGATACACAAAAGCAAATTATTACAGCGCACACACAGGCTAACAGACTTTTCTTTCTAACTGAACACTGACTTTGCTGTGTCTATAAATGTCTTCCCACCCTTGTCCTCAATTACATCAGCTTGCATCATCTGCCTATTTTGTCTATTGTGTCTTAGGAACAATTGCCAGGCTTCTCAATACTTACAGTATTTTCCTCTATAAAAACTATTAAAGGTAGCTACATATTATACACATAAAGTGGGACTAGAAAAAGAACAGTGTGGCACAGGAACTTTACACAAAAAAATATTAAATAATTTAATAAATAAAAATAATAACAATAAAAAATTAAATGTCTCACTTGTTGCATTGTTGACATAATTTTAAGTTGTYGTCCCTGTCTCTGTAATGCTGTTATGAAAGCAGTAGTATTTTCTAGTTCCATACTTGGTGTTTCTCAAACTAGGATGCATCTTTATTTTTGAAATGACATCATATTTTTAACTCAGCCAATACAAATACGTCTTTCCARCTGTTTGGGTCGTCTTTTCCATCTTTAAGATGGGAGTTCTTTTACTTTTGAAATAGTAGTTCCCTTAATGCTAAACTTAAGATTTATAATAAAAATAGAGCATAGGGGATAGCCTGTACAGAAAGATAGACATATACCTGAATATATATCTGAATATACAGAATACATAAGCGATGGCATTTTTTATTAACAGTTAAAACTTATTTAAATTTGTAATTAATTTGTAAACAAAGTTTTAACTGTTAATAAAAAATGCCATCGCTTATGTATTCTGTATATTCAGTAATGATGGCTTCCTTGCTTCCTTTTTTTTTTTTAATCTTCCTCACTCATTAGGTGGATGTTGCTTTTGAAGATTTTTAAACTCTATACAGTTCGTAAGATCAGTTTGTGGTTTAGAATACTTGTGAAAAAGACAAATGTTTCAAGTATGCAGTATAAATTTTGTAATAATTTTAATGTGAAAGAAGAGTCTTCTCTCTCTCTCTCTCTCTCTCTCTCTCTCTCTCTCTCTCTCTCTGATTTTCCTTTTCTCTCTTCTTTTAATTAGACTTATGGTAGGTCCAATTAAATATCCATTGGTTAGCTGTGCATTGCTGCCCAGTTAACAGAATATATGTATTATTTTATGTCAAGACCAAAAGCTTCTGATCAAATATAGATTCCTTGTATAAAGGAGAGCTTTGTGTGGTAAGTGATGTTAGGTAAAGGTCATGTCTGTTTTACTGTTACTTGCCATTTGTTTTTTTCTAGTGTAAATTCTCAGGTATCGCCTCTTAATCTGCACTTTTCTGTTACAGTAAGAAAATGTTTGACTTAGATATGATCTGTTTGCGTAAGCACTTGCAGATCTTGATCAAAGCTCTTTGCCTTTTTCTTGAAAGCTGGAGTGTTTTTTTTCTTTTTTTCCTCATATTTTAACTAAACAGAATTTCTCAGACCCCTTCTAAAGGTGAGAGTCTCCTTTCCCTTTCTGTGTAGTCTGATAATCAATCTTGAGGCAATCCGTGTTTAAATTCTTGCAACTCGTGCCAAACACTTCCTAGATCTTTTAAAGTCCTACATCAGAGTAGAAGTATTTCCATAGTGATCTTTGCCAGTGTGATTTACTTTAATAAAAGCAGTCCTGACCTTTGGACGCTCAGGGATGAGCAAGGTGCTTGCATTGGCAGCAGGATARTACTGCAGATTATTTTTTTGTCAGTTATAGTATCTAAATCATTTTTTGAGTTTTTCCACCTCTTATTTCCCTGTTCTACTGATATGTCTTTCCTATTGTTGGCCAGCCTTTTAGCTGGAAAAAATAAATGTTTTTTTGCAGGTGCCTGATTCTGTAGGTGACTCATACTGCTACACATATTGCGTAGCTGTATGGCTACGCAAGTGCCGTGTCCTCATTGCTATTTACTGTTCCTTTAATCTTTCAGGCACGCTTCATTGGTAATTTTCTGTCATCTCTCAGATGAGTGGCCATTTCAACTCGTGCCAGATGATTTAACATATAGTTCACGTGCCATATGGGGCCCTCCGGGGTAGCTTATCCGTGGCGCGGCCTGCTCCGGCTTTCCTGCTGTGCGAGGGCCGCCCGTGGCCACATGAGGTGCGTGGGCGTCAGCTGCCTGCACGCGCGGCTCGCTGCTCCGTGGGCAGCGCCATAGACGGGCAGGTCCGTCCTGCTCGAGTGGGAAGGGCCCTGGGAAGGGGCGACCGGCCCGGAAAGGCTCTTCCCGCTRCTCCCGGCACCTCTCCTCACCGGCAGTGGTCAGAGACCTTGGAGTGCGTGGGACATATGGTGTCATTCAGAAGTGTCCCGTGGGCCATGTATGTACAATGGGTGCCGCGGTGGGGTAGGCAGGAGGATTGGGTTTGACCCCTTCCTGCCGCCAGCAGCAGCGGGTCCACAGGAGGTGGCTCCATGGGAGCACCCCGACTCCTGGTCACATCTCTGTCGCTTGCCCGGAGGAAACGTGTGTCCCTTGTGTTCCCTCGCCTAAGAATGTGGGGGGAAAAATGCAGAAAGATGTAGGTCCTGTGTGGCAAAATTAGCTTTCTGGCAGTAGGGGCACTCTGCTGCTTAGCCTCGTGCAGCTCTCCAAATAGTCTAGCAGCCCTGGGGGCCAGGAAGCGCAAGCCTGGGCTGGGCATGTGTGTACGTGCAAGTGCTAGTGTTATGCACTACAGCTTGCAACTTGCATAAGCAGGTAATTGCACACTTAATTGGATTTTTTGTTGAATACATCTTTTTTTTTTTTTTCTTTTAATGCATAGATCTCTCAAGTTCATTTTTTTTCCTTTTTTTAATATATAGATCTCTCAAGTCAGTCTCTTACCATGTTTGTTATATGGTATGGTTCTATGGAATGAAGACCAAACAAATCTGACTTTWATTTTTTTTCTGAGTGGAAAGGTATTTTATGCATGGTAATCAAAATAGCTGTGAATAGAAATCAATTCTGTGCCTATTGGTACTTGTATTGTGAAGGATAGCATAGCAAACGTAAGCTACAGTTATGAGGAGGTCCTGTGTCTTTGTTCCCCTAAAGCATAAGGACGCAGACCTAAAGAATCCCTGCTAGGCTTGCATTTACCTCCTTTCTTTCGGTGCTCATACAGGAGAATATATTTTAGCTTTATAGGAAGGGAAGAGTTCCCTTCCTATACTCTTCCCTTCCTATAAAGCTAAAATATATTCTCTTGAGTAACCTATTGAGTTCTCTTGAGTTAACTCTTGAGTAACTAAATCATTTTCATACTTCAGCACATGCGGACACGCACAGACTGATATGATCTGGTTACGCTGGAATCTGTGTGAATGATGTGTGACATCCTCATGACGAGGGAGCAGGAGACTGTAGAGAGCCACAGGGCGAGGGGAGAGTTGCATCATGCTGGAACTGAGTGTGTCGGGGCCATCTGTGAAGACCAAGGCCAACTGCTGCCTTTCTGTCGAGACTCATTGAGTTTTACATCTTGTCACTAGTTAGGACTGAACATTGTTCGGAACAATGAATAGTCTGTGTGTTCCTTGTGAACCTTTTCTCCGTGTGAACACTGGTAATGCTAACTAAAAATGGAGCTCTCTTAAGTAACCTCTGCTCTGAGCAGGAGGAATTCACAATGCGGATCTTAAAGAACATTGTGTCCCACTTTCCTTGTAGATGTAACTATTCTTTTTCCTATTCAATTTTTAATGCCTAATGTATTGTGGCTTTTCTTTATTTCTGTGACATGACATTAATGATGTCAAGTCATGCTGCCATTAGCCTTCCTCCACTAGAATTCATGCAAGATTTTTTTACAACAGCTCTGATTCAGCTGTGGTTTGCAAAACAAACAATTATTTCTTAATAGCACTGAAATTGTGTAGTTGAGTAGATACTACATGAGGTGTTTTCATTAGAGTGTTTCAAACTTTGTCTACTTGTATGAAATTAGCCAAGATACATGTTACAATGACAGAATAATTTGAGTCCTGTAGGAGTACAGTCATCTGATACGAGCATCCATTTTACCTAGTTAGTGTTTCAACTCTAAATTAAAATGAAATAGAGACAGCCATCAGTTAATTACTTGTTACGCAGCATTGTTATATGGCATAGGTCATTATTTTTTGTCTTTTTGAAATGACAGATACTTTAGATGAATACTTTGAATACGAAGCTGAGGAGTTCCTGGTCTCCTTGGCCTTGCTGATTACTGAAGGTCGGACACCCGAATATTCTATAAAGGGTAGAACAGAGGGTTTTCATTGCCCTCCAGCACAATCAAGTCAGCCACCAACATCTAAGCATGAATGCAGCGACAAACTGGCTCAGGTATGATGATGGTATCTGTTTTATTATAAGTAACATTGAGTACCTCCCTGCTATCGTGATTAAGATCAACTGAGAAACTCCCTAGCAAACCCACAGTTGAGCAGGGAATAACAATCACCTTGTCATTTCTGTGTTTGAACAAGTATGTAACTYAGTACAGTGCTAACAATAGATCTCCTTAAAATGAGAGGTCGTTAAGACTTCTATCCTTGAATATAAAGTTCTGTAGGACTGAATACAGTACTCATTTGAATCTTTATTATGCAAAATTTCAAGCACTATACTTAGCATTCTTAGTCATTTTTTTCTTAAGTGTAGGCTGATCTGCACTTTATACTTTTCTAGGTAGTCTTGAAAAGTTCAGTAATTGAAAGGTTGGATCCAAAATCAGGAATATGATCAAATTTAACTAGTGAAGTGTTCGGGAGTAAGGTTGGAGCATCCAGTCTCTAGAGGAAAAGATCCTAAGTACTGTGGGAATTTAAGCTGCCATTCAAACAGAAAAATGTGATGATTGGGGAATGCTTTTATATTAATTCTTATTCTGCACAAAAGTTGCTCAGCCTGTAACCATTAATGGATTTGTTAATTATTTATCATATGGTATCTCCTGCATCTTATCTGTGTTTTGGAAAAACATTGTCCCTTTCCCTTTTCCAAAACTTCAAAACATATTTTCAAAATGGACTTGCATCTAGCTAGAGTTTTTATGGATTGCATGTGTTGACATGTTTTCTTTCCCTCAGTGCCGTCAAGCTAGGCGAACCAGATCTGAGGTTATGCTGCTGTGGAAGAACAATATTCCAATCATGGTAGAAGTGATGCTGCTTCCAGACTGTTGCTATAGTGATGAAGGCCCTAACACTGAGGGGAACGATTTAAATGACCCTGCAATCAAACAAGATGCACTGTTGTTAGAAAGATGGATTTTGGAACCAGTTCCTCGACAGTAAGTTGGATATTATGATTCGCTGATGATTGCAAGAATCTCAACGTTGCAAACTTCTTAAACTAGCTTGTTAGTGTTTTTAAATTGGTTCCTTACCCTTTTGATTGATGTAAGAAAACTGCTATTTGTCAGTAAAAACTGAGGAGGCAAGTAGAAAAAGAAACAAGAACAGAAACAGATCCTGTCGTGAAAGAATGTTTGATTTTGTTAAATTTGATTCTCTGAATATTTTTACCAACATCTTCTTGTTTCTTCTGATACATTTTAGAAGTGGAGATCGATTTATTGAAGAGAAGACCCTTTTACTGGCTGTTCGGTCGTTCGTTTTCTTCTCTCAATTAAGCGCTTGGCTRAGTGTTTCACACGGTGCTGTTCCTCGTAACATTCTCTACAGGTAGGTCTGAGGCAGAAAAAATTGTTTACAGTCTTCAGGTTGTTGCAGCTTGTCTTAAAATAATTTTTTCCACCTGTTTTCCTGTTTACTTGCAGAAGATGCATGTTGTTGGGCTGCATGTTCTGATGGTTATATGTAGTTCATACACCTGCAGAGTATGAGAGTTGCTGATGTCTTTAATGTTCTGTTTTAGAATTTGGTAGTATGAAGTAGATTGCTAAAGACTTTTTTTTTAGACATTTATGCAAAAGCACCATTCTGTCATTTCAGAGTAAGCGCTGCAGATGTAGACCTGCAATGGACATTCTCCCAGACACCGACTGAACACGTATTTCCTGTTCCTAATGTTTCTCACAACGTGGCCTTGAAAGTCAGCGTCCAGTCCTTGCCTAGACAATCCAACTACCCGGTTTTGACATGTAGTATTCACACCAACCTTAGCTTTTACGAGAAGAGGATGCAGGAGCACAAGTTACATCAGCGCGGTGATTCCATTGCGGCAGAACAATGCAGTACGTCTGGTTCGCAGCGCGTGTGCGGGAAACAAACCTGGACAATGACACCTGAAGGCCTGCTTAATGTAAMAAAGTCACCTGAATTTACCACGTCTATCAGAAATTTAAAGCTTTATCCACCTCCTGGTCTTGGATCTGACTTTGGAGCATCCCAGTCTAAAGTTCAGTGCTATAATGCTGCGGGAGACAGTAAGACACAAGCTCATGAAACACCTGTGAGAACTTTTAAATCGTTTTCCTTGGTTGATTCCCGTGTTTCAAGTAGTCAGTGTTCTCGTCAGTCCACAGGAGAAGCCAATCCTCTGATAGGCTCTTTGCTTCAGGAGCGACAAGAAGTCATAGCAAGAATCGCTCAGCACCTGATTCACTGTGACCCAGCCACTTCTCAAATTAATGGACGTCCGTTCAACGTGCATGAAACCACCTCGGCTACATCAAAAGCCTTTCGGAGTACTTACGAAGATGAGAATTTGCCAAGGAAAGGCATGGAAACYTCCTCTGTTCCTGTGGCCAACTTAGATAGCGCAGCACCAGATAATGGTGAAGGCAAAAGCAGAGCAATACCAGAGATCACGCTGGTGGATCCTCATGTTCCAGTGGGCCACTGTGGCCGACAGTGTGTGGGAGAGCGTAATCCTTTGATAGGATCCCTGCTTCAGGAGCGCCAGGAAGTGATAGCAAGGATTGCCCAGCACCTCATTCATTGTGATCCGGCTACTTCTCATCTCACTGGGCATCCGTTCAAGGTACAGGAAACTAGCCCAGTTTCTTCCAAAATTTTCCGAAGTACATACGAAGATGAAAATTTGCTGAAGAAAGGCAAGGAAAAGTCTTCTGTTTCTTTTGCTAAAACTGATTGTTCTTTGATGGAAGATAACAGTAAATCAAGGCTGAAAACACTCGATACCCCTGTTAGTCCTTCTAGGCTTGATGGTGAATTGAAGGCTTCTCAGAAACTCCAAGCGAGAAGAAAATTGGTTTTAGAAAAGCCCGGTGAAGCTGTCCAAAATGCATTTCATCAGACTTCAAATAAAACTTCTCATTTGTTTATTAACATGCACACTTCATCATCTTGTGTTAAAGAAAATAAACCTGAATTGCCAGATAAATTGGAAATGATACATTCTGGGTATGCACAGAAAGACCAAATAACCAGTCGAATTAAACAATGTTCAAATTTTAGCAGCATTGACGAACAGTTTTGCACAAATAAACTTAAAGAAAGATCAGTCATTAATGAGAACAGCAACACGGACAGTTTTAACAATTTACAGRTAGATAAATGCAGAATACTTGAAGGTACAAAAAAAGCAACTGTGATGCAGGCATCTGACTTTTTGCACAAAAATGAGCTCAAATGTTTAGACAGAGACTCAAAAAAAGCAAATATTTATGAGCAAAATACTCAACTTATTAGTATTGAAAATTATTTAAATAAAGACCACGATAGTTTCAAAAGCAGAAACAAACAAGATAAAACAAAAACTGCACATGATGAGAATGAAGACCCAGTAGGCCTTGATTTACAAAGCACCTGTCAGAAGAAATCTGTAGAAGACTGCTTAGCAAAGTGTGAACGGCTAAAGAACCCAGAGGTGCAGGTAAATACATGACTAAAAGTAGTAAATGCATTAGCTGCTATTAGATAACGTTTGTATTCAGGATCTGCGAAGAATCAGTATAAAGAGGAAGTTTTTGTCTGACTTTATGTAAAATAGCGTGGCACTGTTGTCTGTTTTGAGGTTGAAGTGAAGTTTGTCCCTGTAGCAATCTGTACACATGCATTCTTAATTATATATTTAACACTTAGGAGCACATTGTCTCATTCTACTTCCTGTAATTGCATTATTAATGACAGTTTCCAGAGGTAATTAGGCATACTGCTCTTTATAAATATACCACTGTCCGCACGTGGTATGTGGTGATTAAAAAGTGAACAATCGTGAGTAATTGTACACAGAGCCAAAAGGAAACTTCTTCAGAGTATTTCCTTAGATGCTCATGTGATGCAGATTCACCTGGTTCAGAAGTCTCTCTTTTCTGCTAAAGCAAGCCAAGTATTGGTGTGATAGGGCCTTGAAATATCCCATTAAGTAAATTTGTTTTGCTCACAGAAAATACCATCTCTCAAAAACACAAGCATATGTCGGAAACACAATTTTCGATCCTTGGATGGAACTTCAACCAAGGCTTTTCATCCCAGAACTGGATTGCCTCTACTTTCAAGTCCTGTAAGCTGCTGGTGAAATTCACTTTTAAATGAGAAAGAGAATATTTTACTCCCTTAATAGCTGCGTTTAGATGAACTGTTTGTATTTGCTTTCAGTATCATAGAATGAATACTCTTGCTAGTATAAATTTGAGAGTTAATATTTGAATTAAGGTGAATGATAATTCCAAGAATGAAAACACTGGAGAGGTTAGTTGTTGATGATAGCGAGTAACAAAAGTTGATATTAGAAAGTTCTATATCAAAGAATGCTTTGGCGGTGTTCTAGAGCTTGAGAGGGTTTTGAAGTTTATTATTTTGAGCATGAACTAGCATATGATATGCTAGTTATTAATACTTGCTGGCCTGTTATTTGAAAGCTTTTGTTTCTATAAACGGTTTGTAAGGTATATTCTTCAGTAATTGGAGAGATAGCTGACTGATCAGGTAATATAAAACTGCTCTGACAAGATGGACAGACCTGGGGAAAGAACAGTTTTTGGTATGTTATTTGGGACTTCTAAAACAAAGATAAGCCTCAATTAAAAAAGCARAACTAATAACTTAGGTTCTGTAATCAACACGAATGTTTTATTATTTATTGGGTTTGGAAAGCATGTCGTGTTTTTGAGGTTTCTGATAGAAACCGATACAGCTTGCATTTAATTTTCTGCATCATTGCAAAGATGTACAGTTTCCTAAATGAGCAGGACAGTGATTTTTTGGTGTAGAATTGGTATTTCTTGTTCAGGTTTTGTATTTGTCTGGAAACGTCTGACTGTTTACCGAGCAGATTTCAGTCTTGGTGTTTGTAAGTAGTCTTTCTTAATCAGAATTTAGAGGACCAATGTTAAATAACGTAAGAATTTTCTTCATTAAGTTCAGAATAGGTACAAATAACTCTTCTGCTTTGTTTCTATAATTTTGTAATACCATTAAAATTCTTGACAAATTCAGACTTGTGCCTCCTGTAGAGATAATGTTCAAATTAATATGTTGTTTTCTTCTTGAGGTTCCTCAAAGAAAAACACAGTCTGGATGCTTTGATCTGGACTCATCACTGCTACGATTAAAGTGTTTGTCTGCAAGAAGGTATATCTTAATTACAAAAAACTTTGAGAATTTATTTAGAGATAAAATGTGTATACGTAGTTGTATGCAGCAATTAAGCAAGTTAACAGAGACAGAACGTCTGAGTGCTTTTCAAAATAATTCTTATTTTGAAACAATTATTTTAAAATTATTCTGCGGTTGGGCAGCCCCCAAAAGGGCACATTAGTTTGATGGATTTTATTTCATGGTAGGCATTTTTTTTTCCTTCCATCTATTAGAATAACATCACCATCTGACCATGTGCAACAAAAATAGTTCTTATTTTTGGTATGGTATTTTGGTATTTTTATCTTTTTAAATTGTCACTAAAAAATCAAGAATGAAAACAAATGTCCATATTTGGCTATTTTATTTCTCTCCAACATGAAGTCATTTCAGAGTTGTCTCAGCTGGCCAAGCAGAAAGAATTTGTCTGTTTTATGTTGTCAGCAGTGCAAAAAAGTGCTTAGGTGGCTTCAGCATACRCTGGGGATGGCTAATTTTACTGCTCTTCTAAGATGAATGCTAAAATCTCCTTATATCTGAGAGTCTGCTGCATGGATGAGAGGTGACTGTGGCATTCTAGAGCTGTGTGTGCCCAGAAACCAAAAGCAGATTATGTTCGTGCTTTGTATTTATTCTGTTTTGTTTTTAAATAGCCCTCAACAATGTATAAACAGAGACAGTGATCCAGACAGCCACGGGAAACCATTTCTGAGTTCTAGTGCTCCGCCAGTAACAAGTCTTAGCCTTCTGGGAAACTTTGAGGTACTGCTTATTCGTTTTAACTCTTGTGGTGGTATTTTTATTATTCTTCTGTCTTTTAAAGTGCATTGATGTGGGTAACTCCTGTCTGATTGCAGTGTGCAAGTTTATAATTGAATTCAATAAAATTGCTTTTAGTTTCTATAAAAGAAACTTCTTGAGACTGTAAGTTTCGAGTTCTTATATAAACTGCTTATTTGCTGTTTAGTTTTGTTAGCTATTATGTGAGTTAYTCCTAACTTAAACCATGTGCGTTTTCGTTTTTCAGGAGTCTGTCCTGAATTTCCGCTTAGACCCGCTAGGTGTTGTGGATGGTTTCACCGCGGAAGTGGGAGCGAGTGGAGTCTTTTGTCCWACTCACATGACTCTTCCAGTAGAAGTGTCATTCTACAGTGTTTCAGATGATAACGCACCCTCTCCTTACATGGTAATTTTATGGTTGAATTTTTTTCCTCTATTCAATCCCAGTAATGGTCAAAGTAGTATTTGAGGGCCAACTATAATAGTCATTTTTCCCTGGAAGACTAGGCTGGAACAACCTGATTACAGCTTGTAGACAGGTGAACTTTTCTAATTTAAGATTAATTATTGTGTTAAAGTACATAACCCTAATTTTTGCACAGGTCTTTTATACTCAGCTTATTAACATATGCAAACAATCCCAAGMTAGTTCAGAGTTTCTCAGCAAAACTGGTAAAATTGAGGGCAGTGAAAATCAAGAATAAGGATATTTTTGCCTTCATCCTTTGAGGCTGCAAACCCCCCAAGTTTTACTTGGAGACAGAGTTGGCTTCAGAGTGCGGGGAATTAAATTCTGACGGATGGACACGAAGAACAAGAGCTAGGTGAGTATGGAGTTCAGGAAATGGGGCTTTGGAGGGGTTTGGGGTATTTTCAGCTGTCTTCAGTTGGACTTCTCATCCTCCTTCCTCTCTTCCCTTTCCCAAGCTGGTATTCGTTCGCCTGTTCTCCCGCTCCACCATCCAGCTCTCATCTTGGGATAGCGGAGGCATTTGTCTCCCTCCGCACCTGAGGGATCAGGCCTTGCTGTGTCCTTTTGTCCAACTTGCCTACAATAGGCAGTGAGACAATGGGTGCACTTAACTGCCTGTATCTTAGTGATGCCGGGGTCTCACTGACAGCTGGCTTAGGTCCAGGCCAGGGTACAGTCACTGATGGAGAGCTGTGACTCCAAAGTTCCTTAGCCCGTTCTTTTTAAGCAGGTGCCATCTGAGCTAGTGTGACACAAATCCTTCCCACCAGCTGTTCAGTTTGCTGATGTTTATAGTGACATAGTACTTGTGTTGTTAATATCCATGTATTCTGTTTTGCTTTTCTGAAATGACTTTTTTTTCTTTTTTCAAATGCCTTAGGTGTTACCTTGCAAGAAACAAAAAGATTTGTTGTATGCTAACATTGAATCAGTCAGATAGACTTGTTCTAAATACTGGTTAAGGAATGTTGTGGGTGACAGATGTAATTTTAAGGGAGCTTTTAGTATGTATGTCCGTTTCTGATATGGTAAGTGGTCTGTTGAAACATGCACGTGAGTGTTGCCATCCTGTCMTCTTGGTATGTAGAATCTGATGTAGAATCTGAAACATTGCCATATTTTTGACCATCTACTTTTGAAAGCATCTAGAAAATGAAATTAAATGGCTTTGCAAATGAAGCTTGACGAATACAGCTTAATTTCGTAAAAAAGAACCTTTTTTTTTTTTTTTGCTTTAATCTTTCCAGTTTTTCACATCATCTTCCAGGTCCTGAAGTAATCTGTTGTGCAAATGGTTAAAGTAGCATTGCTTATTTTACTAGCTGGATGTCATTGTTTCACTCTTCTCCACATGCTGTAAACATGCTATTATGTCAACCATAATAACCATAAGTCTCATAGGATTAATATAACATTTATACAGTGCCTCCATCATCAGAAGCATTGTTGCTGTTTGTATAGCTAGTTTGTGTGCTCAGGGTTTGGGGGCAGTGTTTTGCACGTCCACGTCAGTGCGTGACAGCAGTTGTGCGCTGCGGTGACAAGCGTGTGCTCTGCTGCAGGACCTTAGTGGTGGCCTCAGCAGTTCCCCAGCCCGTGGCACGTGGGACAGTCGGGTGATAGAGCACAGATGGTCCAAGAGCAAATTACAACATTGCCAGGCGTTGAATTACGATGGAAGTTCAAATGCCTCTGCAGCCTTTGAAAAGCAGAAACTAACTTCTGCGAGATTTGGAGTATAATTGGTTATATTCCAATTAAAGGCCGTCTGAAAATGGGAAGAAAGGTACAAATGTTTCATTTTAAGAAGAAAGCCTTATTTCGCTGTGTCTGCCAGACTATGAGTCTGAAGATGTGGAAACTTGGATATTATTTCAAGAGGAGAAAGTTCCCCTTCCTGCACAGTTTTTAATTATCTGCCAATGTATCAGTTTGTTGTTTTTTAGAATAAGTATAATTACACAAATAGAGTTCATTTTTTAAAATCTTGACTTGAACTAAAGTTTCACTTTTTTTTTTTTTTAGGGTGTTATTACTTTAGAGTCCCTTGGTAAAAGGGGTTATCGGGTACCGCCTTCAGGAACAATACAAGTGGTAGGTACTTGGTAGATATGAGTGCATGAAAACCACATGTATCAAGGAATTCAGGCACAGCAAATTAGTTTATTACAGAGAGGCATGAAGAATTGGAAATGTGAATCTCTGTAGGTTCTGTGGTATTTTASTTTTTCAAAATAAAAATCTGTATTGAATTTGGGAGACAAAAATAGCTTCAAACATGTGACATCTACACACAACTGTACCATGAGGAAGTTTAAAATCAATTACTGAGGATTCAAGTTAGGAATTGGTGACAGAATAGTTTTGAAGAAGTAATGAATTAAGTCACTATCCAAATTCCAAAATTCTTTTAAAGGCAATCTCCTTCTTAAATATTCAGATTTGTTTAATTTATATAACAGTTAGAAATCGTTTTAAARCATCTACTTTTCTATAATCAAATCTCGAAGTAAGATACAGTAATTACTGAAATCAATACACCTTCTTTAAAGAATCTAGTTCAGAATTGCAAACTGTTAATTTCATGTTGAAAAGCAAAGCATGTTCAAATGTGAAGCCAAGCCTTTTCCTGTACACCCGATGTGTATCTAGAAAATAACCTAGATAAAAAGATGACTGGAGAAATAAACTGAAATGTGGATCCGTGTGAACAAATAAAGAGTAATTCCAGTATTTTCAATTAAATAATGATTAGTGTCCCTTTTTTTAAAATGGGAGTTGCTAATAGCTAAACTGTTGAACGGAAAAGCTTTAGTGTATTTTTATGTAAGTGTTTCTGTATGGAACAGCAACAAAATGCATATAGGACAGTCTGTAAATATTGACTATTTTGGCAGGTGAAATTTGCAAACTCTAAAGACCATTGTACTCTAACCTGTTTGTCTTTTCAGACCTTATTTAACCCTAACAAAACTGTGGTGAAGATGTTTGTCGTGATCTATGACTTGAGAGAAATGCCAGCTAATCATCAAACATTCCTACGGCAAAGAACTTTCTCCGTTCCTGTGAGACGAGAAATCAAGAGAACTCTCAATAATGAAAATACTCAACAGACTGAAGAAAGGCTCCTACGCTACCTCATACATCTGAGGTAAGCTCCTGAGAGCAAAGGGAAACAATCCAAGCACCTGCCCAAAGTTATTTCTCTCTCCTTTTCTTTGCCAGACAGCCTCTTTCTGTACAGGACTATTTTTAACAGAGAATACTTTTCACTTTGGCATCCAGCTGGTCAGTAGAGAAAGAAAGGTTGATAAATAATCTGGACTCTGCTGGGGAGGAATGAAATTAAAATATAAAGTCCTCTTATATCACTGATTTTTTGTATAGCTTGCTTCATTTCCTGTCAAGAGAATTCTCTTGAAATGTAGTTCTGACTGGATCCATGTACTTTTTTTGAGGTCACAGGAAGGAGTGAATGTAGATATTATATGGGAAAAAGTTAAAATTAAGGATCAATGCAGAAATACTGCAGTTAGGACCAATATCGTATCATGTTTCCTGTGCAGCAGAATGTGCTCTAAAGTGAAGGGTAGGGACTCCTAGAAATGCAATGCTTAGTGGTAAAGATGTAAATTATCTGTTTAGTGATGCAATATAAGTCACGTTATAACAGATTATGACAACCTTCCTTAAATCATTTACAAAGTGCTGCCAGAAACCGAACGCTGTGTTAGGACTACTTGGATGCTTTGAAGACTGCAATTTGAAACAAAGGAGAAATGATTGATACGTTTGGGTCTTTTGCAGTTGGCAGACTTTTGCCAGCATTATTGTAGTAAACAGACCACATAAATGCAGACGTAATGATTTGATTGCTCCACTTTAAAGCCTGAATACAGCTGATATTCTAAAGCTAGCAAGGAGAAGAAATTAAATGTTTTAAACTTTTCAATTTTCCCTTAACTAGTTGTAGAATTGCTTTCAGCGGTTTTTATTTTCCTGTTTAATGGCATTGACTCCTACCAAGCAGGCTTTGCAAACACAACTTCRTCTATGTCAGTAATTCCAGACAAGATTTCCCATTAAATAAATCTGGACAGCCATAAAAATGGTACTTTTGTTTGTTGGAGTGTGAAAATAGCACCATGATGAGGCTCTTGAACTGTGTTTTCATTCTGAATTTTAGTCTGGATGCAACTTTAGGCTTYTAGGACACACTGATTTGCTGCTGATCACTTAACCACCTTCTAAAAATTTTCTTGAGAGAATCAATTCTGAGAAAGAAGTGTAGCCCAAATAAAGGGCTCTATTTGCATGTAATATTGATCTAACTAATGCAAAGAACTGCTGACTGGCATCAGCTGTAGAGTGAGGAAAAATGTGTGGCCAACTGAGCCTGACTTACAGGCGTGAAATGTTAGATTTCTGCCCTCTTTTAGTTTCTACTGTGTCCTGTAATGCAGATTGTAAGTTTACATTTTAGAGAGACCCGACGCTTAGTTGTGTTTCAAGGCAACCCTACTTCTCCGTCACCTTTTACAGATGATAAATTCTTTTGTGAGCTTCCTGTTTGTGATGCATTTTGAGACATACAAATGCAGCAGCTCTGCTGCTTTTAGTTTTAAAACACCTCTGCTTTTCAGCACATTCAGGCCTCCAGTAGGGATCAGCTTGTGGATTTATGATGTGTAAAGTGAAATTCAAAATGTGTRCGTTTCTGACCGAAAAACTAACTGTATCGTAATTATGGTGCTTAATGCTTATTCTGAAAAATGAGAATCTGCAGGCTGTGCTGGCATTTTTGCTTGAGAGATGAACCCAAGCAGTGCACATTTTGATTTCAGCTCAAACAGAAAACTGCCGAATTGTTTGAAATATTAGAGAAATTTAAGCTGATCTGTCTGAGGGTTATTGAACAGAATACTTCAGACTTTACAGAAGAATCTGCTCTTTCTCTATTATTATTATTATTATTATTATTAAAGATTGATTTTAATAGAGAGCTAATACATTTAAGTAGTGTATTATTCATATATAAAAATGTTATTTTTAACAACTTTCATTTTTAAAAGTGGCAGTTTCCTCAAAACAATTTTACTGATAACTTCTGTGTAAAAATAAACAACTTTATTAATAATTTATTATTAATTTCAAGCAAGTGGATTTTTGRTTTTTAGTTGTTTTAGTTTTTGAAAAGAAATACCTTAAGCTTATAGTTTGGGATTTTGCTTAAAAAAAAACAAATGAAATCACAAACAGCAAGCTGCATTTTGGAAGCATCTGCTTGTGAGGCCTTAATTACCACTGTCAGCACTCACATTATGAAGGCTTTCTTTCAAGTGATAATTCAGCAAAAATGCTTACATAGGCCTGGAACTTAACATTGCCAGCGAGATATTCCTAAAGAGCAAAACAAAGAGTCAGATTTTTTGCCTGTATAGTCTTTATATAAACATTTTTATATGTTTTAGGAATTGTTTGATAGGCTGTTAGGTGGTATTTGTACTCACAGCTACAGTATTGAAGTGGCAAGTGTAGCTTGCAGTGACAGCCAAGCTTTCTTTACTGCACCAAAATCAAAAGTTG
>NW_020455655.1:1947671-1952406 GCF_003342845.1 Nothoprocta perdicaria
TTTACTTTACTTTACTTTACTATTTTTTTGGGGTAGAGTGGGTAGACGTTGCAACTATCAAGCAATGATTTTTTTGCATTGTAATTAAATCTGCAACAAATATATAGGCAGTTAAATAGTTAACCCACCCACACCATTTTTTCAAGTTTTTCAAGTAGACTTCGCTAATTATAGGCATACTGCCAGTATGGAGCATAATTGGGCCATAATTGCTGCTGTTTAACAGCTAAGCAGTGGTTGTTTTTTTCATTAACTAAATGTTACTGAAGACCAGATTGAGGGYAAACTTGAAACTAGTTGTTGGAGATAGTGACTCTTCAGGGTATTGAGAAACTTTTCTGGACTATTCTCCTGTTGTGACTCATGACACATTTATAGGTGGAAGCTAAGGCACTTGTTACTGCTGATTTATTAGTTGCTTTTTGATTGTTTTGATCTGTCAGCATTTTATGATTTAGAATTCATAGTTAGAATGACTTTTTATTTACACTTGTACTGGTCTGTATCTTATACTTGCACAAGGAAGGTCTTGCCACAGCTCTTTTTATGGTTTGTCTGCTATATTCTTTTCTGTAGCTTACCATGTTCATGGTATTTTGGTGGTCTATACAAAGTATAGCATGTTTGGGCTTGAATGGGTCATTTCTCTAATAATGTTTAGCATTTAAAGTTTCTTTTCTCTGCCATCAATGGCAGCTTTCTCATTCATCTGTAATTTGTGTTTTCTAAACTTCCCTGTATTTTTGTATTGATATTGTATCTATGACCTCATCTGTCAGAATTCTATCTTGTGGGTGGGGTTTTTGTTTTGTTTTTGTTCCCATGTTCAGATATTTTCTGACCTTCTTAACTGAACTAATCTAGTACTAATCAGTAGAATTTAAAGAGGAATCTTTTTCTGTTGATTTGTTTTATAATTCATATAAATGTTTTTCAGGTTCCAGAGCTCTAAATCTGGAAAGATCTACCTCCACAGAGATGTAAGGCTCCTGTTCTCTCGGAAATCCATGGAAGTTGATAGTGGCGCTGCATATGAACTCAAATCTTACACTGAATCTCCAACAAATCCTCAGTTTTCACCAAGATGTTAGCAAACAACGGCAAACTAAAGTATTCATTTTAACGTTGATTACTCCTTAAAGGCAAAGATTGGTACAGATGACAGTATAGAGCAGAATCTGTAAAGGAATGACAAATAGCGCGCAAGAGAAGCAAGGTTCTTCTGTGATCCTGGACCAGTTTTGTAAAGGTTTCTGGAATGAGCTTTGTGTATTCCAAGTAGACTGGAAGCAAATACTTAAATCTAATCTTTTTGTACTGTTTAAACCACTTCATTGGATGTGTTGCAATAGCAAATTCCCAACTTAGTTTAGTGTTTACACTTTTTATTTTATTTTTCAGTTATTTAATATTTAATGTTTCATTTAATACTCAAGTGATGTTTGTCTTTAGTGTTCTAATGTAGCATAAATCCTATGTAAAAATCATACTATGTATTTTTGGCATTAATATTGAAATCTGAAATATATACAGATGTCTTTAATCTGTGTGATGTTTTAAGTGATATTCATTTAACTTATTGAAAATGAGGACAACAGTCAAACTTCCATAACATTTCATACTATGCAAGCATTTGGCTTTCTTCTTTTCTGTCTGTAATATTCCCCTCTTTTCTCACATACAGGTCTAATAGCACTTGCAACCATAGTGCAGAATGTTGATTTATTCCGAATTGAGATCACAGATTGAATTCATATTTCTTTTCTCAATTTTTCTGTCATTAAGGGACACCTGAATATTCCTTCTGTTAACAGTTTGMATGTTTCACAGAAAATTCTCTCCCCCATATTTGATTTCTGCGATTGTGTTAAAGGATGTACTGTGCAAACAAATTAGTATTTATATCTTAAATATATGCAAAATCTATGAAACTTGTACTTCCTGTTTTATTTTTAGATACGGAGGATTTTCATTTAAGCTGAAACTCTTAGAACAAGTCAGTTGCATTTAGGCCACTAGGTGGCTTGAAAGTTTTGCTGAAAATGCTGTGTTTGGCATACTTTCCAATACATACATTATTCCTAAAACAACACAATGAGATAAGAAAGTTATGCCAAGTCTTAAACTGTGTGGCTGAGTGGGGGGTGTAGGGGGGAAAGTAGCAATATTTTAGTGTATTTGGGATCTGTCTGTAACAATGAACAGCTCCAGCTTCACAGTATTTCCTGATCTCAGAGTTTCTTACTGTCTTATCCAGAGTGATGTATATTTTTATACTATATTATATTTTCCATAGTGTCAGCAATATAAAAGGAGGTGTTGGTGTTGGAGTAACATCCTTATCTGATGAAGACTCTAGAGAAAGACTAAATGGCCATGTTGTATATTCAAAACTGCTCATGGTTGAGTTGGTGCATCGTGAAATCTCCAGGAAGTCAGACAGGGAAAATAGAGGAGWCCAGACTTTCCACATGATGCTTATCAAGTATCTTGCAGCTGTGATACTGTCTATTCAAACAGCTGTCGCTACAGAAAGGTGAAGCTCAGGTAATATAGAATTTTGGATATGTGGTGACTATGAGTAATGTCAGAACTTAATTAGTTAAACTACACCTGGCCCTTTGTGAATGCCTTTTAGAATGAAAATAATTGTAGGGCATATGTGCACAAGCTTAATCACTTTCCATTTATACCTTGGTCTGAATTACACTTTTCACTAAGGACACTTCTTRGTAAGTGTTTAGGGTTCATAAGGTATGAACTGGTTTCCCTTTAACTTCGAAAGCACGGGATAAGAAATGAGGTTAGACTAGGTTTGAAGAGGTCATCTGCTTCTTCTCWTTACCCTTTGGTAGGCTCAACCATATAAAATTAATTCTGACAAGTGTTCCGGAGTGGTGTAGCTGAACTATACATTTCTGTTTGTGTTCTGCMCTCCCATCACTTCTCTTGAAAGCAATTTGAGGAATGGCCAAACCATCAGTCTTCTGGAACTCATTAGTGTTTTTATACGGTCCTATATAGATGACTAATAATTGATCTGAAATTCGCTCAGCCAGTTTCCAAAGTACTCAAGGGTGATTTTGCATCTATATTCAAAATATTTATCAAATAGGGAAAAATAATTTAATACGAGTACTCTATAACCTCAGCTTTCCTTATTCTAGCCTGACTTTATATTCTTTTGATAGTTTATTATGCTGTGATTACACTAAATTGAAGTAGGGGGGGAAAAAAAAAAAAAAGCTGCCTTTCATTCTTTGGTCCTTAAATTACTTGTTTAGTAATCTGCTGTTCTAGATTAAAAAAAAAAAACTTGAAACTTCCTCTTACATTATGTGTATCTACACAATATATTATCTTAATATATTGTGCTGTCATCATGTCCCTTGGTGGTTGGATCTCATTTCTTTGCCCAGGCCTTTCTGAATGTGCATGCTGTGTCTTTGATACGCGTCCTTCATTACTTGACCTATTTTCTCTGTGTGACTTCCATGTCGTTGAGGTTACTGAAGAACATGAGCTTTTTCTTTTCGACTTTATTCATACAATTCCAATCTTTGAATTGGCAAGTTTACACTTTTGCTATCGTCTTATTAAGGAAGTGCTAACTCCTCTAAGCTACATTTTCCCCTCAGATTAATTTCCCAAGCGATGCAAGTTTGCTGAGGTTGCATTCTTGCTTGCTGTCACTGTTTAGTTCTTTTCTTGCCTTGCAAAATTCATGAGGTGCCTGAATTTTCTGGTTTCCGTGTTGCTACAGAGTTGCTGTCTTTTTACATTATCACAGTTCCCTGCTGGAAGAACAGCAAGGGCCAGGAGCAAATGTAGGACACTCAACATGATCATTTTTTTCTACTGTTAGGGGAGAAAAAAAGAAAATCTCGGTGGTGCATTCTAAGACTTCCCRGTGTAATCTGCCCTGCTGTATCCCTAAGCTGGAGGTGAGCTCCCTGTTATCACAGAATCCTGCTCTCCCGATGAGTTAATTTAGCACCAGGAATGTCGTGCGTCAGCCGCGGGGCTGGGAGGGCCTCGCGCTGGTGCTGGAGCGCAGGGTGAGCCTGGGCGTGATGAGGGTGAGCGCGGAGGCCCTCGCCCGTGTGTCCCCCGCTCCTCGGGCCTGGCCGGGATCCATCCCCAGCCATGGGCACATCCTGTGCCTGCCAAACGCTCACAGGGAAGCCGGGAAGGGCAAAGCTGCAGGAAACTGGCAAGGATGCAAAGATGGAGGAAAGAGCAAAGGRTGCCATGGGGAGGTGTGTTGGGAAAAGGGAATATTTCCTTAAGTTTGACATGTTTTAAGTGAAGGGAAATAACAGCTCCCTGTTCGCGCAGCCTCCTTCTTTAGAGGCCTGTATCCAGGGGCCTGAGTGGGGCTGTGCCGCCCCCCCCCCACGGACTACAACTCCCAGCATGCCCGCGGGGGAGGCCGGACGTGACGTAGAGGGGCGGGGAGAGCGGGGGCGCGCAGGCGGAAGCTCTTCCCGCCCGCGCCGCGGCAGTGCGGCCGTGCCGCGGGGGAGGCTGCGCGCGGAGGAAGTGTGGTCCCGCCGGCTCGCCGTCCCGAGAGCGGCGGCCATCTTGTGCGGGAGGCGGCGGCACGAGCGGCGGTCGCGCGTCCCCGCGAGCCCTGAGCGCGGCGCGGTCGCTGCTGGCGCCATGTCTGCCGAGAGCCCCGAGCCCGCCTCGGCCGAGGAGCAGAAGGTGGGTGCGCGGGCGGCGCCGCCCGGCC
>NW_020455655.1:1952451-1967156 GCF_003342845.1 Nothoprocta perdicaria
GGCCCGCGGGCGGGAGGGGCGAGGCGCGGCAGCCCCCGCTCCGCCGCCCCCCGTGTCCTCGGCGGAGGCCGCTCCGCTCCGCGGAGCCCGCGCGCCGGCGGGCCAGCCTGCCGCCGCTTTTGTTTCCTCATTTTCAGTTATTTCAGTTATTTAATACAATCTACCAAGGGCGAAAAATATCCCGAGCGGCGCCGCGCTGCTGCAGCTCGGTGTGCTGCGGCGTGGCTTCTAGAAGGAGCAGCCGCGAAGTTGAAAGGCGCTGGTGGGTCGTGGCTGGAGCCGGCGGCGGCGCCGAGACGGGGCGCGGGCCCCGTGCAGCTCCAGAGAGCCCTTYGGCCTCCGGGTTTGCCGTTATTGAACCGACACGGCTGCAGTCCCCACCGCTACTCCCCATCGGAAGGATATTCCCSATAGGAGGAAGTTATGAAACGCGGGCGCTGCTCTTAAGGGCCGTAAAAGGAGAAGCTTGTTCTGCCTCACCTATTTAAGGTTTTGTTTAATAATTTGCAGKCTGCAACGTGAGTGTGCCTTGCAAATAGGAGTGATTTCAGGCAGTACAGAATGATACTGTCGTAAGTGCTTTAGTTGGGTCCACCTCTACAGCTGGCAGGTATTGTTCATGCTGCTAAAATTGTGTCCTGCAGCTCGGATCTGCTTTCACGCTTAGGTAGACTATTGAAAGGATAGTGTTTCTATTCAAAGCACATAAAAATAAATCTATGGCAGCAGTCCCGGAACAGCTTTGTAATAAGAGAGTAGTAAAACATGCGGTAGCAAGTTTATTGTGATGCCTTCTAGTGTGTTCTGATGAAGTCAGGTGACCGGGGCTCATTTTGCCAACTAACTTGTAGTATAAAGTCTTAAAATGCAGTACTTAAATGCTGTATTTTGAAAATATCCTGATTATATGTGATACAAGTCTCCCTTGCCAATTTTTCTGCTTCAGTTTTAATCTAATTACTGATTAAAGCCAAATGAAAAGGAAAAAAAAAAAAGAATTGTTTTCTTTAAGGTTATATCCTGTAAGGATACTGTGATATCAGTATTATAAAATTGTGCTTTGGCATTGCTGTACTAAATTGTACTGAAAACAATTTATGCTGGGCTAGACAAAGCTGAGCATTTGGCTTAGCAAATGCTTGCCTCTGAAGAATTCGTCTAAACCAACACGTTTTGCAGGGCTTATGTGTATGCCCAGAAAAGATTGAGCCCCTAAAAGAACTTTGGCTAGAAAGGGGACTTAATGATCAGACCTTTCATTGTGAACTGCTCCAATGTGATGTAAAAAGAATGAATATGTATTAGATAGATGAGAAAGATGATAAACAGGAGATTGAGATACGTTTGCAAACTTATCATAAAAACAGTGTTTCCAGGGTAAAAACTAAGGATATGGGGAGGGTGAATTTGAACAATAACAACAAAGAAACCTCTAGGTCATGGAAAATGTACTTGGTTGATTTTTTTTTTTTTTTCCCCTTAGAAGTCCTTATTTTTCAGGAAGTTGTTAAAAATGGTRCCTCTTGTTTCTGGACAGGCTTTGCTATAGCTCTTGACTGAAGGGTTACGGTGTTACTGTAGTCCTGTTTTCACATTTCTAATTGCCATTCTGACTGATTCTTTTGTTAAAGACAGTGAGCTCTTCGCACACGCTTTGAAAAGGCTGGCGGTTCTTTTTTAACCATGCAGTTCTGTTGTCCAGCAGATATGAAGCCTCATCCATTTAGTGCTTCTCGAAAGGTTAAAAAGCAAAGGCTTCAGTTCAGTGATTTATCTAACTCCTGGCTATCATATGATAATGTAAGATGACTTATTAGCGGTGTAGAAATTCTTGCAGACAATTTAACTGCCAGACAAAAATATAATTTACTAGAAGGAGGAACATGGTGTATTTTGATTCTTTTTCCATTGGTTGTTAATGACAAGGTTGTTTCTGTAACTCGAAGGAAAAATGTAAGAACAGCCGTATTGACTTGGGTTCAGTGTCAGTTTGGATCAGTGATGAACCTTGGAGACTTCTGGACACAGCCCAGCCTGTGTAAGAATATAAGGTTAGGGAAGCATGCAGTGATCTTTCCCGGAATACCATCCCGAGGCTCAGCAGTGTATGGCGTAAAAGCCTCCTGAGCTGGGAACGAGCACATCCAGCTGCTTTTGGAATCCATCTGAATTCTTGGCATATACTCTGTCCTCTGGCAGGGAGTTCTGTAGCTGAACTGTTCATTGTATGAAGAACTGTCATCTTCTCTTTGAAGCTGCCATCAAGTGCTTCTGTTTGACTCTCCAAATTTTGCAGTCTTTTTTGCAGTCTAATTTTCTCAATCAAGAGACGATAACGATCCGTTTTAGCCACGTGGATGGATGGATGGATGACTGCGTGTGYGTGTGTGTTTTTCCCCTCTCAGTTCTGGGGTATGTCAACCCTGATAATTTGCATAAATATCTCCTCTGAGGCACCATAAATACATTCTTATGAAACCTATTTATTGTAGGCCCTCTATTCTTAAATTCTCTTTTATTGGTTAACATTGACAGGTCATGTTCCCTTAAATGCTCTGTTGGTTCAGTGATAAGTAGCCCGGCATTAGGTCTTGGAAGTGTGTTTAGCTGAAAGGATAGTGTTTGAGAAGATCTGGGAGACATTGTTGATGTGATRGGAAAGCATGATAGGAGGAACAACTCTTAGGAAACAATTTTTATAACACACAGAACTGTGGTCTTTATTGGTGGTATACCAATTGATGGTGTTCCACCAATGTGGTATATTGGTGATATATGGTTTTAAAAAAACAGAGTTTAGTGTTCAGGCTTTGTGTATCTTTGTACTGCTTACCTGCTTTTTCATCCGTAGCTGAGAAGTGTTCTTTTAGTCCTCGTAGAAGGTTTTCTGAAATCACTATRTGGATTATTGTCCTTCTGTTGTGGAGCTGTTAATTCAGATTCATGCTGATTTGTGAGAATTTCCTTGTGAGGTCTTGCACTATTGGAGCAAATAGGCTGTCGATTATATTTTAAGACTGTTGGGAGTTACCATATCCTTTGCTTATGGAGCACACAACAGAAAGATGTTATATATTACATGTCTTTGATATATCTTYGAGCTTTTCCAGGAGATGTAGGAGAGCGTTGTCGTTTGTGCTCAGCTGGTGTCATGGCTGTAGTGTTTGGTAGTCCTGGCTGAAGGAGCCCCCAGCTGCTCCGTTTCTCTGTCCTCCCTGTCACTGTGCTGACCTGCAGCTTTGTGTTGCTGCTTGGTGAACCAGACTGGGGAGACTGATCCACTGAGTCACAGTCAGTAAGGAAAATGAATATATGTAGATGGTTGTTTCTCAGCTGAATTAGTTTCTGTAGCCTGTTCATGTGGAATATATGTAGCCATGCTGGCTCATGCAAAGAAAGGATGGTGATACAGTGTGAAGGGGCTCCCGATGTAGCTCTACAGGGAATATGAATCTTTAGTCATGGATGAATGCTGGACTCTCCTGATTTCACTGACAGTTTTCTTCCTGTCTGAAAGTTGTCCTGTGACTTCAGATGGTAGTTATATTTGAAGGCCTACAACAGCCAGTGCAAGTAAATTCTTTTTTTCCTACAAACCATGGTTGGCATGCAGAAGAAAAATATGTTGGCCAAGTACAGGAAGGTAGTGAAGAAAGAATTTTGCATTGAAGATATTTTAGAAATGACCCAGTAGAAAAACATTGTGCTGTACGTGTCAAATTGCCATGTGAACTGGAGCGTACAGAGGTCAGTGTGGAAGTGTTGAATGTACAAATTACAGCTTTTGCCAAATATCTTCATTACTTTGAGCATCTACGTTTTACAGTGCATTCCGAATAAGTATTTTATTCTACATAAAACAGGCTCTATATCGTCATAATTTAGGATGACAAAAGGCCAGTATAAAGAACTGCAGTATTTCTGTCATTAAGATGATAGCAAGTATATTTTTGGGATTGAGGTATTTCAGTACTGTTTTGCGGTGTGCATCAGTGCGTCACAGTTACAGCAGAGTCATAAAAAATAGGTTTTCAAGCATGCAAGTACTAATTTGTCTCTGCTACTTACGATGAAGCAGAGGTAGGTGGATAACGTATTGGGTCTCTTGTCCAGCTTTCAGTATTTGTTTGAACCTAGTGAAGCCCCATCTTTTGGCTCAAGAATATTTTGCTGTTGAAATTGAATAGCATGACTAGATTTTTATGTAAAAGCAGTCTATAGCAAAGTGAATCGTGTTGGTTATTTTTGAACATGTTCAGGGAAAGTATTTAGGTGGGGTGGGAAGCTGAACAGTTCCTATTACTGTTCTTGAGAGAATATGAAAATGTCAAATAATGGATACAGTCAGATGCCAGCATAAATCAGTACGTTGGTGGATTGCTTGTGAAGATGTTCTGACAATAGTGTATTCTGTTATATTTAACTTATTATTAATTGTGTTTCAGGAAATGGAGGATAAGGTGATCAGCCCCGAAAAAGCTGAAGAAGCAAAATTGAAAGCAAGATACCCTCATCTGGGCCAGAAGCCAGGAGGCTCAGACTTCTTGAGAAAGAGGCTTCAGAAAGGAGTGAGTTCTTCATTGTCCGTAGGGTGTAGACAAGAAATTCCAAAACTCCCATATCTGTGAATCTTTTTCACTCAGCAGGCCTTCACATGACSAAAACCGCTACGAAGTTTAAACTTTTCCTGGAAAAGCACAAAGAGGAGACCTGTTCCAACACCACTTCCCCAGAATAACTATGCATTTGGCAAAGTAACTGCTTATAGCATCAATGTCTTAACTACACCTTTAAGAAGAAAATKAAAAGCTGGATCACTGCTGCTGCAATAGCCTTTATTAAAAAAAAAAAAAATATATATATATATATGTTTATAGTAAATATTATAGGTCAGAACCTTATCCTTGTTCTGTGCTGATCTTATCCATTCTGACATTGCCAAAACTCATGGCCRTTCTTTGATATCATCCATGTTTTTAGTGCATGAAAGCTTGGAGCTGGTCTTACACCAACCACCATCTCACATCAGTAGCCTGAGATTGACGTTGTAATTCTAGATATAAACCCTAGCCTAGAGTAATAGTAGAATAATGAATAGTGAATTAGTATTTTCATGTTGTAACCATTGCACCAATTTCATTATGTCCTTAAAGTAATTTAACTGATTGTTGCTGTTTACTCATAAAGTGATTACGTTGTACATTTCMGACATGTTAACGACTTCTGTTCTTGTTAAAAGACACAGTCAGAGCTTTTGGGGCTCTCATTATTCTTGCTCTTTTTTTGAGGGTAGTGGGAGAGAGCAGGGAGGACCAAGGAGGTTTTATTTTATTTACTGTTGTCTAGGCCCTTTGAGTGCACACAGTGATTACAAATACAAATCCTTCATGAACCAACTGTTACTCAGTGGTGATCTGGTTTTATGATGTTTGATAACATCTCCTGGGAATTGATTACTGTTAGTGGCATTTTTGGACATGCCTTCCCATAAGTTAGAGCATGCACAGCATAGTCAATGGCCTCTGGAAACAGTCAGGTAGTAGATTTAGGTGGCTTCTTTTATGAGTTAGGCTGTTATGTGTTAWAAGGCAACCTGAGACCTCAGGTGCTTCCTATATTTGTGTAGGCACACAACGAACACGGTAAGTGGTTATGGTGCTGATGATTTGGGAAGACAGCTCTGTAAAATCAGTGGGGTTTTTTTTGTCCACAGAGCAATTGTTACAGCTTTTTGTACAGTACAAATGTAGAGATTATTATTGATTTTTTTCCCCACATCTTCATCTTCAAAATAGTACCATTTTTACAAAGGATGTTACAGCCCATAGTTTCAAATTTGAGTGCTTGGATGCCATTTTGTTTTTAGTATTTTGATCCAGACACATTAAGATCCAGAGAAGGTCATCTTAYTTGGTTCAGGGTTTGGGATTCTGCTACTGAGATGGGGGATGACAAAAGATTGTGGATTCTGGTTTATAACCTGCCTCTTTCAGTGTTCCACTCATGATGTGGTGGCAATACTTTTCTACTGTGCCCTGTCTCTTAATTATTTTTAATGTGTACACTGTTTTAAAGGAGGAATTAGGGKTTTTTTTGGTCATTAGGCCCCTGGTACACTTTGTGCTGCCCGAATTACTACAGTTTGTAGTAGAGTTTGGGTAGTGAGTGAACTTTTAAATAGCTTTTATGAAACCAGGACTTAAATRCGAATTTAGAGTCTACTTGAGTAGGATACAGACCATCTATGAGGAGATAGAGTGTAATAGAAAAGAATGTAGAAATAAGCTAAAGGAAGAAATGGGCTGATATTTTACTGTGTGAAAGGTGTATTTTAGACATTTTTTTAAACTTGTGCTTTCAGATCCTCTTTTATTTGACAGTTAGGACACCCTTTGCCTCTAATGAGGTGTTATCTATCAATCTATCTATTATTAGTTTGTTTATTCCAAAATAATAATAGATAAGAATGGATGCAGTGCTTCTGTAGAAAGCATTCTCATTCTATGCATGGAAATACATATCAGCTAATAGCAGTAAAACATCTGAAAGTTGAATGATTTGTTATCAGTTCCTGTATAGAAGTTCCTTTTCATGGTTTCCGTCTTGAAACACAAAATACAAAAGCCTGTTTCCAGGCCTCTCTGCAGATACAGCACCAGAATCTTGTGGTGTAGAAAGGATTACACTATCAAAAAGATTGAACTGGAAGATTTGCCAATGGAAGTTTGTGGGTCAGGTGAACTGGCTGCCTGGGAAAAAGAGATATGCTGATTTGTGAGGAAAGACTGAATGCCTTCTTCAGGAGCCCTGAATAAATATCCTTTTACATCCTTGGGTAGAAGCCTCTTATTTCAGGTGTTCAAATAACTTCTCTTTACCTGTTGGTGCTGCTGAACATTTTACAGGTAGTTAGTACTAAAACAAAATGAGAGCGTGGTGGTAATATGTGCTTTAGAAACACTTAGACATAATGGCTGATGTTCAGCTCACTTAGCTCAGCTTGCTTACCTCTGTGAACTTCCTAGGGAGTGGAGTGGTCTCTTCAGAGATGATTGTGCATGGTAAACAGCAATTGCTAGTGAATCTTAATTTTTGGCTGCATTTTGTAATCTGTGCAAGTTACAGGTTAAAACTTCCTTTGTGATAGGCCTCTGAGTAAGCAAAATATATCCATTTCTCYAAAGGGTGTCAATCATCAGTTGAAGATTTCATGCATGACTTGGATGATACCTAATCTTGACACAAATAATTATAACAATCATTTGTCTTTAACATTTTTGTCATTTGATTTAGTGCTTTGAGGGATGTGACAACAGAACAGACGGAGAACTATAAAGGTCAATGCTAATAAAAGCTTATGGAAATAAAATAGATTAAGAATGCCTGTATTTAAAGAACACTTTTTGTAAAGTGAATCTAAAGCAAAATTCAAACTTCATATACTCTTTAGATTCTAAATTAATGTCTTATGCCGAGAAGCAATGAGGAGTTGGGTTAAGAATTCCATTCACACAGTGCTCTCCGGAAGGACTGGATAGTAGATTTGACTCAACTAAAGAATAGGCTTTGGAACTTAAATTGTTGCTTCACTGATTTAATAGATACAGCTAAGAGGTTTTCTGGTTATGTTCTACTTTTGACTGTTATGGWAGAGCAGACTTGGTTCTCCAGCTTTAGTTTGTATGTTGTTTGTTTGTTTATTCTGTCTGGCAGACTTTGCTCRCTGCAACACATTTTACAAACCTCAAGGACTGAAGGTGTGTGCAGTGCTCTTGTGAAAACCAAGGCAAAAATAATGCTTGTATGGTGTTGGATTAGTAAGAGTATAGTTAAGGTTCCATATATACTATTAATGTTCAGAGGATAGCCATGAATGCTAGATAGATTTGATACGATTTTTTGATCAATGATCAAAACCAAATCAAAAAGCCTTAATAGCTAAGTTTTAAAAAAATCTGTTTAAGTATGTAACTTGGTGTATATATCTAGTAACACTTCAAGCTTTTAAATGTATAATTTTGTCTTCTAGCAAAAGTACTTTGATTCTGGTGATTACAACATGGCTAAAGCAAAGATGAAGAATAAGCAACTGCCGACTGCAGCTCCTGACAAGACAGAAGTCACTGGTGACCATATTCCTACTCCACAGGATCTCCCGCAGCGGAAACCTTCTCTTGTTGCTAGCAAGCTGGCTGGCTGACTAGAACAGCTGAACTGCATGAATATTCTCATTCCTGTTATTTCTCCTTAATAGTTAATTCTCACCCTCACCTCCCCCCTCCTTCCTTTTTTCTTTTTTTTTCTTACACTAAGTCATGAGACTGACAGCTTTGCAGGTAGCGATAGCATGTGCTGCTATTGTAAGGGAGTACTGTTAAGAAGTAAAACGTGTAGTATTTGGACTAGTTGAGAACAATGCACTGATTAAAAAGGACAAGTTTGGTTAGAGCAATGTAATCTACTTGAAAATGTACATATTGCCCATTTCCTAGTGTAGGACTGGTTCCAGCAAGTGACATCGCAAGTTTTACAACTTTTAATGTTTCTGCTTTTGTTATTTCACCTTAATTACAGCATATTTGTATTTAATATAACCTCTAGTTGTGTTGKTTTTTTTTTTCTTCTGTGCTTGGRTTTGTTGTCTAAAATAGAGGTTTAGACCACAAGTTGCTAGAAGGTGAAGCATGTATAAAAACAAAGACAGGGCTCTGATTGAATTTTGTTCCTGCTCTTGAACGGCCTTAAACCTGTTACAGCTTTAACAATAGAGTTTTTACTTGGGCAATATTTGCCCATTCTGGTGTAACTCTTGTGAATCTAGTGCTTATTGACAACTGCCTGTTGAAGCTGGTATTCTCTTCAGTTCCGTAGCTTAGGAGACACTTTTGTTGAAGATGTGAATGAAGTGTGCATGTGCATAGACTGTTGAATTCACTCTTGTGCCATTTTTGTAAATACAATAGTTTTGCACAACCTTTTGAAACGTCAATTAATTTTACATTTTAAAAAGCAGATAATGTGCCAATCAAAGCACAAGGAATTCTGTATCTTTCAGAGTACCTGAAACTAAGAGCCCAGAATCTTGCTACTGAAAGTAAAATCTGTAAACCTGAAATTTGTGAAACACATTGACACTTGACTCGGCCCATGTGCTTTTGCAGTTGTATATTTTGTTCAGTAACAGCCCACATTCAAATTTAATTCAAAATTTTTACCTRTATTTGAACACAGGTGTCCATTCTGTTCAGTATCTCTTAAAGCTTTTATAGCTGAAATGCATAGTGTGATGATGGGAAAGGTGGTTAACTGGACTGTACTTGAGAGTTTCCTGTGTGGCAGACCCCAAATTTAATCTTGCTAAAGTTTGGTATTCTGTTGTCTTTGACGCTTAGATTTCTAGAAGTGAGCGTGTGTCCTCCCTTTAATATTTYTTTTTCTTGAACTCCTGAAGTGGTAGTAGTCTAACTCCTTGTCTCTTTGTWATACAACAGCTGCTTACTGGTTTTGGGTGACATAAAAAAATGGAACTGGTATTTATATAATGACCTATGGAGGAATAGGCAGTTTTTTTCATGTCAGTAAATGGGAGCAAACTTCGGATCATCTGCATGATGCAGGTCATAAGTACTAGATTGCCAAAATACAGTTGATATTAGACAGGTAACTTGATGTGTTTAAGAGCACACTTGTTCGTGAAATCAGATATATTAAAAGTGATCTCTAATGTAATTGATTTTAATATAAATAATCATAGCCTTGAGGTTTTCTGGGAGCATAAGCTCTTTAAAGAAGATCAACTACTGAATCCTTTTTTATTTTTTTCTTTAAAGGAAATATCCTGATACAGTTTCTATTAAAAAAAAAAAAATACAGGCATTATAAGAGAATGTTTTTAATGAGGGGTACATGTTTTTCAAATGATGTGTTCTTTTGACATATTCAGAAAGGTCTTGCAGGATAAATATTTGCTAGCCACGGGCAATGCAGGCCCATATTTTCTGCAGTGCTCTCTTCTAAAGGCAAACTTAAGCATCAGAAAAAGATCAGGAAAATGAATAATACTAATTTGGTCTCAGTTTGATCAGAGCATGAGCAAAGTCTAYCAGTGTCTACAGAACCTCTATATTCTTCTCAATTCAGAGAATTCCAAATTGTTAACCTTATCTTTAGTCTTTTACTTGGTATAGTAATAATGGGCAGGCTTGAGAAAACCCCTCCCGTTCCTCCTCATTTTCTGCCCCCTCCCCTTAGCATTTTAATGAATTTGTGATTTTTTTCACAGGAACGGGCTGAAGAAACAGACTTACTTGGTTTMTTTAGGTAAGAAGTTAGGCTGGAAAAGCAATTTAGTAAGTTAAATGTAAACCAGAATAGCAAGGAAAGTGACTTTATTGAAGTAAACTGCTTTTTATAGATGTTTGTCCTAATGTGAAAATCCCTCTTTATTTTTGTATGTATAAATGAAAACTGAAACGTAATTATAGGACTGGGATTGAAACAAATTTTGAACAATTGAAGATGACTTGCTGTGTGTTGTCTGGTGCCACTATCCTGTAGTTCACATAGGCTAAGTTTCCTTGATGTTTAGGAAGGTTTAAAAATAGCCATTCAAATTTAAACATTCCATGTGTTCTCCTACACCTCCGCTTGTCCTGCTGCTGGGACAACACGGGCTCTTTGGATACTCACGCAGTGGCTGCAGTTCTTAAGGCTACTACAGGTTCAGCCACAAGTATCTTATCCATGTGAAGTGCATCTTTGGAGTACTGTATTACCAACTGGGTCAGTGACTGGTTATGAGCCTTCACATCTGACAGACCTCAACAGCAGGCAYAGCTATTTTAACACTATATACTGTTGAAAACTTAAGTCCAATAATCACTTAACAGTAAATCAAACTTGACTGCAAAATGAAGCTTACTTTCAGCTTACTCCAGCAAGATAACTCAGCTATCCAAACTTATGTACATAATGTATTATATGAGTTTTACCATTTGATAATGACCTTTTTCAAAGAAAACCTGTCCACACTGTAGTCTGGCAGTCCCTTTCATTACTTGCCTTTAAAGAGAGTGTTTAGTTACTAGAGTAGTACTCATGTAGGCTAATAATAGTTGATAGTACCAACATTTTATTTGAAATAGTTACAAGTGGATTAATTACAACTTCAGAGATATGTCCCAAATCTGTAGCACCAAAGGCTTCCCTYTCATTGTTCTTTAAGTAGTAGGGCAGTGTTTGTGTAAAGGCCACAGGAGTACATTTTGTGGACATATTTACACCCAGTCAAGATGTTACAGTGATGAAAATGTCAATTGTTCTTTACAAACATACACATTGTATAGTATACAGAATAAATTGATCTACTTAGTTTTTATTGCAATGTGCAAATTTGTCTCGTCTTTACTGTGGTTTCCCAAATGATTCTGCATACTTCCTTATTCTTTATGCATACTTTCTAAAACACCAATCTTGTTACTCTGTATCATTAAAAATATGACTGGGCTTTGGTTTGTAGTACGTTAGACTACAGAATTACTTTAATGTAATCACATATATATTTCAGTGCTTATTTTTCTAATAAGGCAATTAAAGCTTATTGTTTGAAAACTCCGTAACAGAGGATTATTTTAGTCCCTTGTGCAGAGTGAGGGCAAGTTTCTAGAAATTAACTTGGCATATAGAAGTTTGCATTGCTGTAGATTATGTTCACCTGAATATGACAATTTCCAAGAAATCAGGATCTTGGAGGTAAAAAAAAAAAAAAAAAAAAAAAAGATCCAGAGTAACTTGAAATTTTTGTGCTTGCATGTATTCAAAGTGTTTGTTTCCATTAAATATTTCTCTTGCAAAYGCTTCTGAAATACTTGCACAGAGGCAGACAAGCTTTAGCCTTACTTTAGAGGTGACTGAATTGTCCTGTCTTTCTCAGGGTCTGCATTGCAATGAAGATGCTGCTTGATCTATTTTTATCTATAGATATTTTTGCATATGCATAGCAGGCACAGAAGTCTGTTTAATTATGTCTGTGAAAAAACASTGCCAAAGCCTCCACCAATTTCAGAGGTGCTTATTTGGCTGTGGTCTAAGATAGGAATGTAAGATACTTTTTGTTACCCAATTTTGTCTTTATTTAAGATAAATTTAGGATTCCTGTCAGTGATTTTAGTTTATTGCAGAACAATATCTTATTGTAGCTTTTACTTAGAAATATGCTTAGGTGATGTCAACATCCCATGGCAATATTATGGAATAAATATCCTCTGACACTTCTGGTGCATTGCAGGGTAACTTGAATTTGCAGAGACTCAATTTAACCTCAATTCAAGGAGTTTCCCTTGAGAAACAGGATTTGGAATTTTAAATATGAGCATTTTCTTGGAGTTGAATTCTAGTGCTAAAAGTACAATAATACTTTTATGCAAGAAATGGGAACTGTAGGTTATTCTAACCATCAAGTCTGATTTTGGGTGGTATTTATTTTTATACTTTTAATAAATTTCTGTTATTATAATGAAAGGAAATTACTCTGTCCYGAATACTACAGAAATTATTCTAGTAGGATGAGGGTATTAGGGAATACTTGGGAATTTCACAATACTACTAAGAACTGTCATGCCATTTAAAACTACTCTCTTCTGAAAACTCACAGAAGTGGAAGTAAATCCGAAATTGTATCTGGAGAATATGTACACAGCACGTGATTTTCCTATGTTACGTTTCAGAGCTTTTAACTGATTTCTAACTGTTTAATCAGGACTGGCCRAAAGCAGCAGTTTTTCCTACAGCTAAAAGTTACAGGCCTGAKGCTTGCAGCGTGAGGATACAGGAAAGGAGAGGAGAAGGACTTCAGCTTGTGAATTCCTGAGGTAGCCTTTTGGTGGCTCCTGCCACTGTCCACAGGAAGTTTGGAATTAAACCAGTGGTTACTGCTGGATATGAGGGCTTTTCTGAGGGAGGTTTTCTACTTTTTATGGGATTGGAGTTCAGTATAAAATTGTGTATGTAGTCTGTGTTAGTTAGGGAAGCAATCTATTCATAGCTGGAACACTCTGGATATATGTTCTTAAAACAAATGCCATGCGTGATCTTTCTGAAAAGATGCTGTGCAAGGCATAAGATGAGGACATCTTYAAGATTTTGCCAGCAAGTGTTTGAAGCAGGAGATGCTGGTTAAAGTAATAGCTAAGTAGTCAGGCTAGATATGTTAACAAGTTGCTTCTGTACAACTTTCATTGCCCCCAATTCCTGTCCTTAATGACAGATTTGAAATCCTGGTTTATGCAAATTGTGTCAAATCATAGAGTATTTTGGACTAGGCTGTCTATTTTTTGCTGGTGCTTGTAATTACATGTGGCTCCTGAGCGCCAGCTGTGAATGGCTGATACAGTAATCCACAGTCCAGCTGAACATCCGAGTTGAGCGCTGTGGACTTGGGATAGGTGGCTTCCTAAAGACAGGATATAGGATACCAGATATGAAGCAAGACACATGGGTGGAGATTTGGTTCCCTTCTGGAAATTAACTTTTTTTTTTTTTTGCGGTCCAGACATCCAAATCCATACATCAAATCTTTTAAAGGGGTATAATCAGAATCATAGGCCCCAAATCCCTATTGCTCTCAGTTGTTCTTTCCTGTTATATGAAAGATGACTGGTAGCTTTGTAGTGCAGATCTGTTCTGCGCGGTGTGAAAAGAATTTATGCAGAATAGCCTGGGCATGAATGAGTAGCAGTTGGTCCTTGGCTTCTCCTCGAACTGGCAGCAAGTCTCCTGTTCTCTCGATGGCAACGTGGGGCCATGGTGGTCATTCCAGGATTATTATCCGACATCCTGGGAAAATACGGGAAGGATGGTTTTCTTTTAATTCAGTTCCCATTATCCAGTTTCAGGTTTCTGAACTCTTCTGAATTTCTGCATCTTCTTTCTGAATTTACTCATGCTGGTTTCTTACCTGTGATGTTGTATCAGGGTCTGAGATGAACAGCTCTCAGTAGGGCTCCATATTGTCACTGTAGTTGTTTTTCACGCTTTTCATTTGTCTTTGCTGCCTTCTCCATCTCCCACCTCTCAGACAGCAGCAGGAAAGCACAGCTGGGGGTGAGGGTGTTTCTTGGGGTGGGTTTTTTTTTTGCAGGGGGAGACGACGGAGCTTTCATTTCTTGCTGTCCCTGAGTTAATGTGTAATCCTAARCCCACTTCCTTTGTGGCTCTATCTGTGAGAGATTTGTGTATTTACTAGTTTTCGCCACACCTTTCTGTGGGAGTCCGGATGCTACGAGGTGAACGCAGAGCTGCTATTTAAACAGGTAGTTTTGCACGGAGCAACTTCTTGAGGAATCAAAGCTCTTGGGAGTGTGGCAGAGATGACCTGCCGGTTCTGATCTTGCATTGCACCCTGGGCTGCTGGGGGTGACCCGCGGGCTGCATTCCCAAGGGAAGAGGGAAACTGCTCCTCCTCGGCGAGCGGCAGGTAACGGTTCAGAGGACGCGGGAGCTCCGCTCGCGGGCCCGTGGATGCGGTGCCGCTGGTCCTGCTGGGGACAAGGGGCACACGGAGCCGTTCCACGGTGTTCGCACCCCTGCCTCGCCGCGCTGAGGGGGCGGCTGGCCGGTGTTGGTCACCCAGCCGCGCGGGGCACGGGGGCTGCTGCGGGGTGAGGGCAGAGGGGGAGATGGCGGTGGGGAGGGTGGCAGCCGGGGGC
>NW_020455655.1:1967584-2174373 GCF_003342845.1 Nothoprocta perdicaria
CAACGCGCGGGGCCGCCGCGCCCGCAGCGGCGCCTCCCGCCGCTTCCAGAAGCATCATCGGCCGCGGGCGAGGCGGGGGCTGCGGCGCCCGGCGCCTCCCGCCGCTCTCCAGCGGAGAATTTTCTGGTCGGGCGTTTTGCTGCCTCATCAGCTCCGACCTGGAGGAGGTTGTAGCGCTACCCGTGTTCCTGATGGGAAAGCCTGCGGATCGGAGCCCTGGGAACGGCCGCTTCACGTGTTAGCGCTGCGTCGTTTTTATCCCTGTCTGGTTCTGATACGAAGTGTCATAAAACGGTGGCCGAGGGCAGCGGGGCCGTGGGGGCCGCGCGGTGCTTTGGGGGCCCCGTGGCCGCGGAGCCGCAGGCCGCTCCGTGGCAAGGCCCCCTGAGACGCCCCGCACGGTCCCGCGGCGGCCCTTTGTGTGAGGAGACGGGAGAGGCGAGGAGAGGGCCTGTGTGCCCTGGCCGCGCTCGCTGCCCGGCGCCCGCCCAGCCGCTGGACGCGCCGCACGAGCAGGGCCCGCCGGGGTGGCCAGGGAAGGAGGCAGGTGGGTGTCCCGACCACAGCGAAAGGAGCTGCGGGATACCAGGGATCTGCGCACCTCGCACACTGTGCGTCTGGATCGCGCCCGGTTGCGAAGGGGGTGGAAGTTTCTGCTCTGGTCAGACGGGCRGTGGTGGAGCAGAGTTGTCTCCACGCGCCCAGCCGAGCTCGGCTGTGCAAGGAGTTATTCCGGAAAGTTGTTCTTGGTTCACCCCTCTCCATGGATGTTCTTAGTCTGGAATTAAAATGTCCACCATGTAAGGGCTAATTGGAGAGACTTACTTTTCTTTTTCATTTAAATCTCTGTTGTAGTTTGAATTCACTTTCTTGGATGGGTAAATCCWGCATTCAGAGACTGCCCCGGAGATRTGGGTGTCCTGTTGCTTGGTGCTACCAAATGAGAAGCTGGGGTGGGTAGCGAGGCCCTCTGCGTCCTTCCCCTCTTKTCCCCRGGTAAAACCACCCTGCTCTTTGATGGAGTTCAGTTGCTCGCCTGGCAAGTAGCAACAACAGGCATCATCCTCAATCAAATATCTAATATAAATCCAGCATTTAACCTTGGAGGGGAAAAGCTTTAAAGAACAAAAAAGCAAACAAAAATTCTGCACAGAAAAGCAAAACAAGTGCAGGGCATAGTGCTGCAGTAGGGGACTTACWGGATGACCAAGATCATCAAGATTTTTTCTGTGCTTTACTCTCACAGGCTATTCCTGTCCTCCTTAAAACCATATGTAGGTACAGAAAGAGTGACTTTCATATCTTTTTTTATACTGGCAGGCACATTCAGGATTGTCATTCAGGACAGCTCTTTAAAGCAGCAGAGCATCCAACTTAGAATTAACCGTTAACATATGATAGTGGCGTGTATGTTTTGTTGGCAAGTAAGGGAGGACGTGAGTATGTAGCACTTCGCTTCACTTGTTTCAGTGCATGTTCTGAAAACAASTACCTGAAAGAGCTGCTTGCCCCACTTGTCCGTGATCCAGCTTGTCCAAGTTGCACAGATAGCTGCAGTTAAATAAATCACTGTTTTAAAAAAATTGGTAAAAATGCGTAAACAGCTAGAGTGCCAGTGGTGCAAGAAGATGCCCCTTTAAGTGCTACSTGGGAAGGTGAGAGCCTGTTTTGATTTCGGGCTGTTGTTGCAGAGGTGGAGGGCTGAGCTGCACCTACAGCCTGTCAGGTCTGTTAACGGCCAAGGTAGAGCCTTCAGAYAGGACTTTGCTAAGTATTTGTGAACAACAAGCTCGTACTGTGCTSTGCTCCCTGTTCCTGCACCCGCTGAGGTTTCAGGTGCAGCTTCTGCTTGGAAGCATTAGCTTCACCTCAGGTGCAGCAGTCTAAAGCCTTTCCATGGCTGCATCACAGGCCGCCTTCTTAAAAATACGTTGCGCTTGYGAGCTGCATTTTACTTGTCCAGCTGGAAATCCCTCAGTGACAGATCAGTAATCCTACTGTAAGATATTTTTTGAAAGTTTTGATTCTCTGGCTTTGAAAAGAAATTTATTAGAATCTCCACATGCCTTTTAAGTAATAGCAGCCCCTTCCATGGCACCTGTGAGTAATTGACTATTTCAGTAACTGTGGGCCAGTAACAGACACTTTTGTACTTGTGCTGACCCATAAAAATCAGTGAGGATGAGCCAGGCTGTGCATCAGCTTGTGCCGAGTGTAATCTGCTTTCCTCTGAAATTCAGGACAAGGGAGAATGCTTTGCCCAGGCCTGGAACGCGCTTGCCTTATCTTTGCTGGCAGAACAGCTAACGTCAGTGTTGGGCTGCAAGTTCACAGATTCCAGGTTTGTGGAAACACAAACCCCAGCAGAAATTCTCGTTATCCGTGCTTGCCAAGCAGGTGAGATGCTCTGCGCCAGTCCCTTCATCCCCACCCCCTTGGTCTTGTTGGCTTCTGCTAGAATTATATTCTGCGTTGTGTTTTGCCTGAGTATTTTGCTTTGTCCTCTTGGGATTTCTTTGTGAGTTTTGTACAATTGTGTCCAACTTATTTATATCTTTGCAGCTACTTTTTTTTTTCCCCTCCCAGCCCAATATCTCTTAATTTGGGGCTGCTCTTTCCACCTAGCTTGCTCCTRTCTTTGGGACTAATTCAATTTCAGTTGAAGTGGCTGGAAAGGTTCCTTTTGGTGGTAAAAGGCAACGCTGAACAGTTTTCATTGCAGAAATTCACCATGTAGGTTGAACTCAGGAGCTGGCCTCCAGTTCTGTCACTCTGCTGGAAATGCTTCACCTGGAGGGCTTGTGAGCAGCCACTGCTTTAGGGCAGCGCCGAGCACAGCCGTTTGCAGCGTGGCAGGAGCTCCCAGCAGTTCTGGTGTGTGCTRTTGATGAGGGGAATAAATACCAAAGAACAGACTGGGCATAATAGAGAAAAGATAGCAGTACTCCAAAACTTCTGTGCTTTTTTGGGCTATATTTTTTGAGGGGAAAAAAAATGCTGTCTTATGTATAATCTGTACTGCAGCTTCAAACTATTGCCTGTGAGATACAAATTTTTAATGAATTAATCAGTAGCAAGTTGTCCCAGCAGAGAAATGCTGCCGTGCTGTGCTGCCTAGTTGGGTAGTAGTGGAAATCAGTGGTTTCCACGTGCAGATGGAGGCTGCGCCGATGGGGAGGAGGGAGGCAGAGCCTCCCACTTGGTCTCCAAGCAGGATCCGTGCAGCTYGTACAGGGAGCCCAGCACAGATACTAAACGTATGCTGTCAAGCTATTACAACTGTAAGTGATAGTGAACCTTTATAGCATGTTTTATGGCAGTCTCTCTTTCTGGTCTTCTAAAAATCCCATGCAAAAGAAGGGGATATCTGGGGATRTCCGGGGATATCCCACAAACCATCATTAGAAATCCTTGCAGTCTGTGTATGTTGGGCTGCTACAGGTTTCTGTTTCTACGCGCTGACTTTGTAGTATGTGCCCGGTAGGTTATTGCTGTTTTTTTTAGAGAAATGATTATATTCTGTCCAGTTCCTACTATGTCAGGAAATGTGTGCAAGGAGCCCAGTTCCAGGTTAAACTGAGAGGGGTAGTGACAGCTTGAGCAGACTCACCTGGCTCTTAGGGTCTTCTCAAGGGGCTTTGGGAAGTCTAATCCTTTCTCCTTTCCATGTGTTCCAGTAACAAAGTAATTTCTCCTGGTGTTTGATGAGACCCATTGTTTAATCTCTGTAGGATTAGCCAAAGAATTTTTATTTTTGAGCAAGTCGCAGAAATGTCCAGTATCACAAGATGCATTTCTGGATGATCTATTTTTAATAGGGTTAAAAAAAAAAAAAAAAAGCAAGAAGTRATGGTAGAGTCACATGCAGATGTTTCTGCTGCAGGGAGATGTGGTGCACGGCTGGCAAAAGGCGCTAACACTGCCTGAAGGTGGCTGGTTTCTGACAAGCCGGGTTTGTCCATGCAGTATACCTAGGCTGACCATTTAGTGTTTTAAAGGGATGTGCTTATTGAAAGCAACAACAAAAGCTGTGAAGAACTGTTTCAAATGTACCTCACATGGCTGTGGCGCTCCTGCTTTGCTCCGAGCCGCTTCCCGCGCGTGCGGAGCTTGCTCCGTTCCCGAGTGCGTTCCCGGCTCGCTCGCAGCGCGCCGCGTTYGCTGCCCTGGCTTTGCTCAGGTAGTGAGCACTTGTCCACTCGGGCTCGGCGCCGAGGAGCGGGGAGCTTGGCCAGGGCTCTGGTTTCTGCTCTGCTGGACTAGAAACGAACTACTCGAGCGATGCCCCTGCCCGGCTCTGCTGCGCTGCGGGCAGGCGAGGGAGAACCGCATGCCTTCACCTGATATCAAATAGTCCTTGTTGCAGAAGGGAGAGTTTGGCCWTCAGAATAAACTCATGATTCTTGGAATTTTTCTTCATATTTGTGTTTTTCTGGCTTTTACCTCTTCTATGAGACTGAGTCTTTTTGTTTAAATTATTGTCATACACCATAACCCTATTTATAGTATACTGTAGCCAATGTATGTTTTGCCCTGGGGGACGATCCTCCCAAAGGTGTAATTGGTTTAAGTTGGACTTTCTACTTCTTATTTGAAAGTTTCAATGCAGCAGGCACAAAAATAAATCATTGCCTAACGGTGAAGAAAAACACAGAGAGTGAATTCAAACCGTGTTGGATTCAAAGGCTCTTTGTACAATATTTTTTTCCTTCTGTTGGCTTAATTTTAAGTTGCATCCAGGATGGAGTGTTGTGTGATTGGGTTGCTAAGACCGTGCTTGCCAAGGCTAATAGCAACGCTCTTAGTGGCTTTAATGATAGAGCAGCAGCACTTCCATGCCAGTGCTGAGTTGTGCGTTATCCTTTGCAGTGACTGCATCATTTCCTCCCTGTGCTCGGTGTTATTTGGCTTTACTTAAGCCCRATCCTGTAAAGATTTATCTTTATTCATTGTGAGTAATCCTATTGCTTAATTTTATGCTTTGAAATCAAGCATGTAAATCTGCAAAATTGGGGCTTTGATTTTCTGTTTCCTCTTATTGCAGAGAAATAATTTTGCCGTCCTACACCTGTCCAGAATAATTTGTGCAGGAAAACAAGTAAAAACATATCCTTGGGATGTTTTCTTGACAAGCTCTTTGTGTTAAGCCCTGCCTATGCAGTGTTGATGTTAGGGAGGGCCTCTCTGCTTAGAATGACATTTTAATACTCACTATCCTGAGTATATTCTCRGGAGTGGCTTTTGCTTCCTGGCTGGTTTGCTGTCCCAGTGAGGTGATGGTTGGATCATCCCCTTGCAGCTGTARCCTGCTCCTTCCGTGTGCTCCGAGCAGCCGTTGGAGCGAGATGTTGCGTGGGAGGGCTGAGCTGAGCTCCCCACCAGCGTGCAAATGCAGAAGCACTAACGTTTTTGAGCTGGTGGTACTGATGATTTTGGTGCCTTGCTGTTCCCAGCCATGCGGGTTACTGCCTAGTGCTTTTCTGCCAAAACAAAAAGGAGAAAAGAAAAAGTGAGAGAGCGTAAGTTAGTGTTAGTGTTGGTTCCTGGGGGGCATCAAGCAGGTAGCTGTAAGGTGCCCACAAACGTTGGGTGCTGTTAATAGAGTTTGAAGACTTGTCTCGTGCTGGATGTGTGTGGATTGCAGATATCAACCCACCTTTTAATGTAAGTAACAGCAAATTCTAATGCAAATTCTGGAGAAGATGAAAATGTCTTATTTATGAAAGCAGAGATTTGACCTGCGCTTTCCACTATCTGTTTTCCTTAGTGACATAGATATAACTTCCTTGGGCTGCTGGTCTGAGACAGTAACAAGTATTGTCAGAGATCTCTGCGTGAGTAGGAATAGCCTGRCAGTACTGGAGGCTGGGGTTAAAGCTCCTTAAAGTGTTAGGAGAAAAGAAGATACAAACGTGACACCAAATGAGCAGGAGCTGGTGCCCGGCGGCCGCGCTGATGTGCCGGGTGTGAGGGAGCAGTGTGGATAATGAAGGGGCAGTGAGGATTGCGCACATCTGGTTAAGGCGCTGCACGAGTCCAGGCAAACTGCTCTGCGGGGGCTTYTTCTGCCTGTTCCATGGGTGCAGTAGTGGGTGTGTTGGAGACAGTGCGAGACCTGATTGATGCTTGCTAAAGTGCTCTAAGATTTTGATGGGAAAATCTWCCTGAAGTGCGTTGGAAATGGAGGAACTAGTAGAATGGTGGAGGGCAGGCTCTTCCAAGCTGTTTCTGCGTTGGTCTGAGGAAAGTCCTGCTTTTAAAATTAAATGCTGAGGCTAAAGCAGCATCGCTTTGAAGAGCTCTCGCTCTGTCTTTGCCCTCCCGAACACAGAAGCAAGATAAGAATTGAGATTTGCCATGGGGAGTTTCATAAACTGGGAAGTTAGATGTAAACTGCATGTTTGTAGCATGACAGYTCTAAATATAGAAAGACAGACACTTGTTGTTTGGGAGATTTTCTTACCCATATGGTCTCTCTTTTTTTTTTTTTAATGGCTTTGACAGATGATTAATTCTTGCTGGAATTGTTAGCAGTGTCTTTGAGTTCTTCCATTTGATTATCACAAGACGACAGAATTTTGCAATTACTTGGTGATTTATAGAAAAACACTCTTGCTCTTTGTAGAGCTAGAGGAATAAACTAAAATACTGTGGGTCAGTTGAACAAYGAGGGGATTCATTGCTCCACCATGGCTTGTCACACGTTACCCTCTGCAGACTCCATGGGTTATTCATACGTATCTTTAAAGCAGATGACCTCAGTTGTTTTGCTGAGGAAACCAGAGAGATAGTCTCAAGCTGYCTTATGAGTTAGTGTACATGGTACAAGAAGCATGGAAGTATTTTCCATGTAGATTAAGGCTCTTTTGCCTGAAAAGCAAATATTGGCTGACTCTGAAGGTGCTRGAAATCTGTATTGCAAGAGATACAGGATGGAAGTAGATGGTTTAGACTACATATATGTTCAAGTAAGTAGCATATGTTTACTATTTTGTTTTGTAGTTGGAGGCTTGTGAGCCAAATATACGATAGCTTCAGTTTTGTCAGTTTATTAATGAAGGTTTAAATAACATATAGTCCTTGCTTATTATCTGGAGAGAAACAAGATTGTTTCGGACCTACCAGATGATAAATTCATTGTTTCATTTAGAAGGCTTGGTTTGAAAAGAGGAATTTGCATAACACAATRTCAGGATGCACTTCTTCATGATGATAGTATGTATTGGAAAGGCAGAGGCAGTGCAAACAGTGCAAGCAGTGTATAACAGYTGTAGAGAAAATAACTGGACTAGCTTAACTGAGGTTAAGCATAGCAACTAGCGGGAATAGTTTTAATTTTATTCACGTCTGCAGCATAGATGCATTTTTGGTGATTTCTCGTGAAAATCAAGAGCTGAATTTTAGCAGTAATGAGGCAGGGGCTGCGGCGCCCGCATGCGTGATGCTCTTGGCRCTGGGGGGGACCCCGTGTTCGTGGGGCTCTCCCTGGGGACCGGCGGCGCGCGGGGTTTGGCTGCTGCCAGCGATGGGGCTGCCTGGGCCCTGGAGCAGCCCTGGCCTCTAACCCTGCTCTGCTCCGGAGCCCTCGGCGAGGGACCATGGGACGTGCAGCTCGGCCTGCTGGGCTTGACCTAAAGCTTGACAGCGTGTTTGGTTTCTGTACGTGTAGACTCGTCTCCCACAGAAAAAGTGGTGAGTGAGGCTRTGTACATAAATACACCGTCGTCAGCCGTGTTTCACTTAATTTAGGTTGCTCTTATGCTGTTCTGGTAAGGTGTCTGATTCAGACTTGACCACAAAGAYCAAGTTATGTCCTGGATCAGCCAAGTAATACAACTTTCCCCCGGTATATGCAAGCAAGGTCAGTAAAAGCCCAGTTTTGGTGACAGAATTATCAACAGCTGGTGCTTCTGTATCGTTCTAACAAAAATGATTGTTCTCCCTCGTAGTACAGTGATTTGCAGATATTATTTATATATTTGTATAACATCAAACAGAAATTTAACATTGAATGTGACTTTTCTTTGAGCTAGGACCAAGTGAAAATGAAAGAACAGTTAGGGCTCAAATCCAACTTTATACATTCCTGTAGTCTTACCTACTATCCACATTTATACGGAACATACTTGCTTTATTTTTAACTTCTTAAATGAGTTTTAACAAATAATTCAGGATGGTAAGGATAATTTAGCTTTGCATCACCCCTGTGCAATAGGTGATCAGTTATGGCTGCACAGCTTCTCCTCAATAACTCCTTGTTTCAGCCACAAAAGCTGTAACGCAGGGTGGTTCAGTACATCTGCCTGATCAATACAGCCCTTTATTTTCTCTTCCTGGCTTAGTGAATGCTAGATAAGCCAAATCATCTCATTGCAGCGACGCAGATGGCTCTGTGCTAAAGCAGTAGCACTCGCACACAGGCAGCTACTTCCTCTCGCTGTTGCTGTGAAGCCGGGACGAGCGGCCAGCTGCGCTCAGGTCTACGGAGCCGCTTCTTCCCCCACAGAGAACGTGGGTCGCTCTGCATATTGCATGAAACAATATTAAATCCTGTAACACGTTTTTCAGGTTGGTTGGTTTGGAAGGAATTTTAAGGCGGACTTGTAATTAAACTCTTTWTGAAATCAACATCATGTAATTCTCTGTGGCACAGACTGAAACGCGTTATGCCGCATCTTCTCGGCTGGATATGAGCCAGCGCTAAACCTCACGCGTGTCCTAACTTGGAACAGGCTCCTATTGCTCAGCCTGGGCTAGGCATCCTGCTCGGGCTCAACTCTTCACTGCTTTTAATGGACTTGTTCAGAACTTTAATTGCATCTTTGTGTCTCAAGCGGTGACCAAAATATTTGAGCTTTTGATCTAGCTGTAATTGCCATCTTTCGTGAAGACCTTTCTGAATCATGTTTGTTTCTCTAACAGGTCTAGAAAGCATTATTGCTCCAAACATTTAAATGCTGTTTTTTTTTAAATGCTTTATTTACTTTACATTATGCTTATTACTTGAGAAATATTGTGAACTAACAGTGCAACATTAATATAGAGGCGCTTGGGTTTAACTGGGTGGTTGTTCCACAGATTTTTCTGAAGGTTAGTGGTTATATGTGGACTACATTARGCCCATGGAAGGCAAGAGCAGAGAGAGCTCATTGATCTTCTGCACACAGGCTTAGTGTGGCTGGTGTGAGTGGGAGCTGCGTGAAAATCAAGATATGATCATAGCATAGGGAATAGGGATAAAGCAGCCACAGCCTTCCCTATGCTATGATTATTTTTTTAACATACAGGTCAGGCCAATGGCTATACCAATCTTTGTGTGACCGTTTGTGAAATATGTTTTACTTTTCTGTAATTGGTAATACCACCGTAATTAAGCCCTGTGAAAAACATCATGTGGTCAAATTCATTCTTCATCAAAGGAATATTGCATGTGACTTCCATTAGACATCTAGTGCTTTTCAACTGTGTGTGCAAGTAGAATCACAAGTTACATAACATAAATGGTAAATGTCACATAATAGAGGATTCAAGCAGTGGGAGTTGAGTGAAAACTACTGTGTTTGGAGAACGATTTCATAGAAAGCATGAAAAGGATCCATGGAGGAAAAAAAAAGAAAAGTAGATGCTGGCTGAGGTTGTTACTGTACYGAGCAGCAGGTTGAATTTTGATAGCTAAAATATTCTATGATTTAATAATGACTAATTACAAGTCAAATCTAATACTTTCTATATGACATTTTTAAAGAGAAGGTCAAGTATAGTCAGTATACAATATGGAGAATTGTGATTTTAAAGAGAGAGAGCATTTACAATTTTAAAACACTTCACAAATGTTAACTCCTTGCAGAACCATTTTTATCAACTTCAGACCAAACCAACCTGGAAGTAGAACCCTTCTTTAGTTAGATTTGATAGTTCAACTTAAACACTAGGTTTTCTGGCTTTGATGTCACACCTGCTATGTCGTTTTCCAGGCCAATAACTTCCTCTGGATTTCATTTGACAGACTGCTAATAATTTTAGTATTTAAAGAATTAAATCTTGAACATATTTGTTTCATAACCTAAGTTGTGTGTAGTTGGATGGATATGCATCCTGTGATTGGGTTTTGCGTCTTTTCTTTAAGATTTGTTCTAAGTGTAAGGCAAGGACAAAGCTGGCTTTGTCTCAGCGGCTGAAGATAGCTGTGAATTGCAGTGTAGTAGTTCTCCATAGGATGCCAATAGTTCACCCACGTTTTGATTGTACTTTGTGCCAAAGACATGTTTGGCACACAGCTTAGGAGCTGCTTTTGTTGTTGCGAGTGGCCAGGCCTTGAATACAAGGAGTGCTTTGTGAAACTGTTCAGCAAGGAGAATGCTCTGGGCTCCCTAGAATTGAAATKTAACGGATATTTATACAGTAGATATCATATTTGAATTCAGTAGATTTTTTTTAGTGCGCTGTGATTCAAGTAGTTTCCTTGTGAGTAGTTAAGGGTGCAGCATCTTATATGCTTAACCTTGAGTGCTGCAGACACTTCAACCTAGATGTGCACACAAAAAGAGAAAGAAAGAAAGAAAGAAAAAGAAAAAAAGAAAGAAAGAAAGCAGCATTGTGGGAGATGCTGCCTGCCTGATGCCTTGTGCTGTAGTGTGGTGCTGAAGTTGGCACTGAACACTGTTCCTGGTGTCCTTTTTCCAGCTGTATATTCCTGTACTGCGGTGTATAAGCATTTAAGGAGCTCTGCAGTGCAGTTAATGAGGGAAGTGGAATGGCTGAAAAGTAAAAGGTTTCCCACACTTCASTTCCTTTTGCATTAGGCCTCATAMTTCCTCTGCAAAACGTCCTTTCTGCAAAATGAATGACCAGATATTGGTCTAAAACCTCGCTCCAGTGGCGAGGAAACCACTTCCCTACCCCTGTCAACACAGAGCCAGTGCCTCTGTGCAGTGGAAGGCATCAGAGTGTGTTGCGCTCAACTACTGGAAAGGAGGCGGTGAAGTTTAAGTGTAACCCAAAGATCTGGAATGGGAACCAGCGCGTGGTGGAGCGAGYGGGTGTGTGGGGCGCCGAGGCCCCTGTGCGTGGGCCCTTTTCTCACAGCTGGAGCTGCAGGCCAATGATACCGGCACYGTGGGGCTGAGCCCAGGGCTCGCGGCCCTGCGGGCACCGCTGGCCACAGGCCAAGAGGGACGTGGAGCCGGGACCGGCAGCCCCACCTGCAGCTCCAGGCGCCGGAGCAGTTCCGTTCTCACCTGGAGCGGGGCTGTGAGAACCTGCCTTGCTGCTTGGGCCTGGAGAGCCACAGAACCACAGGATGGTTGAGGTTGGAAGGGACCTCTAGAGATTGCCTGGTCCAACCCCCTGCTCCAGCAGGGACACCCAGAGCACAGGGCACCCGGTTGCATCCTGACGGGTTTGGAAGCTTTCCAGAGGAGACTCTACAACCTCCCTGGGCAGCCTGTGCCAGGGCTGTCACCCTCACAGGAAAGTTCTTCCTCATGTGGACATCAAATGATCCAGCCAAACTGCCAGCCCCACCAACTAATGCACTGAGTCTTTAAAACTTTTTGGAGTGACTGTGAGATTAAAAATAAACCTCCAACTTCCCCTTTTGGAGACTTCTTATATTTATTCATTTTGTGGGTGTGYTGTTTTGTGCTTAGTACTTTCTTGTTAATTTTCCCTTTTTACTGTGTGTGCATGGGAACTGCCGTGTGTTTTATGATGCTTCATTTTTCCTTGCTGGGAGACTTTGAAAATAGAGATCCTGGGTCTTGTCTCTGCAAGCGCTGCTTAATTATGAAATTACAGTGAACCTTCAGGTGSTTTTACAGTGGTTTCTTCAGCGTGTAAGAGTGTTGATGCTCTGCTTCAGTCCTGTCTATACGTTTGCCATTTGCTTACAGGCACTGAGAGATCCCTGGGACCCGTCGAGGTGTTGGAAGGGTTTGTGGGGGTGTTTGCGACTCCCGCTGGGCTGTTCCCATGCGGCTTCCCCGTCCTGTGCAGCGCTCGGGGTCCGCGTTAACAGCCCCACCGAGGCCCTTCCTGCAGGCCCAGGGGACTCTCCCCGGCCCCACCAGCATCGTGTTTTCCCACTGCTTCTCCTTTGGTTTTGCCTTGTTGTTTTTCCCCATGTAATTAAGGATTATACTAACATATGAAGCTCAGTGTTCTCTTTACAAGCTCAGTGAATTTTATAACTGCTTCTGAGAATATTTCAAGGCATCAGTGAAATGATTTCTGTAGCTGGGGGAAGCTTCAAGTTATTCTGGCTCAAAGATTCTTGTGTGTTTTTATAAATCAACTCTGTTCAAGGTGCTTTTAAAATGCTTTGTGATACTACTGGTTCAAGAAGCAGCTGCTCAGAATTGCAGTTTTCAGACCACTGAATTTACCAGAATATCTGTCCTTGATTATATGAGTGGGTAGGGCCCAGCTGATGGTAAATGTTATAAGCCAGCTGTGCAATAAGGTACAAATGAAACGTGGCCATCTGAGTTTTTCAATGTTCTGGCTTGGAGGGATGTAGCAATGGAGTCCAGTAATGTCTAGGAATTGCTTTTCTTGGTTATTATCAGAGCTAAGAACTATGTGAGAGCAGAAAGGGAGGCGGAATGATGGTTATCTCGCTGTAAGGCAATTAAGACCTATTACTGTGTGGAAAGACTGGTCTCCTGAACAGCTAGGATGTGAAGTGCAGAAGCTGCAGATGGAAAGGCAAAAGTATTCAATTTAATTCCCTTTATTCCCTTCCTTGCCTATTATTATTATTATTATTATTATTATTATTATTATTATTATTATTATTATTATTATTATTATTATTATTATTATTCCTTCCAAAATGCATAGTGCAGTGTAGGTACTAAAGGAGGCTGGTTACCTGCTGGACACCAGAGCCGCAGAGTTCAGCAATTCCAGGGAACTGCAAGTTCTTAAGAATGGTTGGAAAATTGGGGGAACCAGGAAGTAAAATTTCTTTTCCTGCAAATAAAAGATTTATGTTATCACATAGGGCTCTTAATCTTCCTATTAGAGAAACAAATTATGTGAGATTATTGTTCAGATAATTAGTGTTTATCACATGTCACGAGTGTTCTCCCTATTATATATCGTGGTATGAACATCTCTAAATTGATACTATCTAAATGTCAGGCCTTAAACTGAACCAAGAGAGGTACAAGTGGCTGTTGCTGAGCAACAAGACAGAAAATACATTTCAGATCCAGTGGTGGGCTGTGCCGAGGGCTGGGAGAGCTACTGCACTGAAGAAAGCCAATCATTTTTGTTTGGATTCTTCTGTAAAATTAATTATGCCATTTCCCTTGTCCTAACGAGAACTCAGACGAGCTGGTTGCAGACTGTGCAGCCTGCTTGTTATGGAAACGCCGTCTTTGGTGCTTGCTGGTTCTTCCTAGTTGCTTGGTGCTCTTACAGAAGGGTAGTGAGGTCTCGCCTGTCTTTTCCAGTTGCAGTCAACAGGAACACTTTGTAAAAAGAAGCCCGGTCCTTGCTTTGCTTGAGACCTTCTCCGCATCCCAGGACTGGCTGCAGTTTCTCTGGCTTCAGCAGTGAAGAAATGAACCTTCTCCTGCCTCTTGTGTTGGTCATTACCAGGATCTCTGTGTATGATATATACGGTGGTCGGGTTTAGCCTTGCTGTCTGGGCATCTGTGTGTTTTATGGATATAAAATAGGAAGATTTTCTGTCTTTTAGGCTTAATAGCATCATCTATAGTGGATCCATTCAGTGTGAGCCAAGCTTCATATGAAGCTGAGAGCAGACCCCTCCAGTAGCATCAACTTCTGTTTTAAGCACAATTCTATCCAAAGAAATGACACAGCTCAGGAAATCTCTTTTAAATCTGTAAGGATGCATGAATGATGCAAGTTCAACAGTTTTGCACTGTTTGAGTTTGGAAAACTTGGTACTTTCCCTGATGGTTGCAGCTCACTGACATAGAGTTTTCTTCTTCCAACCTGAAGAATGCAGGTTGGTTCCTTCAGGAGGCCGTACTCAGCGTTAGCAGCAGTGATGTTCTCTCTTTCCGATTTCCCTGACTGATTTTGGTTGAAATTGGCTTCTGAATTTCATTAGTTAATGCTGTTCTATCTGTCAGCTTTGCTGGTGCTGTCAAAACTGACATTATGGCCTTGATTTAGGTGGTAACAAATTTTCCTTTACTCAACCTCAAAATAAGGTCATTCTTGAAAGAGGGGGAAGGGTCTATTGTAAATAYTTTACATGAATAATATCTGAAAGACTGATTTTGGAGGCTGTCTCTAAATTAATCTCTGCTAAGCTGAAAGTAGTGCAATGTGTAGGTAGGTCTTGATGAGAAAGCTGAACTTTTAGGCATTGAGTTCCTTTATTTCTGCTTGTGGTTGTTTGTTTTGTTTTAAGAGCATTTCCTAAACTCTTTCAGCACGTATCAGAGGAGCTGTTACACGAGCCAACCGGTTATGTCCCCTCTGCAGAAATTCTGGTTATGCAACAGGAGTAGAAAGCTCTTGGAGAGCTGCGCCACTTGGATTTCTCATTCCTGCCTGTCAGCAATGTCAATTATTGCTTCAAGAGGTTAAGATCTCAGCAGAGAAGCTTTGTGAGTCATGTGGTCTCATTTGATAGATAATTACTATAGTCTGCTGATTTTTCTTCCATGTGATCTAAGATGAAATCATGAGGTATGAGGAGAATACTGCAATTTCTTATGACATTTTCTTATGCGAAATTCTGGTAATTCTGCTAGTTTTCTGACACGCTAGGGAAAAGGAAAACTTTTTCCTGTCCTTTTTCTCTTCTGACTTGAACGATCATAGCAATATTATTAGTTATAACCTTTTAGCAACCCAATTTACCATTCCTTGAATAAAGTACAGCGATTCCATCCTTCTATGTGAGTTTGGAGGTGACATTTTCTTGGTTGATTTTCTGAAGCTTAGAGAGTCTAGGCAGGAAATCAAGCTTCAGAATGAAGCTGTTGTTGGGCATTTCATTACTTCTGGTGCAAGACTGTCTCATCTGTGTGTCATGTACATTCATTCTGAATGTGGCTGCTCAACTTACGGAAAATTTCTTGGAACAACTGATCTGTCTTTACCTAGTTGGGAGTACATTGCAGTTACCARCATTTAAAGCGAAAGGGGCACTATTGGCAAGCTTGCGATGGCATGAGCAGTGTCAGAGTTTAAGCAGAATATCATTCACTGCCCTTCCTTGAGTAAATCTCACTGTCAATTTATTTATTTCCCCGGCAGTTAAAAGTTTGCATWAAACTACTACTGAGAAGAGTAAATTCCCTGACCACAATCAAGCACAACTTCAGTAGAGTTCTTGCTGTAATTCTTACTAAATTTCAGTGTTGTTTTAGGCCAAAATCTCCTCTTTATACAAGGCAGATACATAATTCAGTGTCTCTAAAAGCTTAACATATTGTAGTCTTATTTTAATGTCATAAACTTCATTCTATATGTTAGTCTAAGGAGGGATGAATAATAGACATACTAAAGAAAGGTTATTTCCCAAGAAAGAAACTAAATGCTCCCATTCTTCAGGACTTTGTCCTTTTTTTCTGCCAGTGAAAATGCTGTTTTCTGTAAGGTCACCAGCTTCACTTGTCCACTCTAGAATGTAGAGCTGTAGGTTTTTAACATCAACTGATTACATAAAAGATAGCATGAAAATCCGTTTTAATTCTGCTAAATTAACAAGGTGCAAATGTTCCCAAATGACTCAGTCCTGGTAATTGGCAGCATCTTTCTTTTTCCTCCCACCTGTCCTTTTCCCTGTTCTTTTTTCAGTGGCAGGGCTGTGAGCAGGCAGTGCCGGTGCGGGAGCCTCCCGGTGCTCCGCGGATCGCTCCGGTATCCGCACGGTTGTCGTGTGAGAGCCTGGGCTCTCCAGGGACCCAGTTCCCATGGTGAGCCGCCTTCCTGCTCCCTTCTGTGGGCCCTAGAAGATGAACAGTTTCACATCAATAAATTAAAGGTGCTCATTTCATCCTGGCGTGGATCATGCACCTAGGAGCAGCTGTGCAGCATTTCCACATACAGCAAACAGAGCTTGTGCCCTTTTTCACTTGGCAAAACTCTTCTTGTAGCCTGGAGGAGACTGGCTTGCTAACTCGCAAAAGCAGTATTTAAAAGCACTTAGCATCTTTTGTATTTACCTTTTCAGTGCTTTCTGTTAATTCTTAGGCTGAGAGAGAAATAGTGCCCCATYTGAAATATTAATGATGTAGTGAAACTACAGATTTTACTGAGAAAATAGTAAAACAGAAAGCCCTGGGAGAGATGTGATATGCAATCTGTTTTCGGAGGTGTCTGATTGTTTAACACAAAGATGCTAATTTAAGCATCTGCAGAGTTCCTGGCAGAATTTTGATTTTTATTTTAAAGAAAAAGTTCTGCAAATTCTGTTTGAAGGAAGCAAGGTTCTGTGCTGTCTGTCCAGCCTAATTTGGGGAAGTGAGGAAGAGGCAGTCATCCTGAACTGTGAAATGAGAGCAGGCAAGAGACTCCTACCTCCCTAAATATCCAAATGGGGCATTTAAATGCATTGCATATACAGGGCTTCAAGACCACTATTCCAAGCTATTAGGTAGCTAATGAGCTGTTGGTCCTTTTGAACTTAGACTTCTGTAGGCAGATCAACACCATCCCATGCATTTTATTCCCCATGTTTGTGTTTCAGTCTGGTCTCAGTGTTGGCAGTGATTTATAGATTAAAAATCTCCCTTCAAAGATTTTACTGGAGGAACATCAGTACTTAAATTATTTCAGTAACTAAACCATGTCTTATGCACCTAATTTCCCAGCTGCTCTGCTGAATTTTTATTGACATCCCTTACTTTTATGCACATTGCTTCACGAATTGCAGCAGCACATGTTGAAGTATTGTTTTCTGAATTGTTCATTTTTCAAATAATAACTTAACATTTTTAGAAGTAAAAATGACCTAAAATGTGCTTGGACTTACTGTAAACGTCACAATTGCTTTTCTGAGTGTAATTGTGGGTCTGCCCTAATGCAGCTGAATGGTACCAAGATCCAAAAGAGTCTGAATCTGTCAGCTCACACTTCAAGTCTTAAAAACATGTGACTGCTTGTGCTTCAAGATGATAAATAACCTTTTCATGCTCTTAACATGTATTTCAATATTCAGAACCATCTGAAGAATTTTAAACACCTTGTTTATTAATCATTGGCAGTTCCTGTATGCTTTATTTTATTTAGCTTTAATTGTTTTTTTTTCCCTTTTCGTATTCAAGGGCGTTATCCCAGCACAGCTGCTGGGGTAGCTCAGTGGGTTCGGAGCGGGAGGAAGGCAGCCCGCGCGCCCGTCACCTTCCYCGTGACACATCCGTGACTTAACGCTGCGGGAAGCAGCCAGGCAGCCTGCAGAGTCCAGCATGGCCAAAGATGGTCATCAAGCCCAGGCCTTTGGTTTGGATGAAAATTGATTATTAACTGCATTTGCGATTTTTTCTATTATTTAAAGGCCTTTTAAACAAGACCACTCCTTTTTATTTTTTTTTTAATATTATTTTTATTTTGGCATTCTGGAGTTAATCCTTTCTAAACTTTCCCTGTATTTTACATAGACCAACAAAAGAGCTCCCAGTACTTGAGATCAGGTAGCTTTGCCTGAATTAGCACAAATGCTTTCTAAGCATTCTCTTAATATTAAAACCTTTTTTTACATGTTTTGCAAAGGGAATTAAAACCTCTTCAGTTCCAGTAAGTCTCAGAAGAGTCACTTGAATTATTTTTTAGCCAGCTTTTCTCTCTTTCTGAAAACATCTTTCTTTTACAGATTTTCAGCATTCAGTGTGTCTATTGGAACATTATTTTGCATGTGAATTGCCCTTTTTCTTTCTWAATAGGAAATAAAAATAACCTCAAATCACAGAATATAGAAATGTAGACTTTTATCAATCAATAAAGCAACTTAGTTCCCTGAGGCATTCTAATAAATGTTCTCTCTTTTTAAAGGCTCAGCTGTTACCCAAATGCATATTTAAAAGAAAGGTTTTAGTGTCATATATATTGAAGACTTAACTGTCTTGCTAACTAAGAAGTCACTTAACCTTTTGCTCTTGTCTTCATGTTGCAGTATGCCAGGGTTTGGATCCCTGATCCAGAGGAGGTCTGGAAGTCAGCAGAACTTCTCAAAGATTACAAACCCGGAGACAAGGTTCTCCAGCTTCGACTTGAGGAGGGCAAGGTAGGTCTCCACGTTATTTGCAAACTGTTCTTGCTCTTGGCTGGAACCTGGTGTAYCTAACACAGAAAGCTGTGTTGTCAAAATATCTCTATTTATGTAAGTGCAATTATTCTTGTTCACAGATTTTGAGCAGTGTTCTTGTGCGTGCAACTAATCTTTCTGTTTGCAAAAATCGTTTTTTTCTGATTTTTCAAGTACTATTCTTTATTTTTTTTTTTTTATTATTTTTTTTTATCCAGCTCCTTCTCATGTTTAGTTGGATCATCTTTTTATATATATATGCTGTTAAAGCTGTAACCCTAGTTGGATATTCCAGGGTGCTACTAGGGCACTAGTGTTGCAGAAAAAGAACTGTGACTTTAAGCCAAGCATAACCATCAGAAGATTAATAAAGATAAATTTGGTCTAGGATTAATGGTACTGCATACTATATCAGGAAATGATATCTCTACAAAAAGTGTCACATGCCTATACTGAAGGCCTACTATTTTTTTATATATGCCACTGAAATATATTTACATTTTAATATGGAATGATGATGATTGCCCGGATCTTCACAGATGAGAAAAAAGTATATACTGCAGTAGGTCACTTTGTTAGTAATTCTTTACTTCTTACCAGTARGCAGTTTAGATTCTGTTTTTATGCAGTGGTACACATAGTAATGAAGTAGAAATTAACAGATTAGATACAGAAATGCTTTCTAAATATTTTCCTTGAATATTTTCAGTCTTCGAGTCTGTCACATCACTTACAGCACAAGTTGAGTACAAGTTAATTTCCCTACCTCCCACATGTTCCAGAGTATGTGGTGGTGTTACACACTTGGATGTTGCATCTAGTAGATGTAATAGTAGTGTTTGATACTTAAATCATACTGTGTTGGACCAGGAGAAGAGCTGAGTTGAAGATCATTACATCTGTGGACAGATGCAAGAAAAACATCTGCAGTAGAGAGAAATTTATAGCTGCATAATTTTTCATTCTATGCCTTATTTTATGTGTTCTTATTTGTGTTCTCCCAACATTCTCAAATTTTCTGCATCTGAAGCTGACTGAATTGATGAAACTTTATGTTCTGCTTGAGAAGAAAATAATGTGGAAAAAAATAGATTTATGATGTATTTCAGTTTAAGAATAATTTTTGGTAGCAAATATTTAATAGTTWTAAAAATGATATTATGGTTGTATGTTGTGTGTAGAGAATCCTTTTGGGGAAAATTTTAATGATATTTTTGGAGGAAGCAATGCTAATTCAAAGCAGCTTTAGTTTAGCCTGTGTCTTTACAGTTTGGAAATATTTTGCTGGGGAAGAGAGGTTGGACGAGCTGAATGAGAAAACATTAAAAAAAAMCCCACATTTTTTTCGACATAGGATATCTATTTATTTTTCAGGACTTGGAATATTGCCTAGATCCAAAGACCAAGGAACTCCCTCCCTTGCGGAACCCTGACATCCTTGTTGGTGAAAATGACCTCACAGCTCTGAGTTATCTCCACGAACCTGCTGTTCTCCACAACCTCAAAGTTCGATTTATCGACTCCAAACTCATTTACACCTATTGTGGTAAGTGCCCTCTTTTTACCCCATAGGGTATCTTTACAGAGAGTAACRTAGATGAGGGAGGAAAAAAGCCGATTATTGATACGTGTGCTTTTAACTTGCAGTATTTTAGTGACAGGCCGTGTCGGGACGTTCGTGTGAAAGGTCTTGTGCTTTGTGTCCCCTGGCTGCCCAAGCAACAGTCTCTGCTGCCATTAGTGCCGCTGTGTCTGCCAGTGCCGCTGTGCCGGTCCCGTAAGAGAGCCTGCCTGGTTTGGGGTTGGTTTGCTTGCAAATGTGGATTGTGTTTAGCCTGGTTTGAGAGGCGTTCTAAAGGAATGTGTTGTCTGCTAGTTTTGTTTTGCTGTGTTTTGGAAAACACTGTTGTTTTCATGGTTTTCCCAGTGCTTCTTTTGTTGGCAGTTTGGCTGATTTTATGCAGCCAAATGGCTGCAAGGCCTTTTACTCTTTCTGGAGCTCAGTGATTTGCCAAAAAGCTGGCATTGTAGAGCTTGATTAGCCTCTTGGCTTCCAAACGAGACTCAGTGGAGAATTCTCAGAAATGCCTGCTGGATTTGCTGGAAACGTGTGGGTTAGGTAGCCTTGGGGTTCCAGGTAATCAAAGGGGAGGTTTAATACTAATGAGCGCATGGAGAAATACATTCTGGTGAGCATATGCTGACTTGGGATGTAGGTAAATGTACCGTATCTTATAGAATAAATTAAATAACTGCAAAATTTTAAGCTTATCTTTTAGAAACCTGAGGCTTGGGCTGTGGACATTCATTTTTCAAGTCACTCGCTCAGTCTTCATCTGAAGCGTTTGTGACTTCCTCTCCAGCAAAGGTTTCTAGCTTAGAGCTCTGCCCCTGGAATGTGCCCCTTCATCTGCCCCAGGCAGCAGTAGCCAGGCGGGTTCACGTCCATGGTGAACGTGGCTTAAGTTAAACCCATGAGTTAGCCTGCAGGAGATGGAGAAAAACCTTCATCCACCAAGCATGTTATGGTAACGTTATTTTCAACCAGCAGATGCAGATATGGGCTGGCCATGTGTCCACAGCCTTAGAATTTAAGTCAACTGTTCTGTCTTTGGAGTAAATTCTTCAAAATTTGACTTGCAGGTTAGCTGAATTCTTAAACAGAAGATTTTTTTTTTTTCCCCCTAGTTGAAAGGCAGCCTTTCACCTGAATGTTGGGATTATTTCCCAATTCTGTTTTACTGCTGAGAATATGAAATGAAGAATTAATGAAGTTAGTTGGACAGTTCTGAAGGGAATGTTACCTGCTTTGCAGGAGGGCAAATTTTAATTTGAATCAACAAATTATTTATTTTAATATTCAGCTGGTCCTTAGATTGAAAAGAGCTGGTACTGCTTATTTTGGGTGTATGTAAGAATAGCCAAAAGAGTAACCATGGAGTTTAGCTTAATGTAATTCTGTACAATAAAAYGCATGTAAATAACCTGTGAAGGGACATGATATTTCTTATGAAAAATCAATATGATTGAATGAATATTTATGATTTAATGAATATTATTTAATGAATAAGTTTATTATAAATTAAGTTTATACATTATTAATATACATGAATAATATAAATTATAAAGTGTATAAATTTATAGCTTTAATATAAATTATTCTGAATTATAYCCATGTGAGATGCATTGATTCAAATGTGGAATAGAAAACATGAACTCTGGCAGGAAGGTGCCGCTGCAGGAGCCCAGCCTGTGGCAGAGCCGTCAGTCCCAGGTGCAGGGTGGGCACAGTCGCTGCTCCCTTGGGATAACGGGGGTAGAAAGCGCTGCCCTGATCTGGATCCTTCAAGCAAACACTAGGATGTAAACCTGTTAATTCCTCCTCCTGTGGAGCCCAGGCCACCTTGGGTTAAGAACAGAAAAACCTCTCATTTTGCTTCCTTGCTTTATTGATGGTGTTAGGAATTGGAGCATGGTTCTTGTTCAGTGCTCAGAGCCCTGGAAAATCCCCAGGGCCGCGTGGTTGTCTGTGCTCCTGGAGTGTGTTGAAGGGAGGTAAGAGTGAGCATTTTCCCCTGCGCATTTCTGAGTGCTGACAAATCCCCCAGGGACCCTCGGGAGCCAGGAGAGCTTCTCAGGATTTTTCCTAATGCCAGACAGTTTTCTGTAATTCCTACTGGTAGCGTCGCAGGAGCCTCGGGGAAGCCATCTCCTCTGCTACGAGGGGCTGTGCCCTGCTCTCCTGTGGAGCTCCCAGGGGCTGGTGCCCGTGTGTGAAGGTGTCCTGGGTCCCTAGTTTCTGCCAGCTGCCTCCAGGACACAGCACAAGGCAGGAGCAGAGGAGCCAAGGAGTAAACAAGCAGCAGAGGCCCCTGCGCCGCTCTGGAGAGACCTGCCGTTGTCCCCAGGCCTTCCCCATGGTTTAGTTGTGCTGTGGCTGTGCTGCAGTTTGGGTGGGCTTGTTGGGCTTTGCAGAAGAGGCCACCGTGCCCTGGACATGTCCAGGCACTGCCTGCTGCAAAGTGYTGCCAACATATATTCGTCCTAGGTTGTATCCCCTATGGCAATCCAGCCTGATTTTGTTATCCCGTCTAGTTTTCTTATCGCACCCGGTCCCGAGCCTTTGCATGTTTCCTCATCTTTGTGCTTCAGCCAAAATAAGGATGTTAGCAAGAATTTGTCCCATTTGGCCCGGCCGGGCTGGCTGGTTTGGTGCTGCCRGGCTGGCTGCCTCCGAGCTCCCGGCTTGCTTCTTTTCCACTGCAGCTGATGGTCCCCGCAATGTTCTTTAAAGAAAACTTACCTTTTCTTATACCATAATTTCAAAGTGTAGATGTTCAAAACTGACACCCAAATCCTTCCACAAGTCTGCTAGTACTGAGGTCCTTTATTTTCCCTTCCCAACCCCCTTTATTTCTTGGCTCATCATTAAAGCATTTGAACTTGGCATAATTTTTTACAGACACTTTTAACTCGCATCCCTGAGTCATTTCAGTGGAATCATGGCTGATGGAAAAACACCGAGTCTAGTTAAATGTGCATACATGATGTGCAGTTTGTGGGAATAGATCAAGCCTCTTASATGTTTTCTTGAAATATATTCTGTTGTTGTTCAGTGTTTTTGCTGTGGTGTGTGCTGCTTTTGTAAGTGCATGGTGRGATTGAAAAAGGGGGTGATATTCGCAGCAGCAGAGACAGGTTATAGTTGCCTTCTCTCAACTTTTGCATGGAAAATGTCGTAAATAGAAATCACAGCTATCGGGTCTGCACAGAAGACCCCAGAACCACACTTGGGAAGCAAACTTCCCAAGTTTGGGAATGTGTGTGAATGTGTGTGAATTTGGGGAAATGTATTGAGTACCGTGGGAAGGATTTTGGTACGTGTTCATCAGCAACCAGTTGGTCCAAGAGGAGGTTAATAGTGCTCTTGTATGGTCATCATGCAGYCACTTGCACCCATGTGACACTTTCAGGTCCTGAAATATGTATGTGGGAAGAAAATCCATTTAAAACATGGGCATAGGTAATATTAGAGTTTCTTCCCCCCTGCTCCTGTTAYGCTGCTTTATGCCTGCTGGCTCCAGGAGAGAGACTTGGGAAAACAAAGTTSTTCCTGGGATGTTTTCTATAATAAGGTACAAGCAGACTTTTCCTGCAGGTTTTGTATATGTATCTGAGGTCAGACTAAAGATCTGTTGAAGTCAACATCAAGTCCTTGTTCTTCTATAGCTAGTATTTTTATAAAACATAAAAGGTAGTTTATTTGCGATTCAATCCATATTTGTTTTAATACAAGTGTWAATAACCTCTTCTGATTGATTTGCTTTCTAGGTATTGTCTTAGTGGCCATAAATCCTTATGAGCAACTGCCCATCTATGGCGAAGACATCATCAATGCCTACAGTGGCCAGAATATGGGGGATATGGATCCGCATATCTTTGCGGTGGCTGAAGAGGCATATAAACAGATGGCCAGGTTAGTAGGACACGAGTCTTGAATTTGTTGCTTTTCTAAAAAAATACAAGATTAAAAGTTTCTGACCAACTGACATTTTATTTACAATTTGTGAAATATTTTACCATCTGCCTTTCATTCGTTGTTTCAGTAAATTTCACAAGAGGATAAGGTGYCTCAAAGTAGCGAACAGTAAAACATGGTGAGCACCGTAAAGACTATGCCTGCTGTCAGAAGGGACCTTTGATTAGCAAAATATGGACCTACTTTCCAATCATCAACAGCTTTTTAAAGACAAAAATGCTAGATTAACTGTGTTACATTTATAATAGGTGTTGACAAAAGAAAGCAATTATATAGCTTGCAAATGACCTTACTGTTGGAGTCTCCTGCTGATGTCAGTAAGGAAACAGCGATGGGATTTGCCTGTGACTGTTACTGACTCTAATTATGAGGGAAGAAGGACAGATTGCCCCGGGATTGCCTGAAAACAGGGCAGGTACCCATGATTACAGTGCTCTAAGGAATTGTGAGGACTGTATGGGAAATATATATATATTTTTCTTAGCATTGTATGAAAACAAACTCATCGTCCCAGGAAAAATACTTCCGAGAACCTATTCTTCCCCTTTAGTCCATGAACGTGCCAGATGAATCATTTTCCATTTTATTCCTGGGATTATCTTTTGGGTGTCGTGTGGTCTGTGGTTAACAGAATGATTTGTAATAGTCCCACTGTTCAGCTGGAAGAAGCTGATGGATTTTTCCTTATTGGCAGTACCCCTTGATCCAGTGAATCAAGGAAAAGACTCCGTGATCTCTGAAGTAATTGTGATGGTCCTCAAACTGTACTGCAGGAGAGGGAGGCAAAAGGCACATTGTTTGAAAAGAATGAAGAATTCATCTTTAAAATTAGCTATTTGTTCATTTTAGAATTCATGTGAGAGTAAAATGAATGAATAAAATACTCCATACCCACATACAGCATCTCAAAAGAACATTGCAGTATTTCCTGATTTAGGGCAGTTGCAGAACAGCTACTGTTTAAAAAATACTCTCCGCTTGCAATCTTGTATGGCAGATGTGGAGTGTTGCCATTAGCTGCCTTCTGCTAAGATAAAAGGCCCACAGATTGGCATGAGATTGTAAAGGCAAAACAGTGGATCATGAGAGTCATATCTGCATTGTGGCTTTTTCAGTTTAGATCACTGTTGTTTTACAGATACTATTAATCGAGTCCTCCTAGCTCCTGTAGGAAATAGGAGTTTATCAGTGCAGTGTTACACCTGAGGCACAGCAGCCTGTTGCTCTAAGAGGAATGTAGTTGAGACCCGCAGAAACTCCTCGCCAGGAGGAGGCTGCAGGGGGATCTTGGTGCACAGGCTGCCTTGGCTGCTGTTCAGAAGAGGCTGATCTCTTCCTAGTGCTGGATTGCCCTTATTGTATTAACTTGCTAGTACCTGGTGTATGGAGGAGCTTGCTATTGTCCACAGCTGCGTTCGCTCCCCTTTCCTCCTGGGGCACGAAGGAGCACTCAGGGGGCTGTGATTTGGACCAAAGTTTCTGCTGTGGTTTTCCCTTTTTGCATTAATTGCCTCCTCTACGACTCCAGGTGCTCCCTCCAGCAATTCTGCTTTCCTGAAGAGTTGCAAATGAGATGTGAGAGAAGTTTCTTTTAAAATCAAATGATGAAAAATTAAGAAAGCATAGAAATGATCTCAAATAATCCCGTAACCTTAATAAAATACGCCCTTGTGCGTTGACAACCTTAGAAACAATTTGTTATTCTTTTATGAATAGATGACTGTATTTCCTCAGTGCAGAATGAAATCTGAGCACACAATGAGAACTAATGCAATTCCTCAACACTGAAGTAACAATTTCCTTGTTCATGTAAATTSCCATATATACATAAACATGTATATACATTGTTCATGTATACAATGCTTATTTCATTTTCTCTCTCTAATTTTGTGTGTGTTTGTTTTAAGAATTCTTTTGTCATTCAGGCTTCTTGGGTCATATTTTCTAATGCTGTTCCCAAATCCTTAGATGTTTTTCCTTCCCTTTAACATCAGTGATACTTTCTACATTCTGGGTTCACCTTTTATTCCTGAGCTATAAAGTTAAAAGAAAAAGGATGCACAAACTAACATTTCAGCAGTTGGTTGTTTAAAAGTCAAAATCAGATTGTGTCTTAGATGATTTCATTAAAGCTTTGGTAATTGTATTAAATATTCATACAGTAGCTATGCTTATAGCAATAATCTACTTATATGAACGTACTTGGCAAGATTTATTTTTCTATTGTCTCTAATCTTTCCTAACTCCGTGTTTAAGTGATAAATGAACTGATTAGTCATGAGCTTGCCTATCGGTAAAGCTTTGGTGGGCACCTGTAAATACTTCTTACTGCTTGTACCTTCTTGATATTTTGTGTTGTAACGATTTAGAATTTGTTCTTACCAGCTTCATCACTGCCCCTGTTGTAACTGAGAGGCTTCTTCCTGCTATTTAGTCATAACCAAATGATTTCTCCGGTCTCCTTCCTTAGCCAGTGCTTCATGACCACAGTCAGGGGAGCTAGTGGCTGCAAACTGTATGACTGCAGTGCAGAAATGCCAGAGCTCAGGTCTGACTTCTGAAGGAAAAGAGACATTCAGCCACCGCTTGAGTTCATGCTAATATAAAGCATAAAGATACCTTTTGTACGTGAGCCCTGCTGCATGAAGAGAGCTCAGCTTTGTGGTATTTATGGCCTGTGGGCCATTGTGCACGTTTAGGAATCTTATTTCATGTTTTCAACTGGAGTCTGTCAACAATTTTCAGTGGAGGATGAGCATAAAGGAGCATAGCCGCTCTTTACCGAGAGCAGATAAATAGCAGATTATTGTTTGTTCAGTAGGTTAGTGCCCTTTTCAGCTCAAGAAAATGTGCACAACTTTTTAGAACTGCTTTTATGTTGGGCCTCTCTCTCTTATCCATATCTTGGCACATTGTTCCTTTTCTCTTTCCCATTCTCGTGCAGTTTCTCTGCACAGACTAACAGCTTAATTTTCCCTGCTTATCCTTTCCTCTCCTCAAAAAAGCACCAGTAAGCAATGAATTAATTTTACAATTACATTTAAATGGTAATAGACTTAGGATTATATACCCCAGTTCCTCAGAGTTAAGTTATTTGGAATGGGACTTTTTTTTTGCATTTGTCSAGGACTCTGGACAATTGCATGGCTGTCCAGAGTGCATGCTGCAAGATTTCAGGGCATCTCTCTTCCTGCCCTGCAAGCAGGGAGGTGATRCCTCAGCTGGTGGGACACTGCAGGGCAAGCGGGATCTCAGATGGGATCCTCCCTGAGGGCCTGGAAGAAGCCAAGGGGTGCAGAGCTCCCCTTCTGCCCCTGAGGTTTCATGCCTCCTATTTTAGGGGCCGCTGTGGCTCTGTAAAAACAACTGCAGCCCAATTATGCAGCTTCTGGGAAGGCCTGGGCCTCTATTCAGACCTGTCTTCTCACGATACATTGAATTTAGGGGAGAGGAAGACATTCCCCATTCTGGCTTGTGGGCAGAGCCCACCCTCTGAAAGGTGGTGGGAAGTACATGAACAAAGTGGATCTTGGAGTCCACCACAGCCCAGTCTCTGGTCAGTTTAAAATACAACTGGATGGCACTGAGGATTATTTGAGACTGCTTAAGAGTCTGTGTAAGTAGTTCTTACTGCCAAACATGTACATTTATTATCAGGCAGGGTGGGCTTGCCTTTGTTGGGAGTCTTGTCCTTCAGTTTCTGTTTGTCCATTTTGGAGTGCATGTAAGTCAGGGTGTGGGTACGTGGATGTATCTGATTRATTTGAGCAAACTTATAAGGAGACTCAGAACTTTGATAGTGTTGGGAAGCTGGTAAGTCTAACTCATACATGGGACCCCTTTTGCCATATGGTAAGAATATATTGCAATATGGAAGCTAATCTATATTTTTATCAATACCTCAGTGGTCTGTTTTTTCCATTTCAGTGGCTGATGGCAGGTACAGCAGGCCAGTGCTTTTCAACTTAGTAAACTAAGGTGGCCATTGCATTCTGTTAATGAGTAGAGTTGTCTAGCGAAATGCAAGTTGAAAATAATGTCTGGAAATGATTACATTCTGATGAAGTCCTTATAAAACTCAGCAAATTCCAGAATGGAAAGCAACATCGTTGAGTCAGTCTGCAGAATTTTGCTTTTTCTGTTTGGACAAAGCCTGATGATTTATTCAGTGTTAATGTGTATCTTTTTTGTTAAATTATTTTTAATAAGCAGGTGTCTTGTCTGTTTTGAGTTATTTGTGGCATGTTGCTCATGGCTCTCAGTTGTATAAAGATTTTATATATCACTTTTTTTWAAAAAAAGCAAGTTGGTGAGCTGTGAGTAGGTGTTTTGAAAGCACCTTGACTGACAGGCTCCAGTCATCCCAAGCCTCCCAGAATGATGCCCCCATGTAAAAATGCACATTTGTTCAGCAGCTTCTTTGCCTCCAAGTGCTTCATAAATGCATAAGCTGTTCTCCCCTGCCAAGACTTGAGAGGGGGATGATTAACCACTTGTCATGGATCTCTGTTTAGTTGTGAAATGAGAGCCTGCTATAATGGACCCTGTTCAAACGTCCAGCAGCAGCATTTGACATACAGCTTTTCAGATGAAATACTTATTCCATGGAGAGAGGTGGCTCTTTTGGGGCTGTGTTGTTAAAATAGAATGGAAATGGAAATAATACTTTCTGGAGAAAGCAAATTTTGTGAATACAGAAGAAACTCTCCTGCTCGGGTCTGCCTTTTCTCTGGTTTTATGAGTACAAGAGACCAGATACAACAGTCAAGTTGACATAACACGAAGATCCTATTTCTTTTATCAGTGATTATTTTTAGGCAGCAGAAGGGTTAAGCCTGGTCTTAATGGAAAGCTAGAGTTCATGCAAGGTGTCCTGCTGGTAGCTAAGCAATAAGCTTCAGTAAACTGTTGCAGGAGTGACCTCTGGCTAATCCCTAGATAAATCAGGTTGGTGGTGCTGGCTCATCTCTGTGCCCCTCGCCGGTGTAAYCTGTCATGATCTTGCGGCATGTGCTGACCTCGGTTTTCCCCATTTGTGTGTGTCAAGAGATGCTGCGGTGAATTCATTATCTTTCCAGCTTTTGGCATTTTTACAGTTACGATCTGTATTTCTTGGATACAGTTAAAATGGCAATTGGTGTGACTTGTTCATTTTAAAAAAGTACATCTGTTGGGCTTGAGAGTATTCCAGTGTTTGTAGTGAATGGTTGTTGTACAGAGCCATAGGATGCTTAAGAAAATGAGGTCTTTTGGAGTGTCTGAGCTGGTAACTGAATCCAACTCTAGAGAATTTGATTATAATGCTAATATTTCACCTTTGTGTGGCAGTTTCCATGAGCAGGTCTCAGGGCTGTTCACAGAGAGCAGTATCGTTATTTCCATTTTCCATCTTGGAAGTCCCCCTTTAATGTCTAATTATTTAATTGTATCACCGTGATACAGTGTGAGAGTAGAGTATGTGATTGATCGGGTTGCATTTTAATTTTATGGTAGCATTCTCCTCAGGATAATTAGTTTTCGCTGTATGATTATTAACCTGGTAGATTTTGCCTGACTCCATGTGTAGGGGAACTCTGTGCTGGGAAACATCCACTGCATAATAATGTSTGCATTTACAGAAGGCTTCTGGCTTTGCAGAGACCTTACGAGCCTTGTCTAAATATGTAATGTCATACATATTAATCCTGTAATGTCAGTCTAAATATTCTCGTTTTTATGAGAGAAAAGACTAAGGCAGAGGTGGTGCTGTGGCCGTTTCCGTGTTGCCCTGGAGTTCCTCTTGGCTTTTAGCTTGCAGTCCCGTCTCCAACGTGTTCTCCAGTGGCAAAAGAAGGTGTCCTTGAGAAATGCTGTTATGACAGAAGGCTTAAGCAGTAGTTAAACAGGAAATGCATTTAGAAACGCAGTGAAAGGAYATGGTTTAATACTATTGAATGAATAATTTTAGAAAAAAAGTACTGATGAGTCAGGACCGGTTGTTGTGACTCAAGCTGCAGTTGAACGTGAATTGTTAACACGTAGCTTCCATAAAGACCAGGGTGTTTCAGGTCCCAGCATGTTAGATGCAGGTAGCCAAGGTAAGCTGGTGAGTGCACAGTGTGCAGATGGATAAACTGGGAAATGAAACTGCTTAGTTCTTTGGAAGAAATGACTCTTGTTTCTAGGGCATAGTCACTAAGAGGTGTGAGTGTCTGTCTGTGTGTATATATAGATATATAAAAATTTTGTATCACATTGCCAGCAAATGTCTCAAACCTTTCATTTTTTAATAAAAATCCTTAGTGCTTACGTAGCACTCTGAATAACCTGGACGTTTTATTAAGGGTAGCTTGTTGATCCAGGCCACGGCTTCAGCTGTGTGTCACCAAGCCAAGGCGGCTGTCAGCACAGGCAGGAAGAAGAAACCACTAAAAAAGAAGGAAACCACTAAAAAATGAGAGAAAAGGGAGTTTAGGTGGAAGTGCAGCGTTGGCGCAGCAATAATCAGTGGTGAGGGGTTGCAGGGGATGTCTCCGGAGCAGGGGGTCTCCAGGGAAAGGGCGCAGTGGGATGTGGAAGGACAGTGGGAAGATGTTTGCTGCATGTCAGCACAGGCAGCAACTGCAAGGTGAGCAGGCAAAACCAGGGTGCCCTTGTATATCAGGGAGGCCAGAGAGCCAAATCCCGAAGCCAGGCGATAATGGAAATTATTTAGAGCTGCAAAGAATTGTGTGATTAAAATAGTTTGTTTGGAAGGTTAATGAAGGGCAGAATCCTGYCTCCTGCGCTGCATGTGATGGGTCACAGGAAGGGTCCCCCAGCCTGGAATTAGCCCCTCTCCCTGCCCAGTGTTTTCTCCTTTGGTCTGAGGGCAATAGAAAAATCACTTAGTGAATTCTTTTTTATTTATTGAATAGTTAAAGTACGTAGAAAGCCAACCCTGGGCTTGTAGAGTTGCCAGTTTTCGTAATGGCTCCAAGCAGGTGCTGCCCATCCCGGGCCGGGTTTCGAAGGCCCCTGCGCTGCGCAGGTGCTGCTGAGTGTCCGGCCTTGTCTGCGGCCCCGGAACCCCGTTCCTGAGCAAAGGAAAAGCTGAATGTGTCRCACCGAGTTGCAGTAAAACGTCCTGAGCTGGGGGATTTTATTGCTGACTTTYATCTCGCGATCTGTGCAAAAGGCAATGTCGGCCTTTCAAAAAATCAAGTAACTGCAGCAGCAGCCAGGACAGGATTGAACCTGTCACCCGGCAGGATGTGGGACCCGGAGCGGGCAGGGGCTGCTGAGAGCACCAAGCTCTGCACAACTGCAGGTAAGAGGGGCTGGAAGGGTCTTTTAACGCAGCCCCAGATGCAGCTTTGTGCCTGTGAGTAAAAGCTTGGAGAGCAGCTTTGGGGAGAGGAGCAGCCTGGAAAGGGCTTCAAACTGCGAGTGAAAGGACCCTCGCTGCCTGGGGTGTTCCACATAATCCTGCTGAATAAGGAGGGCTGCATTAAAATCTAGCTGTAGYAGAAAATACGAGTGCATTCTGGTTTCAAGTTTGCCATCACTGATATTTTTAGGAAAGTCAGACCTACTTAGTGAGACTTCAGAAATGATGTGCAAAACCTTATTACATCTTATGTCTTGGCTTTGCACTTCTCCCTCTGATATCTCCCTCATGCTTTACTTTTCCCCTGCATTTGTTTACTGTAAATCTTCTAKGCTGAAAAAGCCCCAGCCCTTTCATGAAAGTGGTTCCTTCAGCCATCCCTGGCTGGCCCACTGGGAATGAAATATTCCTTCCTAGATGACTTAATAAGTTGAACAAGCAGCTTTCTGTGAAGGTCACAAAGTGTTCAATATGAGACGTCTTAATTTCCTATTGATATCTGATGRAAGCTGATGGATTTCTCAAGGACGGAGCTAAAAATCTTTTCTGTGGGGAAATTATTTCAAGGAGGGCTCTTGATTTAACAGCATTTTAATGAAACTAAAAAGCATTTGGTGAAACACTTCCCATCAAGACTTCTGAGTTGCTCATGTCAGTAAAATCAGTCCTATAGTTGCATCAAGTATCCATAGATTGTTTCTCCTGTAAACCAGTTGTCAGTCTAAAATACTGTGATTTTTACCAGTKAAAATTTTAGAATTAGTTAAATATTAAGTAAATAGTAAAAATATTGAATTCAAGAGGGTTAACATTGAGTTGCTGGTGGCAGGCCTATGAATTAGTTTGATGATCTAAGATTACTTGGGGAAATACCAAATAGTAAAGAAAGCCATAACTCTGTTAGCCTTCCATAGTACTGGGAAACTTCCAAGGGGTTTCATTTCTGTTTCATTTAAGGGTTTGGAAATGGTGTAGTATYAGATCTAATTCTATGTTCTCATAACATTAATAGCTACCTATAGCTCTGTAAGTTATTTGAGGTAACTGATGAAGCAACTGTAATGATACTTGGGACTTAGAGCTGCTTTTGTTTTTTAGTGCATTGCAAAAGCTTAATCGTATAAGCAAAAAAATACTTGGWATTGCTTCCTGTGCTCCTGTGTCTGCTATGGGAGCCTCACAGGAGGAAAGTGTTCTCCAATAAGTTGGCTTGTTAAGTCATCCTGTTGATACAGATACAAAGATGAGTGAATASCTTGACTCTGGAGACAGCAGACTGGTCACAAATATGGTACTGGGCTGTGGAAGGGTTCMTTCCAGCACATGGGGTTCCTTCAAAACGTGTGAACTTTCTTAGTTCACAATTCTCTTTGCCTTGCTGGTGCCAGTTGCTCAGGTCCTCTGCACACGCAGGTACTCCCATCTTTGCACGGTTTGAAATTCCGTTTACCAATGTGGAGTGTGTGTGTGGGGAAAACCCACACAAGGTGAGTTTTGTCGATCCTTGTTTGATCCTTGGGGCTTAGTGTGGCTGCAACTAATGGAAATAGAGCAAGATTTCAAATATGCTAGATTGTGGAACCTGAGTTTTCATTATTGTCACAGCTTTTTAGAAGTTACTTGCATTGTTTTCTCTGCTGCTCTAGCTCAGCTGTAGAACGACATAACATTGAGAAAGCAAAATTAAGTTCTTCTCTGTCTTTGATAGGCATGACACACATTAATGTTAGTGGTAGTTACGTATGTATGTTAAAAAYGGAATCTATCCCAAATGTTGCCTGAGTCACAGGTTCCCCCCTTGGGATTTTGTGTCAAGTTAGGTTTTAGTGTTCTTTGATCATTCRAAATTCACTGTTTTGAAAATGCAAAGCAATTAAAAGCTCCTCAGTCACAGAGCTGCAGTAGAGGAACTGCAGTGGGATAATGTAGGCCAGGCTGTCATTGCTAGATTAAGTAAAAGCTGTCTATTATGATCCTGGCCCTGTACTGAAGCAGTGTGAGGTCTGGGCTGAAGGTTCAGGCCTTTAGCAGCCACGTATGCTGTTTTGTTTAGGGAAAATTGAAACTGTCATAAGCCATGGGGATGGTGCCCTTAGCCGTAACCTAAAGATGTTATTCTGAATGAAAACAAGAAACCAGTTGCAAACTCCATAAAAAATAGCAGTAGATTTAATTAAACCTTTCAGCCCTGGAGTAACAGGGCAGGGTAAGCCCTGAAGGCAGGGTTCTTCCAACCCCACTACTGAGAGGCCTCCTGGAAAAGAGGAGCACCCCTGCATGTCCCTGAGGTTGGCAAACGGAGAGTATTCAGCATCAAAGGCAAAGTCAAGTCTGCTGCTCTACTCATCAACATCACCCTGTTGTTTAGTCTCTGTTTTGTACCAAGGAGGTTTCCCTTTGAGCCCATATGTCAGTCTCATCCACCTTGTATGACACTGAGGCGGCTAAACCTCAAGTAGTTCATCACAGGCAAAGGTTAAAAAGTCCATAACAAAATGTTTTTAGTTCATCTTTTTGTGAGATACCYCTGCCAGGTAGGGATGCTGGTAGCTTTGTAAGCGTGGCTTGCTGTGCACGGGGATGTTGGTGGCAATACAGCTATATTCTTTCTCTTTGCTTTCCCAGGCCATTATGTATACGTGTCTGTGTGTATGCACTTAGATGCATCTGTTTGGTATTGCTTTCTCCAGAGCTGTGAAGCAATATATCCAGAGTATCAGCCATAGGAGGGAATAAAGCACAACAGCAGTGGGTCCTTAATATGTATTGCATAAACAGTGATTATATTTTAGACTGATTGTTGTTAATAACAAACCTTTTAAAATATGTTCTCACCACATTTTGGATAGCATTTAGTGTATTTTAGTTTTATTTTAGTAGTTATTTTCTTTCCAAATTAATAGGGCATTTTCTTTCCAAATTAATCTCAATTTCCTTGAGGTTTAATGATAGGAAAGGGTCTCTGCAGTTCTGTCACGGTGGCCTGGAAAGGCAGCCTCACCTGCCTCCTTGTGTGTCAGCATCCCGCTGCCTGTTGCAGTATCTCAGTGCCCGTTGATCATCATGCCAGGTCTTTTCCAGCACTGTGGCTCTAATGGCTCCTGCTCTGCTGCTTTTGTGTCCTGGATGTTGTGTTGCACCATCCGCTCCCCTTCTCCAAACATCAAGCAGGATCTTGGACATCATGCTGTGTTCTGCTAGCCCTCTGCCAAGGAGACAGAAAGAATAATGTGCTGGAGAATGGCACTCCAGTGTGTTAAATGGAAACAATGGACTCGTGCTTCTACAGACAAGAGTCATTCTGAGTGTGAATTGAGCTCTGGGGGACGCTGCAGGAGGGGACAGTGAGAGAGGCCTTTGTGTCGCCTGGCTGTGCAGCTTGTGCAAGCACAGATATTCATTGCACAAGAGATGGCTGCAACTTTTTCAGCCCACACAGAGTCTCTTTGTGCCAGCCGAGTCTCCTCTAGGCTGCTTTATAAAAAGTATATGTAGATATACAGAAATCTGATAATAGATCCCTTGTTACCAATAATGAACAAGTGGAAAGGAGAAGAGTAAAYCTTCCTATCTTATGACAACAGAGAGGGAAAAGGACCAAATTCCAAGTGTAACTTGCAACAGTTTTCTTAAGAGAAATTATGTGATTCTTATTTTTTTCGTTACTGTCGTCAGGAGTATGGAGCCCCCTTTTCTGTAGCACTCTGCAGACACTCGCAGTTTCTTGCTGTTTCTAAATTCCTGAGAAGGTGGCTGCCCACATGGCAGACAAAAATAACGTGTGGTTCACATGTTCACGCACATGTGCCGGGTGATCTTGCATCTGACTYGGTTTCAGCTAATACCATTTGGTTTCTGTTAATTTTCTCATCTTTTTTAAAAAGTGCAATGTCATTGTGCAAGGAGGGAAGAATCACGCACATTATTTAGTATTGCTATTACCAGGGCCTTCCTGGATTGAAATGGTAAGGGTCTCAAGGAAATTTTGAGGCAGATTTTGTTAGTCTGTYCTGTTACCAGGTTCCTCCGTTGGAGTAAAGGGAGAGATGGGCAGTGACTGACAATTTGGTGTGAGTAAGCCTGGATGGGCAGCAAGACAGGTGTGTGTGTGTGGATTGTTTTTCTCAAATTAAGCTTTTTTTTTTTGCATAGAAGATAATAATGGATCATTCTGCCTCTTCAGAAACAGGAGGGTGGGAGGATTACTGAGACTTGTTTGAATAATTATTGGGATTTAACCAGTTTTCTGCTAAAAACAGAAACATGAAGAACCTATTTCAAAATTGCTTCAGAAAACCCAATAAAAATCACCCAATAATTTTGGAAGATTCTCTGGAATAGTAATAATAAACACTGTACATTAAATCCTGTTCTCCTTGTCTGTATGTGCTCCTTCACGCTTTGTAGCTGGAGGAGTAGGCGGAACTCGTGATACTCTGTCATCTTTTGGAGACAGTGCTTTAGGGATGCGATGATAAGACCAAGGCGCTCATTTGATGTGCTTGTCTTGGCRGCACTTAGTGGTCTGCTGGCACATTTTAAGTCTAGGGCATTGAGGCTTTATTACTTTGCTGTATGAAAGCCCTCTGTACTTCAGGACTAGTCTAAAAATAAGATTAATCACCAGAGGATATATTTCATAGGGCTTGAGCTTCATGATTCTTCAAATATTTAATAATATTTGATACATACAACAAAGGTGGTGATCCAGAAACGAAAAGCTGGTCACGTCATTGCCAGTCTTCTCTGTTATGGCCTGATTGAAAGATCTGCCTAAGTTTAATATTTTATAATGCTCTTTCTCTCTTTTTTTTTTTTTTTTTTTTTTCCCTATATAAAAGAGCAACAGAGGAATAACAGCTGCCCATCCTGTGAAGAAACAGTCCTCTGCTTGTGACTCATTGCAGGGACTGCCTGTGCGAGAGGAAAACAGTTCATTGTCAGTTGTCTCATTTAAGCCTAAACCCCATGCTTTGGCCCGGGCTTCTTTCAGGTCATTCCCCTTCTCTTTTCAAACCTGAGCCTCACTATAACTCCTGCTGCCTCCTGCAATGTGGAGCTACAGGTTTTCCCTCGTGCGTGTGAATCTGCTGCAGATCAACGAGGAGTGGATGAGGAAGAGGAAGAGGGTTACACTCCAACTGCACGTTCCTCTTTCCTGCAGGCTGTTGTGTGTAGCAGGACCCTCACTCGGCAGGATGTGATAGAGGCTTGATTGCATTTATAAAGGAGGTGTCCTAAGAGGTCGGAAATTCCTTTTCCTGGGAACCAGGATCTCTGGCAGTGCAAGTAGACTGTATGTTACCTGCTATCAAGCGGAGTAGTTTTGCTTTCCTGCAGCTTTCTTCCTCCTGAGACTGACAGCTTGACGCATGTGAATGTGTGAGCTGTGCTGTAGTCATTCACACCTACCCATATGTGTGACCTGGAAGCTGAGAACACAAAATTAGGTTGCTTGGATCTTCGGAACACTTGCCTACTAAATTTAAGGCAGCACCCAGCCGTTCAGATTAATTTTCTGTTGCCAAAAAGTAGAAAACCTGCTTTAATCAATGACTTCATTTGGCTTCACTTCAGAGATAAGTGATAYAACCAGTGGCCCCTTTGGCTTTCAGCCTACATCTTTGTGCAGTATAGAACAGATGCTGAAATTAGGTGCTTTTCTTGGGGCTTGGGGAAGCTTTAGAAGATAAGGCTCCATTTTGAGAAGAACARCGAGCTCTGCCATTTAGCTTCATAATTTCATCCTCATCCTTTTTTGAAAGTTTCAGGGATAGAATGCCGGATCTCCCAGAGGTCCTACAGGCTGTAGAAATCCCCCAAAGCCTTTAATGCCTCTCGCTCCATTYGGCCCCAGCTGCACAGCGTTTACTGGTGGCTCAACAGACATTTGGAGGCTCTGCAGACTGTGCATGTGTTGCCTGAACACCGTGGACATCCCTCGGCTTTCATTCATAATAATAGGTCTGGGACATGGCGCACCTTTAATGTTTTAGTCCCAGCTCTGTACATCTTCAGGGAAAACTTTTATTTTTCCTTTTTTCAGTGTTTAAGGTAAAGTTAAACTCGCCCAACACATAGGAGTATTTTGAAATACCATTCGTTTTAACTTTTTAGTTGCTTTGAAACTATAAAATACTTAAAATAATTGTGCATTTTTTTTAACCTCAAAAGGGGATATATAAATGCTGCTTTCCATTGTTCTTATTTTGTAGTCTGTTTACTTGTATGTTTGAGGATTATGGATAGGACACACTTTGGGAGGAAATTGTTGTAATCTCAAATGGAGATTTTCCTTTTTAAGGGCGAATAAGTTCCTTTACAACAAAAGGATCCTCTCTGAATGGTACTGCTTGAATTTTTCAGATTAAGAGCAATTCTGGGAAAAGCTGCTGATTAGATCAGAAGGATGCAAGTTTTCTGTTGCTGACTCTGCTGTTGATTTCCCTATCTGTAAGATGACATTAATGATCTTTACTAATGAGCATTGATAATTTAGTGGAGCACTGTACCAAAGATGCTGGGTAGAAGTAGCTACAGAAGTATGTAGTGTTATAGTGGTAACAGGTAATTTAATTTAATGTCGGCAGGTTCTTTAGACTGAAAGTAATGACTAGTTGGACTGTGATGGCAGATCAATTCTGCCATGGTCACAGGCAGTCCAATTAGCCATTCAGGAAGCTTGATCACTAACAGCCTGATCTCTGCTGTGTGCAGTTGTTATCTGTATGGCTAATGTTTATGATAGAGGGGTTATGGCCAAGTTGGGGACACAAGGGATAGGTCTTCTCGAGAGAGCAGCTGGTTGCTAACAGGTCTCCGTGTTTCAGAGATGAGCGGAACCAGTCGATCATCGTAAGCGGCGAATCCGGGGCAGGAAAGACGGTCTCTGCCAAGTATGCCATGAGGTACTTCGCCACGGTGAGCGGATCTGCCAGYGAAGCCAATGTCGAGGAGAAAGTCTTGGCTTCCAACCCCATCATGGAGGTAAGAGAGCGAATGCGTTAACTCGTTAAGCAAAATGAATTTGCAGTTATTATYCTGGGGCTAGGACAAGCATTCAATAAAGAGAATAATTCTTAAATTTTAAGTATCAAAGGCTCTAGACTTAATATTTTTAAAACTTGATCATTTTTGTCGACTATCCAAGAAGTCCCTTACATGTTGCATTGTGTAGAATTTGATGGAAGTTAGAGAGGAGAGGTAGAGAGCAAGAGGTAATGTTTTCAGTGCTGTTAATGTATTTCACATAATAAAGTAGTTCTTATATGAATATTCCTTTAAATCTATTCAGCTTTGTAACTCTGGTAGTTTCAAAACTGCTGAGAGAGTGAATGTGCAGAAAGATGTGTGTGTAACATTGGAAACAGAATTACAGCAGGATTCTGTATTGCCTGGAACCGCCTTGCGCAACGCAGGGTGGGTAGACTTTATTTTGAGGGGAAGAGGGATGTTGAGTAAAGCAGCTGTTCAGTTTTAGGAAATGTGATTGGGGAAGATRGATTGGGGAAGCAGAGCTACACATGACTTGTTTCAGAGGAAAAAAAAAGACGGAAGACGTAACTTTGCAATAATTATTTAGAATGTAGTGTTACAGCCCCAGAGGGAGCTTTGAACCTCACTGTAACCAAGGCCAGGAGCCACCGACTTGGGAGCMGAAATGCTGGCAGTAGACTCTAAGATAAGCACCTGCTGTTCCCTGTTGCTTCAGGATCCTTTTTCCTTCGGGAAGCTGTGGAGACATTTTAATTCAGCTCTCGTGGCCAAGCCCGGAACACTCTCCAGCTTGTCTGAATTGCTTGTTAGCTGGGTTTCGTGTTCCTGCCTACCTATGCAGATGGAAGTTGGAGCTGACGTTGAGGAACTGTATTGAAAAGTGATTTGCCACAGAGAAGCAGTCGTGGGGGAAGTCCTTGTGAGAAATAGCTYGGTTCTGTAGAGGTGCACATAGTGCTTACCCTAAAGAAAATGCTCAGGACAATTAATGTGTTGCTCGATGTTTAGCATCTGTATGCAATAGAGTCCAGTTTTCCTTCTACAAATACAGAAACAGTCMAAGTCCTAAAGCATGTATTTATATATTGCCTCATTTATTTTTTATCACATTGTATAGCTATACAAATTGTAAAGCTTATTATATTTACTCTGGTAAGCAATCCATATGCTACCTTAAACCATTCTGKTTTTTATACGTGCAAGCTTACTGCTTTGGAATAGGCCTTTCTGAAGTAATAATGCATTTCTCACAATATTATAATATTACGTTGCTACCTGCAGCAAAATGCATCACAGTAGCAATAGCTTTAAACCATCTGAATGCAGATTGAATATGTTCACTATGAAAGAATTCCATATTCCTAGAACTGCGAAGATGCAATTTGTGCTTAYAAATTTTACAGCTCGCCTGTTAACCACTTGGACATCTGCTTGGCCAGGCTTATGGGCTATGACTGTGATGCAGTGCTCAGAAAACCTAATTCCAGCTTGCTACGTGCTCCCCARGTTCCCTGGTCTTTTGTTTGTGCATCCGAAATACTGATGTTTCAGCATTGATATTTGGCTTCRCTTGTTTTTCCCAAACTTCATTTCAGAATGGATGGATTGGGATGGATGCCCRAACAAGAAAACTGAATGGTGGGACTCCTAAAAGCAGTGAAGGGCTTTAAGTTGCAGGGAGTTGAGGTCATCCTCAAGCAGCAGCCCTCCTTTGCCCTTGGCATCTCAGGACTGTATGCCTGACTGTTTTGAAACCAGGACAAAATTAATATTGCTTAATGCTTGTAAGCCATGCAAATGAATAAGCAAGCATTGCCATTTCTGAAAGTTATTTAACCACTTTGTAATTCTTTTTTCTCAGTCTATTGGAAATGCCAAAACCACAAGGAATGACAACAGTAGTCGCTTTGGGAAATACATTGAAATTGGTTTTGATAAGAGATACCGAATTATTGGTGCTAACATGAGAACTTACCTCCTGGAAAAATCAAGAGTGGTGTTTCAGGTAATACTGGCACAATCTTCCCTACTGTGTGTTTGTGTGACTGTGCTGAAAGACTTGCTGCCTGGTGGTATTAAMTATCTCTCCTGGGATTGTGATAATGTCTTATGTGTGGTGTGGTTCATGTAGGGAGTGGGGGGAAGAAGGAAAAACAAGTCAGAATTATTCATGATTGTAAAAATCTCTATAAAAAGGCTGCATATTTAAACATGAAATAATTTGGTGCAATACTGATAAGAGTTTGTGCATACCATAGTGCTATAGAATAGGGCCTCAAACGCAGCAGGAAGGAGCTCTCTGTTGTGGTTTGTAAAGCTAATGTCTTAGCGTCCTTTAAACCTCCTGTTAAAACCTGCCACTATCACAATAATTACAAATCACTCTTAACAGCCATTATTTACGTAAATAAGAGAATGTAATTTCTTTGAACTTGCTTAATCAGCAACCTTTTTGCCTCCTGTGCTTCATCACCGTATTTGAGTGCCCTGTGGTCTAGAGCTTAGTAAAAATGTTCTTAACTGTAGATAGGAGTGCCAGCAGCTATAACAATGAGGACACTGTATAGGGCTGATACAGAGATTTTTGGTGTATAGTTTAACTGAGTCTTGTTTGTTTTTATGACACTTATGCTTTATGACACTTTAGAGTGGTTAAATTCAGAATTAYGGTGTTAATTATGAAGTTCATCCTTTTGTGTTATGCCTGTCCTCCATTTTAAAATGCCAGTTTTGTCTTGGCAGAAAAGATACTCCCTTCTCTAGCTCACTAGAAATGCTCACGCAAATGATTAGTTATTTTTGGAAACTGAAAAGCTTCTGAGTATGATCATTTCATCCAGCTATAGATTCCAGATCTATATTTAATAGTAGTCACATTTCTGAAACGGGAAATTGTCCTTTTTTTTAATTAAAAAGGCTGCATGCCTCTTGCTTTTGAAAATGTATTAAATTGATCAAGAAGGAAGTGGATGTTTCCGGTACATCTTACATTGTAAAATATAATCAATTCCTTTCTTTTTAAAGGCAGAAGAGGAGAGAAATTACCACATCTTCTACCAGCTCTGTGCCTCTGCAGCATTACCTGAATTTAAAACTCTACGATTAGGTATAAAATTCACATTCACTGTATTGTGTAATCGGTATGTACRAAGTATTATCTCCAAGCTTTCTRAGCCATAGAGCTAAAAGAAGAATTGCTGGCTTTTAAATTATAAACTTTTTAACCTTCATACACTAAAATATATTGAAAATAACGAAAACAGCAGATTTCAGACATTCTAGTTTGTAAATAAACCAAAGGTAATAGATTTGATATGTCAACATTACACTGTAATTGTAATCCTTAGGATTAACTGTGTACTGGATTTTGGTGTCATTTTCCTGTGAYGAGGGTAGAATTCTGTTCTCTTGGTCCTCTAAAACTTTTTTTTCCTGTGGCTGCAACTCTCAGAAAAATTTAACATTTCTGGTATGAGCAACTGAAAAGTTTATAGAGTATTTTGCACTTGCACACTTTTATTTGTGCAGCTGCCGATAATTATTTTACCATCTGGGGTGGCCTGGTAATCACAAGTTGGATGAGTGAAATTTTTCATTTTTAAACAAAAAAAAAGCTAATATTTTGGTAAGTATTTCCCATTTAAGAGGAACTGGCACTCTAAAGCAAAGGCATTTTGGTGACTTTGGGACAGGCAGTGTTCGTATCAGTTTCAATTCAATTTCATACAAAATTCAGTGCTTTTCCTTATGCTTTTAAAAGATAATTTCCAACTATATATCAATGCTGGTTTCTGAAATACTTGTTCTGTTTTTTACATGTTTCCCTACTCTTTTATACCATCTAGGCACATTTAGGATTCACGTCTGCTGACACAGGAAAGAAAGGAACTGGTGTAGTTGTAACTCAGGAAGTCGTGTGGCAGGCTCCTCTTTTAGCTTTCCTGAAACCCTAGTAGATCAGCAGAAAAAGAGGTGGTTAATGCAGCCGAATGACAACCATAGCCGTAGGAAATGCTCCCTTCACCCAATGCCCAGAGGAATTAAAGCTCTCACAGTGAAGCCCAGTTCTATCCCCAGATTGGTGTGAAGATACCAGTTCTCYAGTCAGGTCTTCCCAGATGGAATTGATAATCATCCAGCTAAACCGTTAGGTTCATAAATTAGAGGCAAAAAGAAATCAGGTGCAAAATAGATATTAAACGCCCCCAAATTTTAATGCAGTAATGTGTAATCGATAATAATGTCTTCCATATCCTCGCAAAGGACTGTTAAACTCATCTCTGCATTTACTCCTTGGCTTGGAGAATAATTGTTTCCATGTGATTATTCCATAAGTGTGGAAGTGTGAAATGTGGTTGGGTGGAGAACGTGCTTAAGGGTCTATCACAAGRAACAGATTTAGGAGCAATTCGCTACATCTAGAAAAAAAATCTTCAGAATAGGTAGGATCCTGTGAGTCAGAGATAAAAATACACTGAGATATTTGAAGTTATGGATTCTGCCACTTAGTCATTATAAAGCTTTACACAGACATGCTTACAATGAGGTAAATTTCTACATTTGTGTGTGTAGAGTGTGTTTGTGTGTGTGTACATTGTGTGTGTAAGAGGGGTTTTTTTTGTATTTCAGGGAATGCAAATTATTTTCACTATACGAAGCAAGGTGGAAGCCCCGTGATTGATGGTGTTGATGATGCTAAGGAAATGGTAAACACCAGGCAGGCCTGCACTTTGCTAGGTAACCTGTTAAACATCATCATATCCCAAATTTGATGTCCTAACAAGTGCTTTCAGCTTGGTTATGTTGGTTTTCTTCATATTCTGCTTTGCTAAAGAAACAGGAGAATTTGAATAACTTTAGGACCAAGATACATTTATTTATTGCCTTTAAAAGGTTTTTGAATTGCAGTGGAATCACATATCTGGAGCAGGAGTAGGATGCATTATATGAGCATAAATAAGTGCTGGGTTCCCTTTTGTGCAGTTGATACAGTGGTGAAGGTCACTGAGAAAGCACTTTGAAACAGCGAATTAAATAGTTCATTTTTTTAATGGATCTTTTTACATCTGGCTGTAAAAAGTTAAGAAGCACTTTGAAATACCGGTTTCTTTGCAGAAACACATGCTGGTAACAGTTTTTTTGCAGACTGCACAATACACRTGCAGTGGAAGTCTGGACGTGTGGCAGACAGTCTAGTGAATGACAATGCCCCGTGCACTCCCTTGCCACGAACGTCGGGGCTCTCTGCGTCGCCCCCGTGCTGGCGCTGACCGTCCTGATCGGGGGCGTGTGTCGCATCAGCCGTGGAGAGTATGGAGGCTCTTCCAGAGCAGCCTGTGAAGGGCTGTACAACTGCAGGAGCATTGACAGAGAATTCAGTGGGGCAGCTGCTTCAATCTGACGTGCCAGGCTTTGCTGTGGGAATGGTAATGTAACTAAGGTGTCTGGCAGGTTATGTAATGTCAGGCCATGCGCAGTGCATCCAGCTGCTCTTAACAAGATAATTGCTTCTCCGGAAGGACACATCCATCGTCGTGGCTCCTTGTGCTTTTTGATCCCCATTCTRTTCTCAGCTGAAGGGTGGCAATTCAGCACTGCACCTCAAGGTGCACGCCCCACCTCCCCAAAACGAGTCCAGTACAATTCCTATTGGAATTCCTTGTGTGTCTCATTACTCTGTGTTCATTTCTCCCTTTCCTGTGTTTTTTCTTTCAAGTAAAATTACTCTATTGACTGATGATTTAGTTTTGTGATGGTGATTTTGGATTTGGAGATCTTGAAAACCCTMCTGGATGCCATCCTGTGCTCCAGGTGTCCCTGTTGGAGCAGGGGATTGGACTAGGTGATCTCTAGAGGTCCCTTCCAACCTCAACCATTGTGTGATTTTTCTCTCTCTTTCTAATAACATTTTTCATCAGCTGCAGCTCTTGGTTCTTTACTTCTCTGAGTGAAGATTCCAAACATTTTATTCATCCTCTTTCAGGGATCAGTGATTCCTACCAGATGGGAATTTTTCGAATCCTTGCTGGTATCCTTCACCTGGGAAACGTGGAGTTTGCTTCTCGGGATGCTGACAGCTGCACTATTCCTGTGAGTAGTAAATGAGCTCAAGGGTCTGGTTTCTACTATCACAGTTCTGTTTTCGGTTCAGCTGCAGGAGCAGGGACCTCTGGCAAAAGAAAGAGTAACAATGTGAAGACACAAGCAATGTGACTCCTAATTTGATAACACGTGCACTGTTCTCTTTGCACATGGATTCAACTTCTTCCGGTTTAGATCCTTTTCACAGACTCTGCATATTGTAACTGTGACTCTTAATTTCTATCCAATGGTAATTGCTCTGCCCTAGAAGATTCTCCTGGGCAGGTTAGCTTTGAAGTCCTGGACAGATGTATAGATATTTATATTCCTGCATACATAGTTTCCTTGCCTGCAGTAAATAGTTTGCAGGCTAAGCTGTTTTATGTTAAGTGCCATACTGACACAAATAACTGCAAATTAGACATTTCTCAAAGCTCTCCAAGGTGTCTAGAGGAGAATATAGGATACACCGAAAAACAATGATTCATGTAACTCTTAAGTGTGTCATGGTTTTATCAGACCTTTCTTACCTCTCCGGAGGTCAGCAGTGGGAAATCCCTGAAAAACAGTCAGTGAGGACCGAAGATTTTTACTGGAGCTCGTATTCTGGAGATSAGAGGGAAAAAGGGATCTGGCTTGTTTTCTTCTTGTTACTCTTCTCTTGGACTTCCAAGTGACCGGTTTCTCATTTTGCCTTTCCCTGAATGTTACTGAATGGACCATTCCGCCTTCATCTTTCTCTCTCTTGTCACACCTTAACAGCATTTCAAGGTTGGTTTCTCAAGCATCTGCAGAACGGTTTGTGGAGCTGAAACAACAAGTTTTCCTTCAGGCCGCAGCTGATGCAGCTGCCTCATCTGTCAATATATTAATTTCTGAGGCCAGAATGCCAAAGCCCTTCCATACCTCTTTGTTCTAAACTTGGTGATGGGCCATTATGTGTAGATCCCAGCCATGGATGTATATGAGTAGAGAGGGCAACTCGGGCTTTTAATTCCATGCTGTCCTCAGCACACAACTGCTGTCTTGCCCTTGTCATCTCCATTCTCTTTATTCAAAACTTAAGCAAGTGGTTATCAGAATTCAAAATACAAAGCCTGTCCTTGCAAGATTAGATGATTCATTTYTGTGAAGCTTGTGGATACCCTGTGTGGGGCTTTTGGGTGAACACAAATATAGTAAAATGCCTTTGGGGAAACTGTGATCCAGTAATTTACCCAAGTGATATAAATATGAGAAGTGGATAAGGAACTTGCTACATTTTGAGGGAAGAAGAGCTGATAAAGTATGCAGGTGCTGCTTACCATTAGATCACTTCTGGCAGGCAGTTCTTCTGACTGCGTGATTGCACGTGCGCTGTTGGTAGCGCTGTTTCAGGAACTAACAAATTTGTTTTTATTAGCCCAAACACGAACCCCTCACCATCTTCTGTGACCTCATGGGTGTGGAGTACGAAGAGATGGCCCACTGGCTTTGCCATCGGAAGCTCGCCACCGCCACTGAAACCTACATCAAGCCCATTTCTAAGCTGCACGCCATCAATGCCAGGGATGCCCTTGCCAAACACATCTACGCCAATCTTTTTAACTGGATTGTAGATCATGTGAACAAAGCCCTTCATTCTGCTGTAAAACAGCATTCGTTCATTGGAGTGTTGGACATTTATGGGTGAGTCTTTATGCCACAGTATAATTATCTCACTGCAGAGTGTCTTTATCATGCAGTGTTGTGTGGATTAAACCAAAAATGTTAGCAGCTACTTATCCCAGTTTAAAGAAGTAGGTGTTTATTTTGACATCAATCCAAGATCTCTGTCTTGGGTTTCAGGTTGACATTTACAGTTGGATTTTTTTTTGCTCTATATATTGCACTGGGGGAATTACAATAGAATTGTAATCTCAGGGTTCCCCCAGGGATGCAGTTTCAGAGAGGGCAGAAGTAATTAATGTGCCTCCAGCAGCACCCATCCCTCTGTGTTCCTCCTCTCCTCCAGCAGACAGAAGAGCGAGCAGCTCTGAATTGCCTCTTGTACTACATTTTCCTATTTGCCTGTTTCATTGCTTAGTATACCTGGAATAACTTATAAATTTGGAGAGAAGAACTTTAAAATTATAGGGTCTTTTTTTTTCACAGCACTAGTAATTTTGAATATTTGTATTTTTTAGATTTGAAACATTTGAGATCAACAGCTTTGAGCAGTTCTGTATCAACTATGCCAATGAAAAACTGCAGCAACAGTTCAATATGGTAAGTAGGAAATTACTGGCATTTCCTTTCCCCTCTCCTCTCACCACGGTCCATTCTGCTAATTGAGTCCCCAGTGGCTAAGATGAATTCCTTCAGTCTATTAAGCAGCTGTCCTGGCCATGGACTTTGGGAGAGTGGGGAAAGATTGACTATCTCCTAGAAATAGATTGTATGACTAACTGCTACTCTGGGTCTATTTGAAATTCTGATCACAGTAGCAATTATAAGACAGAAGCAGTGCTTTGCAATTAAGACCCTGAGATTGCCTGTCAATGAGAGTACTATGTGGATGAATGTGGAGTTAGTTGTGTCTTTATAACCTCCAGTGAGAACCTCTTCAGTGACCGCAGTGAGCAGAAATACCCWGCTGGGAATCTGCCACTTCCATTTCCCTCTGCTGGTGCAACCAGCTTTATTTTGTGAGGCTTTACAGCCACCTCTTAAAGTTGATTACTGTCATGCAGTTAAGAGACATCTTCCTCATTCAGAGAGATCACAGTTCCTTTTCTGTCTCTCCCCAGGCTTAGTGATGTTTGTAATKACATATCTTACCTGCAGAATGAAGATCCGAGTTATTTATGCCAGCTCCGTTGCTAGGCTCCACTGCAGAACTGAAATAGCTTTGAACTATATTTACAAATGCACCTCAGTGGTGGTGCATATGTGCAGAATTGGATCATCCCAAACAGCTGTTAATCCCAGCAGCAGAGATACCTGATGGAAGCTTTGTCAGAACTGAAGCTGAGCTTTCCAGCTCCAGAAAGTGCCTTCTATATTTATAGTCCTACAGATGGTTTCAGCTCTCCATGCTAGATTTCATAACTGGTAATTACCAGGATTTTCTGAGATTTCTCAGTTCTGTAACAAAAACTCTCTAACTGTGAGCGTTGTAAGGGTGAACCCTTGAGTAACGATCCTTCTGCCCGTGTTCTCCCCTGTCTCATGTCGTTGCTCTCAGCCCTCATTTCACAAAGCRGAGGGCAAAGGGGCTTGTGTTTTGTAGATACTGTGATTTCCTAGTAAGCTACCAAAGCACTGCACTTGTCGACATGTTCCTGTCTGACTGATCTCTGCTACCAGCAGGGAGGCTGGCGGTTGAAGGCTCTTCAGGAGAGGGCTCTCACTAGCCCTKCTTGGACCAGCTGGGCTCCTGGAGAACCGCATTCGGCGTTCCTGACCCCTCGCTTTTTCCTCTCTCTCTCTCTCTCTTATCTAGAGGGACCTTGTCTCTCTATCTGTGGAGGCTTTTGGCGCAGGGGAAAAAAAAGATTAAAAAAATGCAAGCCAAATGTCTGGAGACATTTTTTTTTTAATGCATAATTGCTATTTTCTTTACTGTAAGGATATAGTTTTATGTTTTCTTTTAGGATTTACAAAGCTTGGATATGACTTGTCCATAAAATTTTATCATTTACTTTCCTGTCAGGAATTAACTCAGCATGTAATGCAGCTGTTAAGTGACTAGCGTGTGGGATGAGTCCCAAGAGCTCTCTCAGGGAGTGCTATTTTGGAAAGGATTGTGTTAAGCTAATGAAACAAAGGGGATAAACACTTTGTCAGCATAATTTTGTGTGATCTTACTGATGTTTGCTGGAGAGCTACAGGTACAGAGTGTTTATAGACTTCCACATTGAATTAAAAGGCTAATTAAGTACCACTGTTCTAAGAAGAGGTGTTTGTGTTGATCCCCTAAGTGATGTCTGTAACRATGTTCATCTTTGTTAAGGTATAACAGCTAGTATATATTACAATTTAAATGGAAATAAAAGCATAGTTTAAAATAACTGGGCTCAGCAGTCTTTTATTAAAAAAAAAAAAGTGCTTATGCTGTTAAGACTATAATTTGCTTGTTTAATATTTCTTCTTACTATTCATTTTTGACAGAAGACTTTCAAAGCATAATTGCTGTTTTCTTTACTGCAAGGGTATAGTTTTTAAATAATAGCAGCTTGTAGTAATTATGGGGCAATATATTAAACAGATCAGAAAAAATAACCATTATTTTCAGAGAATAGAGAAGAATGCTCTGATTTAGTCAGTTGTTTTTGTGCCATTAAAACATGTTAATTGATCTGTCATACACTTGGTTGTTGAAAGGTTTATTCATTGAACTTGTGTGTCACATGATAGCCTGGATTAATGTGCTGAGAAGAATTCAAGAGAGGGTTACATTTTCTGAGTATTATTTCACAAAAACAACTCTGTCTTCTTTTTTTGTCCTGTAGCATGTCTTTAAGTTGGAACAGGAAGAATATATGAAGGAACAAATACCRTGGACCTTGATTGATTTCTATGACAATCAGCCTTGCATTAACCTCATAGAGGCCAAAATGGGAATTCTGGATCTACTAGATGAGGAGTGTAAGGTGTGTGTTCATGGACTTGTAACCTGAGAGCAGTCATGAGACATCCTCTTTCTGGAGCCTAACAGAAGAGTCATCTGCACATAACCATTATTTTGACCTTCTGCTGTTGAAATACTTTTGAAACTTAGAGTTGCAATTACAAGAGTCTTACTTGTGACACTGTGTGTGTGGTTTTGGTTTTGGTTTTTTTTTCCCCTCTCCATCTTAGTATCTCTAGCTCTTAGGTCTCTGATCAACAYTTATTTTGACTATGGCAACTTTGTCCTTCTTGAGCACAGCAAATGGAACCTTTGGCTCTCAAATTATTCCTAAGATCACCTCTCACTTTTTTTATCTTAAATTACTTTATGTAAGCCATGTAATTGTCATAGTTTCTTCATGGCATGGTGTGGGGTGTCTAATTCACCACCTCACCTTGTTTTTCTGTGTGTGTGTGTGACAGCATCACAAAATTTCTAATGATGGTTCTGACYTGCTAAAGTGCTGTGGGTCATAACTGCACCACTTCAGACAATAGACCTCCTGGGTTTTTACATGTGTTGACACAGAAAGCATTATTAGCATCATATGTGAGATATATATATATACACATATATATATATACATATATATATATATATTTATATCTGTGTTCTGCCTTCTTTCTTCTTTCTTCTTCTCCTTCTCCCTCCTTTTGGTGTTTCAGTAACTTATTTAAAGGACTCCCTCCACAAGCAGCATGGAGAGTCATGGAGAAAGAGGCATCACTGGGTGTTGTGGGGTCTGCAGCAGTTGTGGGGTTTGGTTGTTGTGGGGTAAGCAGGCCTAAAGTGTGCGAATAACTGGTTACTTGGTGCTGGAAATCACTAGGGTTGGAGTTTTAAAGCAAAACACAACTATTGTCTTCCTGATTTCTTTCAGTACTGAATATTTTTCAGGAATTTTAAATGATGTTCTGTGTTCTGTGTTCTTTTACATAGATGCCAAAAGGCTCAGATGACACTTGGGCCCAAAAACTGTACAATACTCACTTGAATAAATGTGCCCTCTTTGAAAAACCACGTCTGTCAAATAAGGCTTTTATCATCCAACACTTTGCTGACAAGGTAAGGATTTTTTTGGTATTKCTTTCCCAAAGTTCAGATTACTAAGACCGGGAAGGGATCAAGGGGGAAGGTTGAAACAAGCAGCTGTTTCAGGCAGGTATCTGGACTGCCTCCTGCCTCCTGACTCAGAATGAAACAAAGCCTGGAAACGCTTTGAACATGTGTAGACTGGGCTGTGAGGCTGCCTTGTTGCCTGGTAAAACCTGCCTGCAGACTAGATAGAAGACACAGGCTCAGGCTGCAGACCAACGTGCCCTTCCAGGGCAGCTGTGTTACCACCTCTGCTCATTGCTGTGCCTGTCGCTGCGCAGGAACGGAAGAATGAAGCTGACCTGGCAGCAGAACCCAAACAAGAGCTCCTGACTCCTATCACATGCTCTGCCCACTCGCCATCCTTTCTTCAAAACATAGCAGCTTAGTGTCCTTGCAAGTTACAACATAATTATACAAATTTCTATGCCTGATAGAAAACCATGCATCTCACTATATTTTCTTAAAGAGCAAAACCAAAATTTCTTTTAATTGTAGCCATCTTAATGTGCACACAGGAAAGGGACTCACACCCTTCTTATCACAGGAGCAGTATGTACTTTTTCCACACTTTGCCTCTGCTGCTCAGTGAACAGTCATTTCTAGTAAGCTGGAAGACAATTAGTTCAGTGCAATACATGTTTTGTTAGACTGTGACCATGTGTACAGTCAGATTGAGCAACTCTTCAGCCTAAAATTAAACAAAATGTATCCCATTTAAGGTATATTTTACTGAACAAAGCAGCTGTCTGCGAATTTTGTCAGATTTGCCACAAGAAGTTTGTTCACAGTGCTTAGAAATATCCTGGAATTTTTATCTATAGCTCAAATCTATAGAATCAGCAACTGTTATTTGCCTCCATTTTATTTCCTCCAAGTCCTTGAATTTGCAGCTAGAAGGGAGATCCTGCTTCTCTTGTTAAGGAAAGTAGGCAGTTACAGAAATGTGCTTATTAGACTTGGGAGTTCTATTTTCTTTGCTGGATGAGAGGAGAAGGAGGACTTAATTATAATTTAATATATTGTTAAATAGGCTGAACTTCAGTGTTTGAAAATAGGGCTTTCCTATGACTGGCCTGAGGAATGTGGTCCGAGAAAAGCTGAAAGCAGCTGTGAGCAGGAATGGGCAGAGCTCTCAGCTCTTGTGCAGTATCTGTGCTAAGCGGTACACACTTTAACCTGTGCTTACCTGGCASTGGGAAGCAAAAAAGCAAAAGCAGCAGCAAGAAATGAAGCAGCAGCTGGCAGGTTAGTGGGCCCTGCGCCCGTCTTGTCGTGGTGCGGAGCAGCGCCGGGTCCTGCTGCCCTCTGGCGGCCCTGGGCCTCCCTCCCCCGGTGCCCGGGGCCGCAGMGGAGCTGCGCGGACCCTGGGCAGCCCCCCTGCCCTCTTCTCCTTGTGCAGCAGCCGATGCTGGGTGTCGGCTGACGGGGTGAGCAACTCCTCTGAGCTGCTTTCGGGATTCGCGCGGTTTTGCTGCCCTGGTAACTTCTATGTGGAGATGCCCAAGAGCGCGCTATGGTAACCGGTGAAGGGAGCGTCACCGCGAGCATCTCTGCAATGCAATGCAGGTTCTAGTGCAGCAGGATGGTACATTTCTGCCTTTTGTTACGCTTTCCCGAAATACACYTTCTCTGAGCAAATTCTGTATTTAACGTAGATGCATTTGAAGGCTGATATTTTCAACATCCACAAGWATTATCTGTTTTAAAAGTGAGTGGTGCAGCTGCTGAGTTCTTTACAAAACATTCGCATTAACTACTTTTAACACTTACTTTCGTAAAATAATTATTTCCAGGTGGAATATCAATGTGAAGGCTTTTTGGAAAAGAATAAGGACACTGTTTATGAAGAACAAATTAAGGTCCTAAAATCAAGTAAGGTTAGTATAAGGATTTTTTTTCTTTTTCCTATAGAGAAGTCCTCCGTTCAGGGTAATTTTTTTTTCTAAGAAATTCCTCACAAACCTAGGAAAATTTTGTCTCAGTGTCAGATCACCTAAAAATAAGCATATTTTATGTTTACTTGATTATGCTACCAGTTTAGAAAATTCTGTAGCCTGATTTTCCTCCTGAGATGAGGCTATGTTTAGTCACAAATTTCAGTAGATCAAAATTTACCTTTTTTTTTWWAAAAAAAAACTTTCCATAAAACTTGACTGTGTTTTTTGTTAAGGTGTAACRAGCTCCTGATATACAATAGGAGCAAGAGAAAGCTTAATGATGATGATGATTTGATCTGAAAGTAGAAGCTTCTTTGGCCTGACAGTGGAACAGAAAATATAAATTCTGTTCTGGGGAAGAAAGTGAGAGAGGAAGGAGATTCATAGGGGTGGTGAACTAGTAGCTACTATTTCTTGATACACCTGAATTGAAAAATATTACATGAAGGCCTATTAAAGAACTGGTGCTCAGTGGCAATTGCCTGCTTTATGGCAGAAATGCTAGTTGTGCTCTTCTGAAACGCAAAGGCAATTAACTCAACATTGCCTTATGATGGCTGTTGGGAATTTGCTGGCTCTGCTGTCCCAGGAGGTCTGGTGTCAAGGACAAGAGTATATGTAATTATCAGGGCAGTGCATTTACTCTTCTATCAGGAAATTCAACATATTTTTTCTCCTGTATGTATTCTCAGCTGATACAAGATGTTAAATAGACAAAACATGTAGCATTAAGAAAAAACTTTAGCCAACTTTCCACAGCTGTGTGTGTGTGTATGTGTGTGTGTGTATGTGAGAGCCTGTGGTGTCTGCTGGGGCCCAGCACGGTCCAGGCTGTGCTGCAGAGCAGCTCTGCCCCAGTGCGAGCCACGGGGCCGGGCGCTGCGGGGTCTCGTGTTGTGARAAAGGGAGGACAGACACTCAGCTCCCATAAAAGCAGAGCAACAGCTTGGGCAGGTTCAGTAGGTTGAGTCTACTCAGTCTGAGCATTAAGAAACATTTTCCCCCATGGAAAATTTTACTGAAATCAGCTTTTCCACAGGAAAAAAAAATCATTTGTGAAGGAAATAGGCTTTTCAAGTTGCTCTCTTTGTTAGCAATTGTAGTAAGAGTCTATTTCTGATTTTTAATTTGTTTTGTTGCTTTCTTCTGGGTCTGCTGTACAAACTCAACAGAAGGTAATTCTAATTTGAATGCCTCATTTGCCACCCTGTTCACGCAYAGTGTTGCTTCTAGGGACATACAGCTAGAATGTTCCTTTGCTCTGCACGGTGCATGACGCTCACTTCTCTTGGGAGGCTCTGCAGTGTTTAGCTGTATATGCTGACTTCCTTTAAATCCACCCACAGGATCTGTTTGAACTAGTTCTGTTTCCATGCATGTTGTCATGAAAGTAATATGATAGTTGTTGGCTTTTCTGCTTGCTCCTGGTATGCTGTGGAAATCTTCATGATGTTCTGTACTGAAAGAAATGGCCTGTTAGATTATGTTGGCAGCATGTCTGTTAAGCACCTGAAAAATTCACRGGGAGAAAATGCTTGTTTTCTACCATGTGAAATATCTGCCCTTTGATCAGTGTTTCTTCCTTCTTTGAACATTGCTAGTGTTGTGTGAAACAAAGAAAACTGATGAGACAGTAAAAAAAAGGAAACGAAACATAAGCACCCACAACAGCGCGGACCTTCTCACCRGTGCTGTCCTGCTGCTGGTCTGGGCTGGTGAGGGTGCTACCCTGCTGCTTTCTTCTGTATGCAGTAACTGAGGCACTTGAAAGCTTTGAAAAACTGGGAAACTTTGCCTTTGAAAGGCACTCAGSCGTTTTTACAGGCAGACTTTCCCTAGAGTGGAAGGGGGGAATGAGGATAATCCGCTTGCTTCCTGAGATGATCCAATGCATCAGCAATCCAGGCACTGGGGGACACCTTCCCTGCACCCTCCTGTGTTAGGGCTTCAGCAGTTTGTTTGGAGGCAAAGCATATTTGGGTTTAAGTAGGTTTACCTGTGTGATGGAAAGACTTGTCAGAGTAGCAAAGGCGGCTGAGCACATGGATTGACTCCAGCTGCCTGCGGGCTGCCGGGAGAGGTGTTGGTGGCCCAGTCATCCTCAGCTCTGTCCTGAATCCGTGGAAGGAGATGGGCTAAGTCGCCCTCTGGAGATGTCATTCTTCCATCAGTTAAAGAGGTAATCTGAGGTGACCGTGTTCCTAATCTAGCRGGCTCAGATCAGATAAAGCTGAGCTGTGATACTCCTCTTACAGTTAAAGGATTTAAGATATCTTTGTGGTGTTCACAGTCATTATATTCTGTTAGAGTGCTGTGCTGGAACTGTTTGATGCCTTTTGCCTAGTCCATCTGGTACAACCACTGAGCACAAATATTTTGTTGCACAGCATATTTCACTGGGTACCRTGCATATTCACCCAGTTTTATAAGGCAAAACCTTTATTATTATTTTTAGACTGTACTTAGACCAACCACTTTCGAGTACTGAAAATTGAATGCTCCTGTCTTGGGAGAAAATACACAGAGYCTAGATAAAAGATTGTTCATTGACAGGTAAAGAAGTTTGAGCTTTCTTATGCCTGTAATGCTTCTGAAATGAAAAATTTGTCAATTGAAAGGCCTGATGGTTTTACTTGTAGTTACAAGTTACTTTATTATATTTGGGTGTGTTTTGTAGCTGTTTATAGTTATAAAAAGGGAACCAGAGCCCAGGGTGATAATTGAGAAGATGATTTTTTTTTTCTTCCATTCCCACAAGAGCAGATGTTCAATCAGACAAATGGTTCCATTTTTTTACTTGAAGGTTGTTCTTTTCAGTTGATTATTTCATTTTAGAGCGATAAAGCAGGAATATTCTTGCCTTTTGGCTTATTCAGGGTCCTGCCTTATAAAATCTCTCAGCCGCAAGGGAGTCCTGCGCATCCCTGGAATAGGAGAGGATCATTTTGTTTCCACCTAACATCTATATAATTGCATTTGACACTTACAAAACTGCTCTCAGTCTCTAATATCTGAATATCTGTGATCTAACAATTCCCCATGGAAGCTATTGCTGACTCTTTAAAGAAACGCAGATCAGAATTTTACCTTCAGAAGAAGTATCACTGATCAAAACCATGAAATTCTTAGTATGGCATCATCAGTAAACTCACTACACTACTTAAAGCTTAAATACGTTTTACACTTGTCCCTGTTCCTCCCCATGGGATAGAAGAAAACACTGCTTACCAAACCTGAGCTTGGATTCTAGCATCTTAAATAGAAAAGGGTGGAATCGCTTGCTGGACTCTTGGCCATCATATTTTTCTCTACTCTTACACCAGTTTAAGCTGCTACCAGAGTTATTCCAGGAGGAGGAGAAGGTCCTCAGTCCTACGTCTGCGACCCCTTCGGGCCGTGTGCCCTTGTCTCGGACTGTTGTAAAACCAGCTAAGACCAGACCAGGTCAAACCAGCAAGGAACATAAAAAAACTGTGGGACATCAGGTGAGTTTGGAGGTGTAACTCCATGTCCTGGGAGGTGTGACACTGGGGTCAGTGAGGCCAAAGGAATTTTTTTTTAAAAAAAAAATACTCTTCTGACTTAAAATTTGATTTAAAATTTACTTAAAGAGCTATTTAATTTGTTATGAGATTTTGACATGATCAGGTGGATTAGAAAAAGATCTAAAGTAAATGAGATGTTGAAAAGCTGAAAATAGCTCTGCCTRTCTTGTATTTTTTGTAATTTATCACATACCTGTAGGGTAGTTTTACTTTCATAAAGGTTAATATTTAGAAGTCTCACTGTAACACAGTTTACTTAAAGATGGTATCTGAGACTGTGATAACTATTGCCATTTRAAAAAAAAAAAAAACTTGGTGCTGTGTTTACTACCGCAATCACTGTGACAAGTAAGCCAGTATCAAGAGATCCCCTTTCAGAAGTTATTTCATTCAGGTTGTTCCCTGATAATGTTTCCTTTTTCTTCTTCTTAAAGTTTCGAAACTCGCTTCATCTGCTGATGGAGACCCTCAATGCTACAACTCCCCACTACGTGCGTTGTATTAAGCCGAATGACTTCAAGTTTCCATTCACGTAAGTTGGGTTGTGCATGGTCCATGGAGGCTTGACTCTTAGTGGGGGAATGGGCCAACTGCTGGGAGGATCACAGCTCTGCTAGCCGTTGCTCACTCAGGAATGAAGTGGTGTGTCTTATTTCTGTTGTTATATGTTTACTGTGAGTATGCATGTGTTTAGATAGGAGATTTTTTTGGAATGAACAGAAGGAAGAGTACTTCTTGAGGAGTATTTTTTTCATTATGGTGTAGGAAGAAAAGTATCAGCAGCTTCATTGCTTCCTGTTTTGAGCCTGACAGATAGCTTGCACTCCTTGAGTTCACTTGACATTTGCCTTCTTTGATTGAAATCTGTTTCTGCATATTCTTATTCCTTATCTTTTTATATATTAAATTGCTTAGAGTTTTCCTCAAAAGTCCGCTGATGAACTCTCCTTATTCTTAAATAGATTTGATGAAAAACGGGCAGTACAGCAGCTTAGGGCTTGCGGTGTCCTGGAAACCATCCGAATCAGTGCCGCTGGCTTCCCCTCAAGGTATAGTTGCTTTATTCTAGATTACATTCAGTGACAGTTACTCATGTTGAGAGAGGTTTTCACAGTTTGGCCTGACCCTGACTCTGTCTTTTGGCACAGGTGGACATACCAAGAGTTCTTCAGTCGKTACCGTGTTCTGATGAAGCAGAGAGACGTCCTTAGTGACAGAAAACAGACATGTAAAAATGTCCTGGAGAAGCTCATTCTGGTACGAGACTCAGTGCTTAACATTTTTGAATCTGAAGGGATAGAGCTTCCCTTTGCCAGCTTGTAAATAATTACACTRTTTTAATGTTTTATAAAACTACCAATCATCCCGTGTTAGCACAAGAAGTCATAGGTTTTCTAAATGCTGTGCTAGTTCATTGATCTTTTGAAGCTTGGCTCCTCCTAAGGACAAGCAGTTCTTACTATAATAAAATAAAGTAGGCTCTCTGGTGTATAGCTCCAGTATTGCTATATAGGGAATGTAGTTTGATATACCAGTGTATCAGAGGAAAGGAAGACAGTGAATTTAAATGTGGGTTGAGGGCGAAGGTTACCTTGATTAACAGCAGGGYATATTAACTCTGAAGGCTATTTGAAAGCTTTCTAATGTGGAGCTGCTTCTGTCTGGGTATATGTTTGGGTCTTTCACTCTCTTCAATTCCTATATTAAAGTCAAACTTTTTCAGGCTTGTAGTCCTCTCACCATTACCTGCTTGCCTTGCCTTAGTGTGCACTAAATGATAAATACAAGTTTGAAGCCTCAGCTGCCTCACTTATACAGAGCAGTGTGGTTGAAGACTGACCACGCAGAGGGGAAGAGGTGGAGAGAAGTTGCAAATGTACATTATTTATGTTGCTTTCATCCTCTGGGCCTCTTGCTCACTTCTCTTACTCTTCAAGTCTCTTGCAGACTTTGTGACATTCTTGTCTAAGCAAAATCCTCATGTTTTATTCCCTAAGGCCCTATATGTAGCCTTATTGTATTTATTTAAGAGAGTCGTACAGAGAAAATAGTAGAATACGCTCCACTAATTTAAGTTTAGATTTAATTGAAATATTACACATCATTTTATCTCTTTACTAACTATGTGTTCATTTAGACCTCATGCCTGTTTTTTTTTTAATACACTAACATTTCTGTAACTGATCATCTTTTTACCTCTGAAAATAGGACAAGGATAAGTACCAGTTTGGCAAGACAAAAATATTTTTCCGGGCTGGTCAGGTAGCCTATCTAGAAAAAATAAGGGCAGATAAGTTGCGAGCTGCCTGTATCCGCATCCAAAAGACGATCCGGGGCTGGCTGATGCGGAAGAAGTACATGCGTCTGAGGAAGGCTGCCATCACCATTCAGAGATATGTCAGAGGGTACCAGGCACGATGGTAAGCAGTCCTCTTGGGACAACCTGGACTAGCCTCGATTCAGATCCCTTTAAGTAGGACATTTAAATGTGATAGTTTCTCTCTCCTTCTGCTACTGGCTAAGAGGGAATTTTACAGTGGAATGAAGGAAAAAAGACTAATGAGTATATCTGTTCTGCCTGTTTCTGACCTTCATGMGGAGATGGTAGCTTTATGGCTGCGTGATGCTTAGGACAGTGTGCTGCTAGCTGGAGTAGAATAAAGGGACTATGAGGAGATATGTCTGCACGTGATGGCAAGCTGGGCTTTTGGCTGAATTCTTACTGCCCAGCTCTCACTTGCTGTCCCAGTTCAGTTTGTCTGTAGTGCTGGAAAAGCCACTGCTCGTACAGGGTGGAGCTGTGGGGGGAGCTACATCTGCTAGAATCATTCCTTTGGTTTGATGAGTGAGGGATGAGCCTTGGAAAAGAGTAGAGGATGGGTAGTATCATTCAGAGGCGAGGTGGTTACAAAGATGGTAAGAATCTGCCTTGGGAAGGARTATCAAGATACTGTGTAATTCTCTTGTTGAGGGAATAAACATTTTCTACATCTAGGAGTTAAGAAACCTGGAAGGTGGAAGGCTGTAGTGGAAACGGCTTTAAAGCTGGAGACAAGGTGATGAGAAATGAAACTGAATTTATCTGTCAGTTCTATAGCACAGTTCTCAAAGGAAGTGAAAACATTTCCTTGACAAACCTGCAACATTTCTGTTCATTTGTTACTCTGTCATATTGCCATATGGTAGAAGAGCAAGTAAATATGCTGTCCTGCTGATGACACTTGGAAGAAACTGAAGTAGAATATGCAGCTCTTAAGACAATCTAGTTACAGGATGTAAAATGTTATCCAGGAATTGTGAAATAATTGCAGGTATAATCTGTACTCTTTTTCTCACATAGCTATGCCAAGTTCCTGCGGAGGACACGGGCTGCYATCACTATTCAGAAGTTCCAGCGCATGTACGTGGTCCGCAAAAGATACCAGTGCATGCGGGCTGCCACTATTGCTCTTCAGTCCCTCTTAAGAGGCTACATGGCCAGGAACAAATACCAAATGGTAAGAAATCCTCATGTGTTTCCACTTCTCTGTGGCTTCATTCCCACATACCCTCTGGACAAAGCTGCTCTATGGTGTGCCCAGGAGAACGTGGAATGTTTGTATCTGTGTTGTTATGCCAGGTACCAGAGCATGTACTGAAGCACAACACCTAGAAATCAGAAGGATCTGGTACTGCAGTCAGTGAACTGGTCATTTTAGAGATGCTCATGTGTCAGCTAACCTGAATGCGCTATACAGTCAGAGGAGCATCTAGCATGAGTTTAGAGTACTCCTCTTGAGAAAGGKTTTTTTTGTTCATTATTTAGAAAGTTGAGACCCTTAAATACTGAAAATCTGAAATACTGAAAGGCTTGTGTGAATATGCCTTCACGAATCTAAATTAATATTGCTTACATGAATGTAGATATGATGCACTACTCTTTATTTCAGTGATTTTGTGAAGTGCTGTAAAAGTGTGATTGAAAGAATATGCTGAACAAGGTTAATGTTAGTAAGCAGATACTCAGAGAAATAGGAGATTAAAACTTAGGTTTGTTTGGGGAGTTTTATGTATTAATGCTGAATTTATTTTGGAGAGAAACTGCTATAGTCCTGGTGATACTGATAACATTTTCCTGACTGTCCTTGAATTAAAAATTCAAATTAAATTTTAACTCATATTAAAGGAAAAAAAATCTTTAGAGAAATTAGAATTTATTCTTCAGTGATTACTAGACTGGAAACCAAATGATGGTTCAGATGGTTAGACCATAATATGGCATTTTTTTTCCAGGGCTCTTTTTTCCTATGAAGCCTCTGTTTCACAGAAAAGTTATTCAAAGGTTTTTCAAAGTGGTTTTTTTTTCTCTCAAACAGATGTGAAAACCATATAACTCAAAAATTAATTAGTGCTTATGTTCCACATGTTTGTTTTAAAGCTACAATCATATGTGTACATAGCATCTTGACATACRTTAACCCAAAGGTTTGAAAACAAACAATCCCCAGACAGAATTTCTAAGTAATAAGTTTTGCCACCTGTGCTTGGCTCAATTGTCCTTTTTTGTAGGCATGTATTTTTGTAGTTTATGCCTTTTTATTAGTATTTTTAGTGTTATATATTTTATGTTGTTAGAAGATATAAGACATTTTTATCAGTAATCTAATAGATGCAATTCAGCTAATCTGCAGAAAGGAATAAACTTCATGCTAAATTGAGAGGGGGGATCACATTAATATGCAGAATGAAGGCCCCCRTTAGGAATCTGGGAGATGATTCTGTACTCCAGAAATGATTCATGCGAGTGATATACACAGCATCTGTCTCGTAGCACACTGATTTATAAACCTGTTACATTTCCTTTTAATAGAAATGCTGGATTTTAGAGAGATCCCCATAAGAGGTGGTTGGACTTGCCTGTCAGGGAGTATCCCCCTAGAACAGTGAGTTGTTCCCTATAGTAAAACATGAAATTCTGGTAGTACAGATGAGATATATATTAAATGCCATATGTGTAGTGCCCTTGAAAGGTGGATTTTTCTTAAAACTAAGATACAGGGATGTCTGTAGAAAGAAGCACAAGTTTGGCCATGCTGAGATTAACATGATGGTCCTGAAATTCCTGGCCATTGCAGGTCGAWGAAACTAAAAGGTAGGCCTATGACAGCACCCTTGGGTTGAACTGTGACTCTGTCTGTGGTACACACGGGCTCATTACGGTTGTGAAAGGAGGCTCTTGTTTTTATAGTAGAAGGCATGTGTTACAGTCACATGACTAACACAAGGAATTTAAAAGGCTGAATCACCTATTTCCTACGTCCTGGGGATCTGCTGCCTGAGCCTCTCAGGTGTGGTTGTCAGTCTGACGGGAGCTGAGTTCCTCCACAGCTTTGGCATAAGCTCTCCTGGGAAATAGCTTGTAAATTAAATACATTTTCTGATACTCTTTCGTGGGAGTATATTCTTTCACCATTGGATTACATGTATATAAGAACACCTTGGCAGATGAGGACCATCCCTACAGAATGGAGGTATTTTATGTGACTTGTTGCTTTCAAACTTGGGGTGAAAATAATGTTGAAAACAAATTGCATTTGAGCTATTAAGGCATCGGCAGGTAACCTGAAGAACTACTCAGGTAAACATGTTAGAAGAGAAACAGGAGTCAGGGAAGTCAACTGCATGCTGTACACTCAGAAGGACTTTGCCTTTTGACCTTCTATACTTTTAATAGTTCCATTTCTTTACCTAGCTGTGTTGTTTTTCTAGTGTTGTTCTTTCGGTTTCTCAATTTTTCTTTAGAAATAAATGGTGAAAGGAGAAAGTTTGTCTTATAATCTTGCTTCCTTGCCATTGAGTCATTTGATTCATTGATCTGAAAGTGTAACATCTGTACCACRTTTCAATGTGTTTCATATGAAATATGAAAGATAATTTTCTTAGTATTAGCTTGTTTTATCAACTTTGTTGAAAATCATTGTAAGAATGTAAACTCTATGTGGTCTTTACCAAAACAAGGAAGTAATGTAAAAATCTTGAGGAGTTTTAATCTTTGGGCAGAACTGTTGAGTTTGCAGACTTTGTTAGCTGAGCTCCAAAGATCTCCGAGATGGGGAGGTGTTGTGGGTTTGGGCCTGCTCTACCAGCATAGCTGTGGTCCCCTGGAATTCAGGTCCTTCAGACCTCAGGCGTCTCTGCTCACATCTCTGTTACAAAGCCAAGCAGTAGAATCTTCCTAGTGGGAATCTGGCTATCACATTGAGAGAAGTTGCTGGTGTTCTTGACTGTTGATCTTCAAAAATGATTTAAAAAAAAATGCATCTCAGTATAGAATTTCTGATTAGAATAAGTAGTGAGAAAGGTATTTTTCCATTCAGGCTAGTGGATGAAATCCCTCAAAGAAGGGAAAATAGGCAAGTGGAATTGAAGTTGTAGTCGCTCAGGTAGACTGCAGCTGTTGTTGTTAGCAGCTACTATACTGTGCTCCAGACTGCAGCATGTAATGGTTGCACTGAGCATCAGTGTGTTTAAACTGTATATGGATGAAGCCTATGCTGCGTATATCAGTATATTAAAGAAGTTTCAAGATAAAGGTACAGTTAAAATACAACAAAAACCCACCCAGCACCAAGTCCTCAATTGGCTTCTATTTTGTAATCCTGTCAATAGGTACCATGTAGTGTTGTAGCCAGCCTAGATCTGACATCAACACAAACGAATGTCCAGTTTTTCAGTACGTTTCCAGTTCCTTTTTTTTTTTTGTATGTCTTTCATCTAGTTCCTTCCTAGTCTTCCTGCCTATTCCCATCCTCTTTTCCTTTTCACTTTTTTTTAAACTCTATCTTCATTTCCTATTGCTGTACCAGCAGGTTTGTTTTCAGACCCTGGTACCTCTAGTACCGCCAGCTTTACAACCCTGTTTGTGGTGACTGAGCAGTGTAGTTTGCAACTCTAATGCCCCTTGTGCTGTTTTTTACTTAACTGTAGATGCTTCGGGAGCACAAGTCTGTTGTTATTCAGAAGCATGTCAGAGGCTGGCTGGCTCRAGTGCGTTACCAGAGGACCCTGAAGGCAATTGTTTACTTGCAATGCTGTTACCGGCGCATGATGGCCAAGAGGGAGCTGAAGAAACTGAAGATAGAGGCCAGATCTGTGGAGCGCTACAAGAAGCTTCACATTGGCTTGGAGAACAAGATCATGCAGCTGCAGCGAAAAATTGATGATCAGGTAAGGGCTTCCTGCTCAGGGAAGACGTTTGGAAGTCTTGTCTCATCCTCCTCATTAGCACCATGGGCACTCACTGAAAAATGCCTGGAATTTTCATTGTGCGGAATCAGATGTTTTCTTCGTGGAAGAACATTGATAGATGAGACAAGGAGACCACAGTAATAACAAAACAGAGCATCCACTTGTAACACAGCAACACTGAGAGGAAACATCTGCTCCTTTCACTTCAGGTTTCCTCTGAAGCATTTCAGCTGTTTTAAGGGGAAAGTGATAAGATCATGTTGGATGCATGTGGGCTGCTTCTTCTGATTTGAATTCAGGACGTTAATGCACAGGCTTAGAGACTGTACTGTGCTGTCACCTCTTTAAGCAGTTTTCCTGCAAAAACAGACTGCAGCTTTTTGGAAATGGGAAAACTGCTCTTTTCCTCCCCAATCTATGTATATTCTGTAGGCAAATAGAAGGCTTCCATAATCAATAATATTTCAACTGCTGCTGTGTCTGTGTTGTGTTTTGCAAAGAACAAAGAGTACAAATCTCTGCTGGAGAAGATGGGTAGCCTGGAGATCACCTACAATACGGAGACAGAGAGGCTGCGGAGCGACGTGGAGCGGCTTCGGACGAGYGAGGAGGAGGCCAAGAATGCCACGAACCGCGTGCTCAGTCTTCAGGAAGAGATCGCCAAGCTCCGCAAGGAGCTGCACCAGACTCAGACTGAGAAGAAGACAATCGAGGAGTGGGCAGACAAATACAAACATGAAACTGAGCAGGCAAGTGTTCACTTCCCAAATACTGCAACATTAGGCGTAATGTATTTTTTTTCTGCATTCCCTTTTATTCCTCTTGCTGCCATTTCTTATTAATTGGCTTTAGCATCTTATTAAGGGGTTGAAATTGTCCCTTTTTTCTCCTCTTCCCTTGTTTGTGTGGGAGGATGCAGTCTGCCATGTGGAGTGTAGCATCCCTAAAAGAGGCCTCAGCAATACTGTCACTTCAGGTGGGTCTCAGGACCCTTAACAACAATCCTGCTGCTGCTTCCCTGCCTGTCTGTGTTCCAGGTTTTTGACCTGCAGTGTAGCATTCACAGACGATTTCAGACAGGAGGTATGTTACTGCGAAGCACAGAAATACAGCAAGTGCTCTCGTTTCTTCAGTGTTTTTAGATGCTTTGCGTGAAAACATTTCCAGAAGCCTTACCCCTTTCATTTTTTCAGTATTTTGTGGCATGTATAGCATTTTTACAATATTTTAAAGCAATGTTGTATAACTCTATATAGGCCCAGTACTACACTTATGCTGGAGAAATATATTAAATCTGTATTTCATATATAAGTATAGGTATTACATCTATTCAGGTTTTAAAATTGAAAATATTGGCAATCCAAATATCTGAGCTCACTCAGAGACAGAGCGCTCAAACAAAGAAATCCTTTTATCTGCCTAGCCAATAAAACTGTATAGAGTTCAGAAGTATGTGCAGTTTTTAAAGGTACCTATTTATCTTTCCTTATTTGAACAATCAGTCTGCTGAACACACACGTGTGTGTCTATGTGCAGATTAGTTCAGTAGGTTTTGACCAATCCCTTATCTTTGCTTTAACCACGAACATATCAAACAAGTTGTTCCTTGCCATAATTACCTACTGATATAATGCCAGTTTTGAATACTGGAAGATCAATGTCTTCATTATGCTCTGCTGCAATGATGCAATTCAAGATTATGTGTGCATAAGGAAAAATATCGGTTGACTAAGCACAGTGAATGTGTGGTAACCATAAACAGAGGCAAATGAGGACCTGACAAATCTTGGCACGGTCAAAATGGCTCAACTTTCATGTGTAAAGGAGATGTTAGATTACGATCTTGCCAAAAGCAATGGAATTGCATGAGCGAACTACTGAATTTGTTCTTATTTTAGGAATATTTCTATGTTAAACAATAAATGACACCTTTAGGGATTTTACTGGAAAATACTATGGCACAATGAAGTGGTCTAAATTCATTTCAGCATCTGATCAGAAATGGAATATAGAACATGTGGGAGAATCTGCACAGGGGGCATGAAATAAATGTAATTTGAGAAATGACGATGTCGTAACTTAGCTCACTGGCTGAGGAGTGAGGAGCTCCTGGGGAACTCCTCAGTGTTCCTCAGTGAGGAGGAACTGTTTAAAAAATCGATTTGAACTCCTGTAGCAAGGGTGCAGTTGCTGTTAGGGCTAGTGATGGGAGATTAAGTGCATTCTGATCAAAATCAAATATTTTGCTATCTTTGTAGCTTGTATCGGACCTGAAAGAGCAGAACACGTTACTGAAAACCGAAAAGGAGGAGCTGAACCGTCGCATCCATGACCAGGCAAGGGAGATAACAGGTCAGTTCTTTTCTCTTCACTTGTTTATGCTTAAGGTTACCTTATAAAACAACATTCTGTTAGCTAGGTTTTGCTAATACGTTCTAGCTTATATTCCTGTTTAGTTTAACTAATAAATTTAAGAATTTAATCACATCACAATTATTTACTATTTGAATTTCCAGGAAGATTTTGATGTCTTTCTCATGAGGATTGCTGTGAAAAAGCATTTTACTTTAAAAGGAGGCTTTTTAATACAGTGAATACAGCAAATGTTGCATTGCATGGGCAGGCAGACACTCGTGTTCCTAGTCTCTTACCTCCCTAGAGGGTTCTGAACATGAGCCAGCGTTTTGGAGCCCTCCTAGCTGCTGTGTCAGGAGCTGCTGTGGCTCCCTAGTCAGCAGCCAGAAGACTGTAGACACCCCTGCACACCCACTAGATGTGATGGGTATGCAGAGGCAGCTGGGGTGAGGAGGATCAGTGTGCCTGGGGCATAGACCATCTCATGGCTGCTTTGTACATTAGGTAGCAGTGCCCTAATGTTCCTTCTTCCTGTCYTCTGGAAGTGCTAATGTCGGGCATTAGAAGAGTGACGAGCTTGACTGAAGGCTACTTTGAACCCTAGTGTGGTTGCCACGATAAGTCTGTGGTCCTTTGTGGACTTGGCTCTGTGTCTACCTGCAGAAGCACCAATACCACACACTAGTGGCAAATCACAGGCCTTTCAGCCCCTGTGCTCTTGGTGTGCATGCACCTCCTGCACCRCAGAACAGATACACCACAGGTGACAACAGATGTGGAGTTGTCACTTTGGCTTCCTCTTCTCTATTGCAGAAACGATGGAGAAGAAGCTCGTGGAGGAAACAAAGCAGCTGGAGCTAGATCTGAATGATGAAAGGCTACGGTATCAGAACCTGCTGAATGAGTTCAGCCGCTTAGAAGAGCGTTATGATGATCTTAGGGATGAAATGAACTTAATGGTGGTAAGTGGATAAAGATCTGGGAAATTAAGAGCTGTTCTTAAATGTCCTTTAGTTAATCTGATGGTACAATTTACAGCCTGTTTTGCCTCAGCTGCCTGGTGGTTACCTGTATCTGAAAACGGGATTTGTTCTTTGAAGTATGGGTTAATTAAATTAGCTCAGTGAAAATGCACTGTACTGTCAAAACCATTTAAAATTTGTGGTTAAATATTCTTTATTTTCAATTTTGTGGAAGAAGGTTAAACCTCTGCTGTGATGTGGCTGATGGTAATTCACATAACCTTCTGTCTTCATTTTACCCACCAGTTATCAGCACATATTGGATCAGCTAGTGCTGATTTCTGTGTGGCAGGAGGATGCAGTGAGAATTCTGTCAATGGAATTTCAGAGTCACTGCCTCCACTTTCCTACTCTGCTTGCTCCTTCCCTGTAAATCAAATTTTTCTTTCCCACAAAMTGCTTGCTTCTGCTTTTGACAGCAAATACTTGATGGAATAGGAGCTGACCTGTCTCCATATGTTTGAACTGCGAACTATATCTTGCAGGCTTTAGCTAGCATGAGAGACCAGAATCATAAACACTTTCTTATAAATTGTGCTAGTTATGGAATAATACAGAATATTACAAGCTTAAATTATTGGTTGTAAAGAGACATGCAGTATTAATTTATATTAATTTGTTTCATTTACATTCCAGAACATCCCCAAGCCTGGACACAAAAGAACAGATTCGACTCACAGTAGCAATGAATCCGAGTATACTTTCAGCTCTGAGATCACAGAGGCAGAAGACTTACCACTGAGGATGGAGGTAACACTAAATGAAAAACAAACAAACAAACAAAACTTCACCACCACCACCAAAACCCACTTGTCATTTATCAATGTTTGAGCTAATTCATATCTCCCTTTCTGTGTGTTTTTGAATACCAGRTGTTTATATTGAGGAACTGAGGAATCAATATTTATATTGAGAAATCCTGTTCCATTTCCTTTACAAAAAGGCTCAATCTGTAGTTGGTTGTTGGCTTGATGAAAGGATGCTTACAATCTTCTCTAATGCAGCAGTGTAGATTAGATGCATGGCCAGGTGATTTGCATCTGTCAGATACCATCTTTTACAAGCACAACAAGCACAATTATCTCTTTGACCAAAAGTGACAATTAAAGGGAAGGGGAAAAAAAAACAGGAGACTTATAGACTTATAGGAGTAATATATCTATGGGTTATAAATGAAAAGGTGGTCATATTCATAATCTGTGCTTGGCAGCTTAGACCTGGTAACTTTCCCTGTGCATACTGGAATTTTTTTTGTTTTTCTTAAACTGCTGCTTCACTCTTAACTGTGATCAGTCATAGAATCATAGACCCACAACTTCTCCTTTTGWTGTCTGTCCTTGTTAGTTATGTCTATAATTGCACTTTTTTATTGCAATAATTTGTTTTTAAATTCTCAACAGAAGATGACTTTCTATCAGCATTCAAATACTGGGACACATTATACTGAAGTCATACTCTGTGCAGACAAACTTCAGTTTTACTATAGATTAACAATATAAATTATCAATACCAAACATTATGAAAAAGGTAGAGGTCATTTCATTTTACTGCTTAGGATTAAAATATCTCAATATTTGCTTTTCTTTTTTCTGCTAAGCTGCTGATGTAGTTTATGACTCTCACAAGCGGATGAGGTAGAAATGGCTGTGCTTGCTTGTCTGCTACAGTCGTTAATATTAATTTTCTAGTTCCTTTTCTGAGCTTCAGAATTTTATGGTGCACTTTGTAGTCGATACTTTAATCTTCTTGCTACATAAAGTACAAAATGGCTGATGAACAATTCCTRATGCACTTTCAGACTACAAATGCTGGTCCTTGCCCAGAAAACACTGCAAAAGCTAGTGGCTTAGTTCTAGTACAGGCTGTTTAATTAGCATAATAGAACAAAAAAGACATAAAATGTATCATCTGAGCCTTTCTATTTCATATTCCTCTAAATTGCCTTTGCTTAATCATGGCTCTAATTCTGTAATCAGCATAGAGATTTCTCTTTAGCTAAAGAAGCTGCTATAGAAATAACTGATAAAGAAGAAACTTAGCCTCTTACCTGCAGTTACTTTCCAAGTGAGTCTAACCACAGATGTTTTTTTCCTTTCCCCCTCCACACAAGTAAGACAAGAAGGTATGCTTAACTGTAGACCCGCTGTCTGCTAGATAGTCTTTAGTGCTTTCTTTTGTTAGACTTGAGGTTTAGAAGTGTTAGTTCCTTTGTAAAATAGTCTTCTCATGGCTTATGAAACATTTTAGATGCCCGTAGCCAGCTGTCAGAATCAAGCAACATTTCTGTGTTCCTTTCTTCTCCCCCAATTTGTTTCCCTCCTTTACTCACAGTAGTGCTTTCTTTTGATGTGGAAATGCAACACTTGGTGACTTCCTTCTGTCCTTTCTAAAGCAGGAACCAAGTGAGAAAAAGGCACCACTGGATATGTCTCTGTTCCTCAAGCTGCAGAAACGGGTTACAGAGCTGGAGCAAGAAAAGCAATCCCTGCAGGATGAACTGGACAGAAAGGAAGAACAGGCTCTACGCGCTAAAGCTAAGGTGGAATCCTTCTAGCTGATGAAATGCTGATGCCAGAGTATCCCTCCTTGCAGTATATCAACTGTGTGAATGCTGACTGGCTTGTACTAAATTCTTACCTTCCCATAGTACTTGCTTCATTTAATGGCAGTAAGTTTTATGCATCAGTGCTTGCAGTAGTTGCTACCATGGGCTACTTGGTTTTTTTTCCAGTATCACTGAGATCCTTTCATTGGAGTTAACAGGAACTAAAAGTGGTTGCAACTTTTTGTGGCTGCAGAATGCTTGCTTTCCTTTGCCTGCTTCAGCACAGTCAAAGAATAGAAAGAAGTGGATTGTTTTTCACTATTGTCTGTGTCCTTTCGTAGGAGGAAGAAAGGCCCCCGATAAGAGGTGCAGAGTTGGAATATGAGTCGCTCAAGGTAAAATTTAATCTTACAGTGAGAATGTTGTCACCAATTATACCTACTAGCATAGTTAGAAAATACAAACAATTCTCTTGTTTCAGCATATTAGCTGAAACCAATCAATGGTTTATCTCCAATAAGCCATTTTTGTAGCATTATCCTTTCTGTGTATAGAATGTGTGGCTGAGGCTGCACATCAAGAAGATCCAGTTAAAACAGAGTGTTCTTTGTTCATGGCTTAGTACAGCTTGCAAGCTAATTTAAGCAAGAATGCAATGCTGAGTGTCACCCTTTSCTCCAAACACGCTATTGAAATTGATGCATATCTTAAGACCACTAAAAGTAAAAACATTTCCCAGTATCACTGAATGCTGCAGACTCCTCATAGTTGGCTCACTACTGTTTGTTCGGAACTACCTTTTTTTTGCGGCAGGGAAAAGGGGGGAAGAACAAGGGGGAAAAAAAGGTAATGTTTTCCATCAAATTTGTATGATTCATATATATGTATTCTGATATGACATTTCAGACAAAAGGTAGCCCTATTTGGTGAAATCCTTCCAGAGGATTTCAGAGCAGTCAAGAAACCAGGTTTAATGGAGTGACCCTCCCTTAGAGCAAGTGATTTGTCACAGTTGCTCCTAGTTTTCAGCCTCTCTATCCATATCTTCATGGCTGTATTTTATTGGTATAGGAATTATGCTGAGTGAAGGAGTTATTCCTGTTTCTTGCAGCGTCAAGAACTGGAATCTGAGAATAAAAAACTGAAGAATGAGTTGAATGAGCTGCAGAAGGCCCTTACAGAAACACGGTCTCCAGAGGTAACTGCTCCGGGTGCCCCTGCCTACAGGGTCCTGCTGGATCAGCTGACTTCAGTGAGTGAAGAGCTTGAAGTGCGCAAGGAGGAAGTCCTCATACTCCGGTCTCAGCTGGTTAGCCAGAAAGAAGCTATTCAACCTAAGGTAAAAAATAGTCAGCAGATGTACTGGGCAGTAAAGCTAAATTGCATCACTGAGGTGCTTTATTTAACTTTGCAGCATGATTGGAAAGGCAGAGGAAAATGGTGTAAGCTCCAAAGCCTTTTTAGGGGCAATTCATGATGAGGTATTAGTGCACAAAATGCAGCACTTCAAATTGGGAAACTGAAGCAATTTGGGTTTATCTACCAGCAGTCATACAAAGATACCGTACGAGTCACACCAGGCTGGCAGACATGTGTAAGGTCAATCCAGTAACTCATCCTTCCCACTGAACTGAAATATCTAGCGGTTCATAACCTCAGCAGGGAATGAACAGTGGTGTCCTCTTTTCTTTGCTACTGCAAAGATATTCTTATATTTGTGCTAAATAAATTGGAAGTCTGTGATGCATGGGAGGGTATATATCTTGTTTTAAATGACTAATTATATGGGGATAAAATGTTGTTTTCCTGTAGTAATAGGAACATAAATTCTTGAATAGTAWATCTTTGAGTGACTAATTCTCAACAAAGGTGGCATCCAAGTGTTGTTTTGGCAGCTGTTATGAGAGAAGTGACAGGGGGATGGCTAATAGGCAGTTTATAGACAGCTTCTGCTTGTTAGGTTGGATAGCTGCAGCGTGAACAGAATCTTTTAATGATTTGTTTCTCTTCTCTCTTGCCTACCAATTTGATTGCCAGGAGGATAAGGTACATATTTTTTTTTTCCCACAGCTATAAATGAGCATCTCTTAAATGCTAAAAAACTTCACCAGTGCTTGAGCTGTCCTTTCGCTGCATCTCATAACCTGCATGTTGTTGATGTTGTTCTCACCCTTTGTTATTGAAGAGACCATTCGCATTATCCCATCCCTAAATCCATCCAATTTCCTCTYGCAAAAGGAAACAAGTTACTTTGAAACATTCAAATTTAACCATTTGGAGTTGTTGGTATATGCTAACTTCAGCATGAAGGGAATCATAAGTCTATCTAACTCAGTCAATATATCTTTTCAGTGTATTTGGAGGGTAGGAGCAACACTGTGATTTGGAAATGCTTAGGAGTATGAGGAAGCAAACTGACCTTAAATGAAGGCTGACAAATTAAATGATACAAGTAGAGCACGTAGGGTGTTTTTGAAGACAGAGGAGTATTTAGCACTTCTTTTCTTCAACACAAAAATAATAAATATGTGCAGGTTGCTAARCCTTGGTAGATTGGCAAATGAAATTACAACAGTTTTACTGTATAATAAAACAGAAGAATCAGAAATATTCCATAAGGATGTTGGGAATAATTTGATGGGAAGCTTATGGTTTTCACAGAAGATAACCCAAATTATTCAAGTTGCACTCTAAATATATATGTGCATGAAATTATTGTAGCCAATATTTAGTAAAATTTTGCTAAAGGAAATAGCACTTGATTATTTTGAACATCAAGAAGTCAGAATTTTATCTCATATATCCAATGGCCCCTTGTGGCTTCACCAATAGCATCCACAGGAAAGGCGTAAGGCTTAGATAGACTAGTTCAGGTGCCTGTGGAAACCTGTTAGCTGGTGAAAGTTTTGCCAAAGGAAAAGGGAAGTGTGGTAGTAAACACTCCAGACGGAAACAAAGCGGTACCATGAGGATAACCAACTTTAAAAAAATTGCCAGTCCTTGTACCTGGCTTTGCCCGAGTACTTAGAATGTGTGAATAGAAGGAACAAGGTTCCAAAGAGTCCCTGTAATGCTGCATGTAAGTAGCATGGATAGAACTGAGTTCTATATGTAAACATGTTGCAAAATTACATTTCTCCATTTTTAGTGATGTTCCTGGTAATTCAAAACAAAATGCAAATCCAACATTTTATAAAATGTATTTCCTTCTTTTTACGTGATGAACAAATGAGGTTGTCACATGTACGTGCTTATTAGACAGACTGGTATTTCCACATGTTGCAGGCATTCATTTTAAAAAATATGCCAAATGGCCTTAGAAGTTACATACCAGACTCCTGCTTCCCAACTACCCACACTGGTCTTAATGGGGCTGCTCCAGGAGTAAGATTCCTTTTGAGTAAAGTGACTAAAATATGTATTCAAAGGACAACTGCAGTGTTAAATTTACCCTGGAAATGATGGTTCTTTTTCTAGAATACCATGACAGATGCCACAATCCTCTTGGAGGATGTGCAAAAGATGAAGGACAAAGGAGAAATAGCACAGGCCTACATTGGATTGAAGGAAACAAACAGGTATGAGTTCTCTTTATCTGATCTAAGTCATTTGGGGTCTGCTGTGACACACTCGGCATAACATATTCAGTAAGTTGCATCCATGTAAGCCTAGATTCTTCACGGGCGCTTGTAGCAGGGGATATAATTTGATGAGTTAAATTGCCTTATGCAGTATCAAAAAGGGTTGGGAACCGATGGGGAAATGCAAAACCCAACTTCCTGGTTTCCATCCGCTCAAGCTTTAATTGGCTAAATGGCTCAAACAATTACTTTTAACATTCCTTCTGTGTTTCAGGGTGCCATTCCCCATGTTTTTATCGATTATTGAGTAGTTGTCACAGTAACTTGTTGTAAAACGCATACTGTAAAATCATGAAATGCTGTAACTAGCTGTGATCTCTGACACTTGAGAATTGAATTTCATCATTAAGAATAAATAGGTATAAGCACAAGATTTGCAAGATTTTTGGATTGCAATTTGGATTTGAAAGATTTTGGATTTACAAGATACTTTGCTAAGCATTTTTAGAGCATTGTTTATTTCTCTTTTATAGTAACTGTAATATAGTATATACTGCCCTTAACMTGTCATCTCATCACCATGATGTATCTCTTTTGTATTTTTTAAACATTTTTCTTGGAAGACAATCTCCCCAGGACTGTCATATGCTGAATGAGGACGGAGAACTTTGGCTGGTTTATGAAGGGTTAAAACAAGCCAACAGGTTACCAGACTTCTCAGAATGTTTTTTTTTCCTTCATTTGCATCTTCTTTTCTAGCTACTTGTGCCCCTTGCTGTGGGTTTGCTTTAGCTACAATATTTCTTATGTACTAATAKTTTTTTAAAAAAACAATTCATCATTACAAATCCAGAGTTTCCACAAAYCTTTTTACCTGTCAAGTTGTATCTTTAAAAACTTGAGGTGGTGAGAACAGCTAATATTATAATTCACAAAAATACTAATAGACTAGAAAATGCCAGAAGCCGCACCATTGTAACTGTGTATTGTTCATCTGTCTTTATGTTGGATATGGAAATTAATGTTCCTTACAGATTTTCAGCTTAAAGAAGTACCTTCAATTTAGTAATTATAAAGCTATTGTTTGAATAGCTGCAGCATAAAWTAATTTTTGGATAGTTACTCTTCCTATTCTACTCTAGCTGAAATTAGGTAAATTCCTCTCCTGCACCTTTGTACAAGATTCAGAATGTAGCACACACAAAATAACCAACAGATCAGTAATCTGTGGTTCATCCTGGTGCTGTCCTAACCTGGGACAGTCGCTGTGACCCGTGCCAGGCTGCGTGCTGGACATTTGACTGTTCGAATCTACCTTGTTAGTAAATTCCCTCTGACTGTGTGTGCATGTCTGGCTCTCCGCATTCGTGTGTCCCAGACTTCCAAAATGGTCTTCAGTCTTGTACAACCAACTAATTTAATAGATCAGCAGTACTGACTTCATTAAATATTGGGTAGCAGTAACCACAAAAGGAAGTATTTTGCAATGAATGCTACTAACTACTGTCTTTCTGTTTCTTGTGCTAACAAATTCTCAACCTACGCTTGTTTATAAGCCTGCCAAGATGGAACTGAGCACCGGCGTTCTGCAGAGCAGGATGCAGGAGTGGTCGCTCTGCATCTTTTTACTTTTATTGTTTTGTCCTCGTACTGTAGAGACAACAAGGATTTTCTTAAATGGCAGAGCATTGCAGTTAAATGACTATTTGCCCTTGCGAGCTTGGCCAGTCTGCTCACTAATAAATGTGCCTTCCTTATGCATATTTAAACCCTGATTGTTTGTCTAATTGACCCCTACAAGTTCCTATTAATGTAATTTCCTGTGTGTGTATATTTATGAAATTATGAGTCAGAAGACTTGGACAGTGTCTTGCAAACACGAGCGAGTCCACACAGCACTACTTTGAGAGAGGTTCCATTTCACATGGGAAGTTTTCGAGCCAAAATTTGCCACTGTGGAAACAGAAAAGCAGTGGCAGAGCCTGGAATAAAAAAAACCCTTCTGGATCCCACTCCGGAGTTTGGGCATCTTGTTAACTTTTCCTGCCCAAATGGCAACTGTTTTCAAAATCTTTGTTTTAATATAAAAATAATGATAATTTATGTGTTTTTTCAGTTACATGTTTCAGCTTCTGACTGAACAGAGTTAACTAAAAAGATTTTAATTTGTCAGTATCGTGGAGCTTAAGCAAATATGTTGTCTTCTTCCTCTTACACAGATGATTTGATTTGGTTAGAAGTAAAACTTGTCTACCCCTTTAAAAACAGTGACAAGCTGCAGAGCCTTAGCAGTACATTTAATACCACATGCTCTCTGTGGTACCACACACAGTGCTTGTTCAATCACAAAGCAAATGCAAAGCAGTGTCACAATTAGTTTTTCTCCACTTTTTGATCATGCAAGCTTTAATTAGAGGTATATTGAAGGGTTTAAAGAGTACTCTGCCTTTTTCATTTTCCCTTGCAAGCCATGGCTAATTGTTCCTGAGCARCAGCTAAAGCTTTAGACTCCCTCTGCAAATTTGGGGTGCAACTTTCTAAGTGWCTTGCAACTGTTGCTCAACTTCTTTAGGCTGCTGGAGTCTCAGCTTCAGTCGCAGAAGAAGAGCCACGAGAATGAACTGGAGTCGCTGCGAGGGGAGATCCAGAGTCTGAAGGAAGAAAACAACCGCCAGCAGCAGCTCCTGGCRCAGAACCTGCAGCTGCCCCCAGAGGCCCGGATCGAAGCCAGTCTGCAGCATGAGATCACCCGGCTGACTAATGAAAACCTGGTAAGGGAGAGGATGCTGGGGCAGCAGCCTGCGAGGCTGCAAGCCTGTCTCTGTCCACGAGTTCTTACCGCCTTTCTGGTGGCTGCCTCCCATGGTAAACTGCAGGAGTGCAATAGATTTGTGTAGGTAAATTAACGTAAGAGAGGCTAATGAGTGCCGATGAAGTAATAATGTGGCAGGGAATGTGTTAGAGGTCAACAGCATGGGGAAAGCTYGTGAATTTCAGTGTAACAGTACTGGCTTCAGTACTGTCATCCCTACACAGAATGAATGATATCCACGAACCTTATGTTCTCTGATGGAGTTCTTTTGTTTTTAAACATAGCATTTTCCTCTTTGTCTCCATTCTGGCTGAAGCTCATAGATCATTCACTGTGTTATGTTTTGAAGAAACAAGTAGTTCTAGAAAAAGACACTTGGTTGGGAGTCTCTTGGTTAATTGCTGTTCCTTGTTTGCTGTGCAATTTTTTTGTATGAAGGAAAGATCAGGTAAAATTCCTTATCTTTCTCTCTGGAGGAGTATGTTTGTCATGTGCTTCCTGAGAGAACTTGCCAAAGAGGCCTATGCTGAAATACTTATTGATAAACTGCTTATCAGCCTGGGGTCTTCCTATRGAGTTTCTTCTTTATAGCAAAATGAACCATACTATTTGAAGAAGAAAATTCCTGAGTATCATTGTGCGCACTAAACAAACCAAGGTGTAGTCTTCACTGTTGTTGTCTTTCCTCACGTCTCAGTACCAAGCTTTTAAGGAAAGCAATAGATAATTCAGCTGATAGATCAGGATAAACTCTTCCTAGAAGTATGTGCATAATTAAAAATGTATTGCAAGTTTCTTTCAGCAGTAACCATCTCACTCTGGAGAAGGTGGATGGCAAATGTTTCCATCTTGGACAGCTATTCCTACTGCCTAATTATATATTATGATTTTTAGCCTTTTGTTTTTCTCCAAGAGAACTACTCATCACATCATGAGTTTCCAAGACAACACACAGTCATGTAATTACATCCCAGAGGAGTTTTCTTTATTGTCAAATACAGTGAATGTAATTTTACTTGTTAAGTATAGACTTGTTACTTAGTATTGTAGCTCTCTGAGCCCATTCCACATCGGGAATATGATTATTTTCCACTCCTATCCCTATCAAGGTGTAATACTAGAATTTCAATAATCATTGTATACCCATCTTTATTAGTGTAGAAGAATGTCCTTTCCAAATTTATCACACAGGTTATATTCTAGACTTAAACAGTAACACTATTTGCCATTTTTGAAAGATCTGACCATTCTGCAACCCAATGACATCAGCTTCTCTTTAGAAGAACCTGGAGTGCGCCCCACATATAAGAACTGGAGAATCTTGACCCTGTTTGTTAGCTGCTTGTACTCATACAGTGCTTACTGATGTATCAGTATTGCAAAGGGAAGGAGAAAAACAACCCTGTACCTATTTTCACAGTTTTATGAGGAATTGTATGCAGATGATCCCAAGAAGTATCAGTCGTACCGGATTTCACTTTACAGACGGATGATTGTATGTAGATCATACGAATCCTGTGTCTCTGTTGTCCTGTTTGCTGTTTCTGGAGCACTAATGAGCAGCAGGCTGCCTCTGCCTTTTCCCTCTCCAAGGACAGCGCTTCACGATGCCGACTTCTTCCCTCACTGCTTTGGTTGTTAATTTGAGTGTCCTYTGTGTATTCCTAGTGTCTCTTTGATGCACCGTTTTTGTTACTAATATAAGTCTTGCACTGTGATCAAGTGTTTTTTCTGAATTCTAAGGATTAAAAATGCCTTTATGCCTTGAAGAAGAGATATGTGATATAAAAGATGCTAAATTTTCAGATTCATCTCTTTTCTTTAAAACTTTGATACAATGTTCAGCTCAGCAAAATAGTTAGACAGTTATCAAGGAGAATAATGTCTGCAAACAYGAGCAGCCTGCACCTAGTCTGAATTTGTTCGCAAATCTGTTTGCAGTGCACTTAATCAGAGGTTTTAATTAACATTTTTCATAAACATAAAATTTGCAGGACAAATAGGAAATTATGGGGGRAAAATAGTATTTCCACAATAATTAAAGGTAGGCTAGCAAATAGAGATTGTACTGTACCTAATCTTGGAAAGAATATCATTTATGAGATTTGAAATATTRATGAGATGTGAAATTTGTTTATTTTGTCTAGAAGAACTAGAGAGAGAAGTTTTTCTTTCTCATGAACTTACTATGTTTCAGAAATCAAATCTCTTCACTAATATTTTCAAAACAGTGAACCACACTTCTGCATTATTATTTTAGTAGAAATTGGCATATCTGAATATAGTTATGTTGTTAACATAATTTACTTTCTAAAAATTTTTACTACTATTTGGAATATGAAGTATGCCCTGGTTTTGTTTTTTCAGCAGCTCCGCAATCTCATGTTGAAGTACATTGTATCAGGTTCTGAACTCTTTACTATGTGATTGAAAGCATTTTTATGCCTAATTCTTTTTTTTTTCTCAATACTACACCAACATTTTTCAGTACGTTTAATAAAGTTGTGGTTCCCCAATGAAGTTTTTGATGCAGAGAACTCRGGATACCTTATTGGCTTCAGTGTCATGAATAATCCAGTTTACAAAAAGAGCATTTTTCTTTTAAGTTGCTTTAACCCCTTATTCTGAAACGGCTTTCAGATTTTTTCGAGCTTGAGGTTTGGCATCCTTTGTAAAGGCTTTCCATTTTCTAATTATGTGATTATTTCATTAATTTACCACCATTGATAATAGAAATATTCCAAGTTAGATTTCTGGAATGGTTCCTTCGAAAGAAAAATGCCACCATATTGCAATACTAAGACTCTTAGATACTAGATATCCTTCAAGTACGGAGTGAAAGGAAGGTTCCTGTGAGAACTGTTTCAGTGTAAGGAAGGGTTACGACAGCAAGGAGCAGGGAGGTGGCAGTGTTGTGAGAAATGTCATGTGTTTGGATGCCTGGTGTTTGAGTACATTTAAATATAATTTATGTTCTTTTTCCAGATTCTTCTTTTGTACTCACTTAATATAGATAGGTCTGAATAAGATGTCAGTCCTAAAAGCATGAACAAGTGGTGCAGAATACAGGCTAGCTGTTAAATAATAAAGAAAAGAATTTCACTGAGGCATTTGGAAGAGCAGAGAGGAGTCATTAGGGAGGTGTATTTGCAGCAAAATGCCTTCTACTCACTGCAAGAACTGACCTAGTTTTGAATATCTGCAGAATGTACTGCTTTGCCTTTCTCATGCTGCACATAACTTAATAATATTTGTAATATTTGACTTGTGTTATAGGCACTGTTCCAGCTTGCAAACCTCAGCCATAGGATGGCACTACTCTTCAGCTTTCCTCACTGTCCTGTAATTCTAACAGTGCTGGTTCTGTCTCTGTAACTAGTTTTGTTGTTCTCTTGGACATTAATTTTTCTCTCACCTTAATTTGCAGGATTTAATGGAACAACTTGAAAAGCAAGACAAAACTGTTCGCAAGCTGAAGAAACAGTTGAAAGTATTTGCTAAGAAGATTGGTGAACTTGAAGGTACTTTGAGAGAATGCAGAGATTTTGTTTTGCTTTTTGTGAACGCGTTGTCATTGAATCCATCCGTCTTGGCTACCTTGGCGCAGCTGAGGCCTGTGGTCTTCATGGTGTCTCTCTTAATTGATCCCAAAACAGGAGATCCACTCAGAACCTATGTGTATCTTTATAAATATATTGAAAATATATTCAAAGAAAGTGTTTCCTGACTTCTTTGTGTACTCAAAGATGTCACCTGCTTTTGTCAAGACAAAAGCTATACTAAATGTGAATTAGGCAAAAATACTTTTCCCAGTTTTCTTTTGATTGTGAATTCCTGTATCGCTGGAGCCGCGAATGCTGCAGTTGTCTTTTGCTGCCTGGCGTTTCCTTCCCAGTTGCTGGCCAAACATGAACATGAGATCCCTGATGTACAACTAGGCATATTTTATTTCTGTGTGCATCAAAGTGAGAAGCTTTAGGACCTTGGGACTGGTTAGACGGAGAGCTTATTATGCCTCTGGATAAGTAAAGTCATTTTAATTGCTAAAAATGATTCATAGTCTTATAAAGTTGAAGAAATAATTTKCTTTAAAATAATCTGTGTTAAATAATCCTTCAGAAGCATTTTTATTGAGTACTAAGATTGAAGTTAGTGGCTGGGTAATCTTGTTTGGTTGCTTCTCTGGACAAGATCACAGTAATGTTCATATTAATTTTTACAGTATGGAGTGGGAAAATGTTCCTGAAAACATAGTTTAGTCTGTGTTTGTTATTCCTTAGAAAGGAGCTATGTTTGAAAACGTTTTGAATTGCAAGATTTGAAGTAACATGGGTCAAGCTGGAAGCATACTTATGTTTTACAGGACAGTTAACACTGACCTCTGCTGTACTAATCCGTGATGCTGTGATTAATTGCTGTCTCTTGGCCCTTATGCTTTTCTGTGATAAAATTCAAGAAATCAGCAGTATTTCCATAATTCCCACATTTTCACTGTTCTTCRGAGGAAGAACACCAACCTGGGATACATTTATCAAGAATCTGTCGTCTTGTGTAGAGACTGTTTTGTTACTAGATGGTGGCTGGAACCAAAGAAAAATAGTTCTTGGGCCAAAATAACCGTTTTGAGCTAAGTTCTTCCTAGAAGAAGTTTTTTTTGTGTTTGCTGTGGCAAAAATTGGCTTTACTGGAAAGGATTTTTTCATTTCTTCACTGGAAAGCATTTCATCATTTCTTTTCCTTTTCCCTTCTGAAGTGGGCCAGATGGAGAACATATCACCTGGACAAATCATTGACGAACCTATTCGTCCAGTTAACATTCCACGGAAGGAAAAGGACTTCCAAGGGATGTTAGAATATAAGAAGGAGGATGAACAAAAACTTGTCAAGAATCTTATTTTAGGTAAATCTCTTTCTCGTTTGCAGCCTTGTCTGCTCCAAAAAGGTCTGAAAATTTTAAAAAATAACTGTAAGAATCTAGAATTTGCATTGTGAGATGTGTCCTTTAATTTTGACAGTGTTCAGTTTATATATTAAACTGAATTACATGTCTGTTATGAGAACATAATCTCACTTCTTGATCAATACAGACACACCTATAGATGTGTCCACATATTTTTTAGCTAGCAATTATGTTTTCTTCTGTTCTGACAGTTTGCTAAGAAAATGCCTCCTGTTTGCTTCTTAGTCTGTTCTTAGTTTGTTATTAGGTTTCACTGGGAGGTTGCAATTACCCCAGGTAACTCTTTGCAATTAACAAAATAATGTGTGTTTGTTCATCCCAAGAGCTGAAACCCCGTGGTGTRGCTGTCAACCTGATTCCAGGATTACCAGCATATATTTTGTTCATGTGTGTACGCCACGCAGATTACCTCAATGATGACCAAAAAGTGAGGTCACTGTTGACATCTACTATCAACGGCATCAAGAAAGTGTTAAAGGTTAGTTTGGCCATTTTGTTTAGGAAATTATTACTTGAAATTTGCTTGTTTTGTTTTCCTTGTCAGGCTGTCACAATGATTATGACCTAAATGACACCAAACCAAGGGGAATTCCTTTCCATTGCCCCTTCTAGCTGTGCCTTGTTACTGACTTTTGTGCTGGGCTCTTCTTGCAGCAGTTGTCATGCCTACTACATTGACCTGTGGTTTCTGCACAGGGCTGCTAGCATGGATCTCTACAACACAAAACTGCCATAGCAGTGGAGGAAATCCRGTTTTGAATGTTCTTAAAGAATCAGGAAAATGGGGAGCGTTAATGGGATTGAGTTAAAAACCTTGTATTTAAGTCTGTTCCTGAAATATAGCAAGTTTGGCAAAGCACGAGAAGCTGAGGAGCTACTAGAAGAAAGTGGGTTTGAAGTACTTAATTATTTACCCAGTGTTTTATTATTTCATTCTCTTTACCAGTCTCTATTGATTTTTTTTCTTCTTTTTTTAATCTCCAGAAAAGAGGTGATGACTTTGAAACTGTGTCATTCTGGCTGTCTAACACCTGCCGATTTTTGCACTGTTTGAAGCAATACAGTGGAGAAGAGGTAGGAACTGCTCCCTTTTTTTATTTCTTCCACTTCATAAAATCATTGCAAACACTACGCTGCAATAAATTCCTGTAATATCTCAAAATCTAGTTGCAGTTGCTTGAAAAYAGCCACACTGTTTGGAATGATGGCRATGACTTCAGTAGAAAGCACASGAAAGTAGGATTTAAAGCAGTGTCCCCTGGTCACAGGCTAGGAGGCCATAGGCTAAATGGCACTGTGCTCCTGATAGTGCTAATGCAGATTAAGCAGAAAAATCAGGTTCATAGCACTGAGTTACTTAGTGCTCAGATACACCGAGCTTCCTATGTAGACAGCAATATTAAGCACTTTAGCTTAATTTTTGCAGATTTAAGTTTGAAAATTTGCAGATTTAAGTTTGAAAGCTATCATATGCCTAATTCTTTCTTCAGACTTAAGTAGGATTTTGGCAGATAGTAGCCAGATAAGATTGTTCATGCTGCAATGGGAGAGAAGGTGCCGGAAAGTTAGCAATATTATTCCTGTGTCATTTGTCTGTTTCTTTGACTTGAAACTTCCATTGCCTATTTAGTAACTGAAATGCATTCTCCAGCATTAGTAGCAATCAGAGCACCTTCCAAATTACAGTTTTGAAGTACTTTGAATATTATTTTGAAAGTATCATTTGTCAGTGTGAGGAAAAAATATAAATACTGGTGTTGTGTAATGGTTTTGTGTTCCATTGAAGCATTTGTTTCTATTATTTATGAATGTAGGGATTCATGAAGCACAATACACCTCGTCAGAATGAACACTGCCTCACTAATTTTGACTTAGCTGAATACAGACAAGTACTGAGTGACTTGGCTATTCAGATCTACCAACAACTTGTCAGAGTGTTGGAAAATGTTTTGCAACCAATGATAGGTAAGGCAAAGATTCATTCCTTAAACTTCACAGCATAGTAACAAAAGGACATTTGTGATGGTGGTAACATGCTTGGTTATGTGTTTCTTCCTCCATGGCATAGTTTTGGTAATAGTTTTGCTGATACTCTGTTTATAAATGACAAGGATGGCACTGAACCTGCTGGAGAGCAGTCCCGCAGAGACTGGGTGTCATGGTGGACGACAAGTTGMCCATGAGGCAGCAGTGTGCCCTGGTGGCCAAGAAGGCCAACGGGATCCTGGGGTGCATTAAGAAAAGCRTCTCCAGCAGGTCGAGGGAAGTGATCATCCCCCTCTACTCAGCCCTGGTGAGGCCACATCTGGAGTACTGCGTCCAGTTCTGGGCTCCCCAGTACAAGAGGGATGTGGAGCTGCTGGAGAGAGTCCAGCGCAGGGCTACCAGGATGATCAGGGGCCTGGAACATCTRCCMTATGARCAAAGGCTGAGAGAGCTGGGTCTGTTCAGCCTGGAGAAGAGGAGGCTGAGGGGGGACCTGATCAGCGTGTATAAATACCTCAAGGGAGGCAGTGAGGAGGAGGGGGGCAGCCTCTTTTCAGGGTGGGCAGGGATAGGACTAGAGGAAATGGCTTCAAACTGAAGCATCGGAAGTTCCACAGGAACTTAAGGAAGCATTTCTTCACTGTGMGGGTGACAAAGCACTGGAACAGGCTGCCCAGAGAGGTTGTGGAGTCTCCTTCTCTGGAGATCTTTAAAACCCGCTTGGATGCAGCCCTGTGCCACGTGCTCTAGGTGACCCTGCGTGAGCAGGGGGGTTGGACTCGATGACCTCTGAGGTCCCTTCCAACCTTCGGCATTCTATGATTCTATGAACAGGCTGGATTAGAAGAAAAAGAACTGTGGCTAGGTCTTTTGACAGTAACAGAATAAAGGGATTTATCTTGTTAGCACCTGAACTGTTAGGACAGTCTGACATTTGTTGTCCTGTCCTTGGAAAGAATGGACTTGATTGCGTATGAATTCATAATGTACATGGAGAAAATGTAGCTGACTGTCACTTTACACAGCAATCAGCAGTGAAATAGCAGTGACAAAGCTCACACTCAGAGAGAATTCTTCATAAAAAGTACAATTTTTTCTCATTGTACAGTACTTGCACACAAACTTCTGTTAACATTTTCCAATCGCACCACGTAGAAGAATGGCACACTCTTGGTTTGCTCTCTGCTGCTAACCTCACCCTTCTGCTGAGTTGCGGTCAGACCTTTCTTTCACATACACATGCTGGCATCTTTGAGAAAAACAAGCAAGCAGAGATTTTGCAGAACATTAGGGGGCACTGAGAGGATTGCTCTGAATCATAGTGTGACTAGAAAAAAGCCTGGCCTGATCTTTTCCTGTAGATACTAAATGTGAGTAAATATTAACTCTTGCTGGTTTGCACAGCTCATCTTGATCTAGCTAACTTTTGATTATTGTAATAATGTTCACAACCTAATACAGTTTCAGGAATGCTGGAGCATGAAACTATCCAGGGTGTCTCAGGGGTGAAGCCAACCGGGCTGCGGAAGAGAACGTCGAGCATTGCTGATGAAGGGACCTACACTTTGGACTCTATAATTCGACAGCTGAATTCTTTCCATTCGGTGATGTGCCAGCATGGAATGGATCCAGAGCTGATCAAGCAGGTTATCAAGCAGATGTTCTATATCATTGGGGCTGTGACACTTAATAATCTCCTCCTGCGTAAGGACATGTGCTCATGGAGCAAAGGAATGCAGATAAGGTAAGACAGCTCTTTTCATCAATGTGCTTCTGGAAATCAGAGGGAACTCTTGATATTGCAGACAGTCATTTTGGTGGAATGACAAATACACTGCAAACATTATTTCACACACAAGCAGTTGCAGATGTTTTTAAACTCATTCTGAGGGATTCAGTTGAACTCTTCAGAGAGGTTCTGCTCTGTCTTCCAAGGAAACTTGAAAGGAGCAAAACAAAAATACTTTGTTTACAAGTAGGAACCAGAACTGTGGCTGAAATGTTGACAGTTTCTTCTTCAGCTTTTAGGGAGGAATAGCAAACATGCCTGCTGTGTTCTTCATAGGTTGGCAGCTCAGGGGATGCCTGCTGTGTTCAGGCATACTGTAATTTGCTGCTTCCTGCTATAAAGCCATCTTATTGTATTCCTGCCTCTGGCATCAGTTATCCAGTGAATTCTCCTAGCATATGCCAAGGAATTTAGCCAAGGCATTCCAGTGCCTCAGGTGATCTTGAAGAGCCTCACTGTGCAGTTATATGGACAAAGTCTTGTTTGTCTGTCATCACATACTCGTGAAAACACTCCTGCTAGTAAGAGGATCAGGGGAACAAGTCTAGTGGAAGACTTCAGCCACCATTTTAAGCTGTTTTAAAACTCAAATTTTCCTCCTTAAATGAAAGGGAAATTATTTTAAAATTGCAAGAAATCACAACTGTGAAGGAAAACTATATATAGACAAAGAAAAAAACACTGTGAAAGAAAAATTGAAGTCTGTTTTGATTTAGTCATAGTCAAACACTAAGGTCTTGATACTCTTGTCTCTTTATACAGATACAATGTGAGTCAACTTGAAGAATGGCTACGTGATAAGAATTTGATGAATAGTGGGGCTAAAGAAACACTGGAACCTCTCATTCAGGCTGCACAGCTGTTGCAAGTGAAAAAGAAAACAGATGAAGATGCAGAAGCCATTTGTTCAATGTGCAATGCTTTGACTACTGCCCAGGTAATCAAAAATTTTTTTTTTTTTTTTTTTTTTAACTGTCACTTTTTGAGAGTGGAAAGCTGCTCACAAAGAAATCTTTGCTGACATCTCTGCACTGTGGGCAGCTTTGCCTGGGATTATCTTTTTGGCGTCTGAGTTAGTATCCAATTAGGGTCATAGGCAATTCACACAGAACTTTTGTTTCAAGGTTTGTATACAAAAGTATTATGTTACTCTACCCATTAGCCTCAAAAAGACCAAACCAACTATATCTCAGGAAACAAGACAGCTGATGTGGTGTCAGAAGTTGCACTGATTATAACAATGATTTTGATTTAGAAATTCATGTTACTGGCAAATCAGTGAGTTTTTCWTTGAAGTTATTATTCTACATACCTCTTTTTTTAGCTTTGTTAAAAAGAGCGGTTTATTAAAAGAAAAATGTTTATATAAGCTATAAATGTTTTGCCCATATTATTATTTAAAGCCTTGTGTTGCAGTTGTTTTCTCTACTGGTTTTAGCTCTACTCTRAGAATAATACTCTCTTAAAATGCAGTGAAGTCACAAGACTCTCTTGAATTGCAAGCAGGGGAAGGTCATAAATACAGAATCAAAATCAGAGAAATTGAGCATGTTTCTAGTGGGTGTGGGAACATAATGAATTATCTGTCATCTGTTTCTTCACAGTTTGGCATTTTTCACAGATGTAAAAATAAAAGTTCCTGCCTTTAAAGAACACACAGTCTGAAGAAGGCAAATTTATATCATAACTTTAAATAGATACAAATCAATATAGCAGAAAAGAATGAATGTTAGTAAGGAATTTCCATTTTAAAGTAGCTAATAAAAAGATATTTGCAAATATGAAAAAGATGATAATGAAACATGGATGTACCTGTTGATTCATCAATAAAATGAAATTAAGAATGTTTTGGTTCTTTTCTTCACAGATTGTAAAAGTTCTGAATTTGTATACTCCTGTTAATGAGTTTGAAGAAAGAGTCTTGGTATCATTTATACGTACAATACAGGTATGGCTATATTTTCTTTCAAAAAAAGAAAACTTTTGCTAGTTCTATGAAACTTGCTTATGATCCAAACAGGTCATGTCCTCAAACATACTCAGTAATCTCAAGTCAACTAGGCTTTTTAGACATACTTGCTTCTCCTTGTGTTGCAAAGATAATATCAGACTTAAAAATTAAAGTATTCAGTTTATTGCCTCCAGACTTGCATTAAAAAATGTTACAGATAATCTATCTGTGTGAGATTTTTCAGAAAAATTAGGGGTGGTTTTTTTTGTGCTTATACAACTTTGTGAACAGTCTTGTGTGCCCATTTTTCAAGTGTTAACATTTGTATAGCCAAAATTACTTCTGTTGGACCTGTGTCAGAGGCCTGTGTACATTTCAGAAGATCCTCACTTAGCTTGTAATCTAACTACCTTGATAAAAATGAAACATTTTGAAAATTCAGCAAAGAAGCGGCCAATAGAACAAAAGAAATGAAACAAAGGTGATCTTTCTGGTCTGTCAGAACTTTAATTTCATTTCTAGCAGAATAAGGAAGATTGGGAAGGTAAAAATGAAATMAAAGATAATTTGATTTACTAAAAAAAATCCAGTAACCAGAGAGTGAGCAAATTCTATGTTTTACAGAGAATATAAATATCTTCAGGTTGCATTAGTATGGGAAGAAATGCAGAATTGAAACTGCTYGAAGTAACCACGGTTTAATGGCAATTGGTAGAAATGTTTCAGGTCAGGCTGCCATAGAATWTGTGTGTATGTGTGTGTTTACATATATATCTATGCACATAGATTAAATGCTACCCCATTGCAAGATGATTATTTTTATCTATGAGTTAAATGCTAATGAAATCATTTTCTTATCTTTCCAGATGCGTTTGAGAGACAGGAAGGACTCTCCTCAATTGCTCATGGATGCTAAGCACATCTTTCCTGTTACTTTTCCATTTAATCCATCCTCTCTAGCATTAGAAACCATTCAGATTCCAGCCAGCTTGGGCCTGGGCTTCATCTCACGTGTCTGATCCCAGGGATTTGCTATGAGTGATGGATAGCACCTCAGTTGCTCAGCATCTTTATCCATTAAAACATAGTGAGCCATTGAAAATAATTTTTTCTGACAAACAGTATGTATTTGCCTGCATCTGTAGTAAAAGTAGCTGGGAAACTACAAAACAGCACCACAAATAGAAGGCTAATAGAAATATTAGCGTTTGTGTAAAGYCACTACATTTATGAAGACTCAAACATTTTTGGAGTGTGGAAATAGGGATTGGGCAAAAGTTGTGTCCTTATCTGTCTAGAGACATTTTTAGATCTTTAGTAACATATTTAAATAGTGTAAATTAAACTCCATGTGTAATTGTCTTGTAGGCAGGGACCAATAAAGGACATGATTGTCCTGAACTGGAAGACTTAAAAGTAAGGCATTTTGTAGTAGAATACACAGTCATTTGGGAGCCTGTTACATTTAATTTGTAAAAAAAATGAGACAGAGAAACAAAAACTGGCAATATATAAAATAATTTATTAAACCACTTCCTTATTTATGTCAGTTTGACATAAATTATAGTGATAAGTCTTATAGCTTACTACATGGTATAACCTAGGTGATTGTTTGTTAGTACTGTGGTTTACCAAGCATATTAAATCGCTGCTGCATATTGTGTTCTTTTTAATGTATGACAGTATCATATTAGGCACTAAAAACGAGATGTCACTTTTTGTTGTCAACCTTGTTTACAGTTCAACTCYGTCTCTTACTTTAACTGGATCTTTACAAATGTTATCAAATATCACCTCTAAAGGAAAAATGGTAACTAAGCACAAGTAGCACACTGGAAGTTACATGTTTAGGGTTTTGTCATTGTTGTTTTTGTTTTTTTCTTTTAAGTGGTTACCTAAAAATACAGTATGCTGAAGCAAATGATCAAAAGTCAATCATGATGCTAGTATTTGTTTAAATTTTGCATTTTTTTCCARGGTTTTTCTTGGTTTGTGGACCCCTGAGATAGCAGTCTGTATTTTTAATATCATCTGTTTTGTTTTGTTGCCACTTTATAAAATGTATTCCTTCATGCTGGTATTTAGAGGAAAAAAAAAGGAAGGTACAAAATTTCTGCAGTAACCCAAATCTTATGTTCTTTGAAATGCTGGCTAAGAAAAATATTCTCAAGTAAGTTTTGGCTATGATGCTATCATTTGACTATTGTTCATGCTGATAAAATATTTTAAAACCCAGAGTGCATAATCAAAAACTCTGTTATTTTGGTGATTGCACATCTTACCATAAAGATTTTTCCCTCTTGCATGCCTTAGAACTGTTATGTAGAATTCACATTTCAAAATGTGCAACAATAAAGTCAGAGGCCTTGTTTAAGGTTCCGATTCTGAACTTTGAAACATATAGTTTGTAGTGTATGGCTCAAATATACATGTAAAAGTCACATACATTACTTAGTTGCAGAGCGCAATATTTTCAATGTATTCTAAAAACTAGCAATTGAACATTAATTTCTTTTAAAATATAAAGAAATAATCTAGAGGTACTTACCATTTTGCCTGCAAAATTTTTGCTGTTAAGCAGACCGAAACATTTCAGTTACTTGAGAGGTAGACAGGCTGTTTGTATGGTTGCTGATAAAATCTGTAACAAAGACGGTTTAAACTTTGTAAGTAAAATTTTGAAATGCTTATGTCATTTTATTTTCAATGTATATGCCCCATATTGTTTGATGGACCACATGGATACTTTCAAGAACCTACTATTGCACTGCATAAATACTCTGAATGAGTCTTACTAAATGATTGAGATTATTTACCTGTGCATAGCATATCAAAATTTCTTTTTTTTTTTTTTTATCAGATATTACTTTATTTCTGAAACTACAGCTACTGTAAGTGGCTCCAAATAAGGTAAAAGGTGGGGCATAGTGGTTTTTGACTTTTTAGGGTACTGCACTTGTGGGAATGTAACGAGGAAAGTCTTTACATCCAGTAGCAAGGTTGGAGGAGAAAATATGTGAGAATATCCTGACCTACAAAAATTTTCTCCTATTAAAAAAAATGGCATTACAGTATGTTTGTACTGTAGATCAGGAAAAGTATCCAATGCTTAAGCATTAGAGTATTAAAGCATATGCCTAAATGTATTTTTGTTTATTTTTAAAGTTTGTTTACCTGTAAAAAGCCTTATTGTATCTTGTTTCCTTAAAAAATAGTAGTTAGTAATTTATAGGTATTATCCTTAAACTCAGTGGTTTGACTGGTATTACTTTTATATCACATTAAAAGTATATGCTGCTTGACATGTTTTAAAGGAAAATATTTTTAAGTTGAAATAAATGTGTAATTGGTAATTCATCTAATATTTTACATGGCAGTATTTTACATGCACTTTTCAGAAATAAAATTTTAGTGTCAGTGTATAATACAAAGTATCTTTCACTTTAGGACTAATAGCTCTTTAACCATAGAATCTAATGCAAAATTATTTTAACATTTTTTCCTTTGAATCATGATTATGCTCTTTTAATGTGGACATATCTTTTATATTTTAATTTATTATCTGTTGCTATAATAGATTCTTTCAGATGCTGGAAAATACTTGCCAATGTCCCCTTAGAATTATACAGTTATTCTAGAGATTTTGCACAAAAAAATTACCTCATTCAGTTTGGTGTATATTTATTCCAGTGATTATTTTATTCTGATGTTTAGAGCACCATATTCTWCACGAATTTTAACAGATTGCTTCTCAGACTTTGATCTGGGATGAAATATGAAAGTGCTTAAGTCCATTAAAAGTGATCAACCTAGCCTACCTATCACAAGAGACAAATAGCATCAACACCAGTGTTGAATAGTGGATTTATGTCCAGTAACACCTGTTCCCAACTTGGAAACACCAGCATTTGCAATGTGAAAATAATACATGATTTAAACTGAACATATTTCAAATACCAAACAAAAACTATCAGTAAAGGGTTTTTTTTTTGTTCTTTTTTTTAAAAATACTGATAATTCATCTAGTAAAAAGCCTTTAATCGTAGGTTTTCACTAGATGCCACTGAAGTACATAGATGAAAACCAAAACATTATCAGAATGACCTGAGCGCTGATCTGTTGTAGTGTCTGATGTTGTACTTAGTAAATGTATGCATCATAAAAACTGTAGCCTAATAGCTATCACTGGAAAATGTCAAAATAAAAATACAACTGTAAAATTAGCTTTGTTTGGGGATTATTTGTTTGGCTGGGGGTTTTGGGTGTGTATACAGCTGTCACACTTCTGATGGATCCTGGCCCACTGGATGCCTCCTGCAACCCTCCTGCTTCTCCCAAATTTTCACTGACTTTTTTTGGACTAAATGGATTACAAAACTGTGTTGTCTTTTGTCCCAAACTTCCTCTTAGGGCAGCTTTCCATCTGTTGGCCATTATGGATACACTTAAGCTGCCATTTCTCCCTCTCCTCATGTTCCCTTTGGTGCTGGTCCACATAGGCTYACCACATGAATGCTCTGAATTCCTGCATATGATAGGTAGTAAAAATGACCTCTTCCAAAATACCATGGATTTAGACAAATTGATAAGCTTTGTCCTCAGTAGTTTCTTCTGGGATACTGCTTTATGTTCTGTTATAACCTGTGGCTAAATTGGGGTATTCCGGTTTAGCTTGGTTGCCCTTCCCTGGACTCTCCATCAAAGCTGTTATTCSTCATGACTTTTTATGAAACCCTTCCAGCCTTTTTCCTTTCCTTCCTTTCTGGCATTGGCCAGAAATTCTTCATTCTGGGTTTGGCCACYTGAGCATGTTCATTAAGAATTGGTCTGGGTATGAACTGAAGGGTGTTCATATGTTGGTCCCTCTCTACAGTCTGTTTGCAAGTGGTGGATCTAGCGCTCACAGCAATGTATGAAAATCCAGGAACTTTGTAATATTTTAACACGAAGCGGAGTTCATATACCGTGCGCTAGCAGATTCCCAGATGATCTCATGGGTTTATTGTTGACTGTAAAGGGAGTTGTTTAAAACCTGAGTGTTGTATAAATACGCACCCAGATACTGAGAGCATGACTTAAATTTCTGGGCATATTTAAAGTTTTTTGTTTGACACATGGTTCTGTTGTGATTTCTTAATACCAAACATTAAGTGAATGCTATTAAAATAATAGATTTGAACCACCATAGACTTTCTGTGCTAGGTACTGAAATATCTATTGCTGCTTCCCCATAGTTGCTGTATCACAGAGCTCTACAGATCAGGCTGGAAGGCAGGGGCCATATGAAGCCATATGAAATTCAGACCAGCTCCTAGTATAAAACCATGCCCTAAGCTTAGCACGGCCTTCTGAGGGTTTTGTTCTGTTTTGTTGAAGAAACTCCTTCATGGAGGCCTACAGCCAGGTGAGTGTTTTGGTTTTTATTTGCTCAGGAAAGACGGCCCTCATAATCGATTTGGCATCCAGGTAAGACACAATTTTTTACTAGCAAAGTTTTATCCAAGATGCCAACCTTACCTGGGAGCACTTTTAAGGCATTTAACCGCACACCACGGGTGAGGACAGGATGGCTCCAACCCCTCGTGTTTCCGAAGGCTTTAGTACAGGTGTTGGCGGCCCAGCCTCCCAGCAGCTCGGCTCCCGGCGGCGGGTACCCAGCCGAGGCACCTGTATCCCATCTCCCTCCACCTCCRGCCCCTAAGGCTGCTCTTACAGCTCCTGAGGCGGCCCCAGGCCTCCCGGCAACAGGCGGGGCTCCCGCGGGCGGCAGCCGGGCCCCGCATCCGGGACGGCGGCTGCAGCCTCAGGGACGGGCAACAGGACGGCCCGCCCCGGCCCGGCCACCTGCCCGCGGCGCCAGCGCCACCGCGTCGGTGCCCGCCGCCCCCATGGCGCTGGCCGAGCTCTACACGCAGGTGAGCGGCGCGGGGGCGGTAACGGCCGCGGCGTTGGGGGGCAGCGGGGGCGTCAACGGCCACCGTGTGGTTGGGGGGGTGGGCAATGGGCGGTGCGTGAGGGGAGCAACGGCCGCCAGGGGAGGGAGGGGGCCGAGTGGAGTAACGCGGAGCTGGGGGTGCGGTATGAGCCGCTCTTCATCTATTCCGGCATCAGCCGCTGAGCTTCAGAAGGAGAGTTAAAGGGTTAAGTTCCTAAAACGTGGAGCCGGCCTCCCGCGTCTGCTCCTGCTGAAACCCGCCGCCCGGGCACCGCGGGGGCCGCCCGCCCCCCTTCCCGCGCGGCGCTCGCGCCCTGGCGTGGCGCTGCGCCCAGAGCGGGAACGGGTCGTTGGGACGGGCGTGGCGGGCCGGAGAGAGCCTAAAACTCCAGGAAGGATTTTTTTTTTTCCCCCTTCTTCTTTTCTTTTTTCTTTTTTTTTTTTTCTTTCCCCTGTGACCTTGAGCCTTTTTTTTTAGCCAGAGGTGTCGGATAAGCTAGCAGTAAGGCAAGCTGAAGGTTTAAAAGCAGTTCCCCAGCCACTGCATCACGGACTATTCTGCTTTCTGCTCTCCTTTCTTGTCCACATTGAGTAAGAATGGGAATTTTGGAAAACAAAACAAAGATTGTTACTTGTGAATGCAGGTGGTGTGGTGTTTTTTGCTCATTTTTTTACCAGTTTTTCCTGTAATCGCCAGAGTGCTGTGGCATATGATTTGTTTTCTTAATCTTAAATAACAAAAACAGCGTGAATGTGAATTACTGATTTTAACGCAAACTCAGATACCAYGATAAGCTGTTTAGCCTTTTGCTGCTGCAATATGCAGCTATTGATTGTAGTAAATCCCTCTCGGCGCAGCTGAAAGGACAAATTCGTTTTATCTGGACTAGTATTACCCAGCAAAAGGGGAGGAGTGCGGGTGTAACTTGATATGAAAATGAGCRAATTCCCTCCTGTTTGCTTGTAAGGCGGAGTGTGGAAAAGCTGAACTTTGGTAGGCGGGGGWTGTTTGCCAGTGTCGCTCCTGGAGCCATAAGGACTTTCCTGAAGAATAATTTCTTGGGTCACATGCTGTCTCTTTTTCCTCCCTTCCTTTCTTGCTTGTGTACTTCACTTTCTTRCATGGAACAAGGTATCTTCTTCTGAGGCTCATACTCTTGACATGCTTAGAATAGTAATAAACAAAGAATTCCATTTAAAGGCTCTAAATAGATATATAAATATTTTCAAGGGCGAGCAAATCAAGATTATATGAGAATGATAAGATAAAAAATCTTAATAAAAAGTCAAGTAAAAGCTAAATTAAAACTTTGTTTCATTTAGGTATATCTTTCATTTGCCTGTTAAATTGGTTTGGAGGAAGTTGGGGGAAGTGATCTCAGACAGAATAACAGCACAAAAAATAAAAAGTTGCTAGGTTTCTATGGATAAGTTCTCACTTTATGAGATCCTTGAATAATGTTAATTTTCCAAGTATACTATTGCAGCATTTTTCACTGTATTTTTTAAATACAGGACAAGTTGTTACAAACAGACCATAGATACAGGTGGGATCGAAGAATGAAGAGATTCCTGGCTATCAGAACAGACAGCTGCCGGAATAGCAGTGTATGATGTGATTGGTACTGATATCAGTGACTGGATGCAGTCACCTAAGGGTTCTGTGCTCTCCAGACTTACTTTATCACAAATAAGGAGAGTTGGCCCATAAGCAACATTGTATTCGAGTCTATTAGGATTTCCGTGCATTTTTTTCTGTCACTTTTTCCTTGCACTCACATACTTCTTACACCCCTCTCCTCACACTCAAGTTCCTGTGTGTAATCCTCATTGCTGTCTAGGGGTACACGCATCAAAGAGTAAAAATATTTTGCATCAAGGCTTAATGGAAGATGGTGGCATGTCAACAAATTGTCTCAAACTGCAAATCCTGAATATGATTTCAGTGTTAATAAAAACAAATAAACAAAAATGGTTATGAATGTGTTAGGGAGGCTTTCAGGGAGGGCATTGCTTTGTGAAATCCCAATACTAAGAGTAATTCCTCCTTCTGAGGAATGTTGATGTCTTTAAATTCTCTGCCCCGGAATTTATAGGAATTGCTAATATTTCAGAATTGTAATTTCAGCGTAGGAAAATTGGTGGTCTGCACAGAACAAAACAAATTTGGCCAGATAGGCCAAACTTTGACAACTATGTTCAGCAGGAATGAGAAGTCAATTAAACATGATACTTTAAATTATAAATGGAGCTATGTAATACTTTAATATTATATCCTTGTATTGCTAGCAACTTGGAATACTCTTCTTCCGTATTRCAGTTAAAGTTGAGTGCTTTTAAATGGTTATTTATTCAGTAATACCTAACTTATTTAGTCCAGACCAACATGACAAAGAGATAGGGAAGCATGGGACGGGTAGATATGTATTGCAGTGAGTTTTCCTGTGTCAGTACTTTGCACTCAGCRTAATTTTTATTCTTGCAAAGTTTAAACCTCTGTACTTCAGAATGTGATTTTGTTGTTCGGATTTTTTTAACACAAAAAGGTAGAATGTGTTCCTCCTGAGGCAGCTGCAGTACTTCCCTGGGAATGATTCCAGCTGTGTCAGCTGCTCACTTGTAAATAAAGAAACCCTTGAATAAATCATTGAAGTGTGTTGTAAATGTTATTTGGAGGGTAAATACTGAGAGAAGGAAGGTAACTGCATGGAGGCTATATTATGTATACATCTGTGCTTACAGCAGAATATTTTTTTACATTCAATATCCCATATCTGAGTGGAAGGAAGTGCTTTCCTAAATTCTACTAAATGAGACATCTTCTTTGGTACTTGCTTGCTCCTTTGAATTCTTCTAGGGATCAGAGATTTTTCTCAAAATGTATTTATTTATTTATTTATTTATTTATTTTCATTATGATGGAGTAAGGGGGCTTGAACAGCTTGGCAATAGTCTGATCCTTGCTCATATTCTTGCACTCTGTGTTGTTCTGCAGACTTTATACTAAGCCAGAGTAAGATAAGCATGTTTGAGTGTACACTCTTTTAGAATCATAGAATCATAGAATCATAGAATGCCGAAGGTTGGAAGGGACCTCAGAGGTCATCGAGTCCAACCCCCCTGCTCACGCAGGGTCACCTAGAGCACGTGGCACAGGGCTGCRTCCAAGCGGGTTTTAAAGATCTCCAGAGAAGGAGACTCCACAACCTCTCTGGGCAGCCTGTTCCARTGCTTTGTCACCCKCACAGTGAAGAAATGCTTCCTTAAGTTCCTGTGGAACTTCCGATGCTTCAGTTTGAAGCCATTTCCTCTAGTCCTATCCCTGCCCACCACTGAAAAGAGGCCGCCCCCCTCCTCCTCACTGCCTCCCTTGAGGTATTTATACACGCTGATCAGGTCCCCCCTCAGCCTCCTCTTCTCCAGGCTGAAYAGRCCCAGCTCTCTCAGCCTTTGCTCATAKGGCAGATGTTCCAGGCCCCTGATCATCCTGGTAGCCCTGCGCTGGACTCTCTCCAGCAGCTCCACATCCCTCTTGTACTGGGGAGCCCAGAACTGGGCGCAGTACTCCAGATGTGGCCTCACCAGGGCTGAGTAGAGGGGGATGATCACTTCCCTCGACCTGCTGGAGATGCTCTTCTTAATGCACCCCAGGATCCCGTTGGCCTTCTTGGCCAACACTGCTTATTATTATTATTTTATTATTATTATTTTCTTTTACAAAGACTAAATAAAGTCCAAAAAACAGCCCTCTCAAATGGGTAGAGCTAAAAAAAAAAAAAAAGAGGGAGAACTCCTGGGATCCAGGTCTGCATTTGATCATTTAGGTTGCACTTGAATTTTAATGTTAGTCTAATAATATGATGATAGCTAAGCTCACTGTTGTCGTCTTCTTTTGTTGTAGTACAATAGGGTTTGGATTCCTGATAGTGAAGAAGTTTGGCGTTCTGCAGAAATCGCAAAAGACTACAAAGCTGGAGACCGTTTGCTTCACGTGCAGCTAGAAGATGGAACTGTAAGGAGAAGTGCCATAGTTACAGGGGCTTTTACCAAGAAGTGTTTTTGCAGAAGTTTAGGAAACTTTATTGCAGWACCTACGTGACTAGTTCAAATGGCCCTTTATGGTAACTCTAGTGAACAGAACATTATCATACTGAAATTTTTACAAGAAATATCTGTTATCCAAAAATATAGAGTACAATTCCACTTTTATTTCAAACTTCTATATTTTTACAGATTTCAACGCAAAATATTGTAAATAGAATGAGACTTCATTTTTAATAAACAGAGAATAGTGTCTTGAATTCTGCAAGTTCACTGAGATGTATGGAATTTATGAAAAACAAGATGGGAGAGTGTTCCATCTTCCCTGTAACTTTGTGTGAAGATAGAAGATCAATTTGTGTTTAGKCAGAAATTGCAAGTCATTTTTGTTGACAGATATTGGACTACCCTGTTGATCCGGTTGCTTTGCCACCTCTACGAAATCCTGACATACTTGTTGGTGAAAATGATCTCACTGCACTTAGTTATCTTCATGAACCAGCTGTTCTACACAATCTTAAAGTTCGTTTTGTGGAGTCAAAACTTATCTACACYTATAGTGGTAAGCAAAAACAAAAGCAAGATTTAAAGTATTATTAAAAGAAAAAATCTTTAGAGGTCAGTTTATAATATGATCTGAAGAGTCTTTTCATCTAGTATATTTGAAATTATATAAGTTTTTGTATGAATATGGACTTATCTGCTGATTAGGATTTTGTATTTTACCTGGTATAGGAATTATTACTATTTCATATCAATTTCACTATTGTTGACCATTTTCATTGACCTAATGAATGTTTTATTTGTGTTGTGTATGCTTTGTTGTAGGAATAATTTTGGTTGCAATGAACCCCTATAAACAGTTGCCAATATATGGAGATGCTATTATCCATGCATATAGTGGTCAGAACATGGGGGACATGGATCCACATATATTTGCTGTGGCAGAAGAAGCTTACAAGCAAATGGCGAGGTTCAGTATTTTGTTTAACATCCATAAATGACACCTGAGGTCTAGTGGCAGTCAGTGTTAATTGTAATTTAACTTGCCTAAATGTATGCCATAGACATAGGAATACATTTAAAAGGGTAGCTTAGCTAGAAAAGAAGTAGCTCCTTCATCTGCTGAGGAATTTCTGTAACTCATAATTKTATTTGTTCTTGACCAGGCAAAACACAAACCTGTCCTAGCTGAGTAATAACATCAGTTTAGATTGTGCGAGCACAAAGGAATAAAAGAAAAAACAGATGAGGTTGGCAGTAATGAAAGTTGACCACAAGTGTGTTTTCRTATATTTGTTTCATAGAGATAATTCTTATACAGGTAAGATAGTCTGATAATTCAGTCTGATAGTCTGATTATTTTGTTTTAGAAATAACAAGAACCAGTCTATTATAGTCAGTGGAGAATCTGGAGCTGGAAAGACAGTATCTGCAAGATACACTATGAGATATTTTGCCACTGTGAGTAAATCAAGCAGCAATGCACATGTGGAGGATAAAGTACTGGCATCCAATCCAATAACGGAGGTAAATTTCAGAAAATATAGTCTGTATTCGTTAATTCTGAACACTTCCAAGCATCTTTGTTTGAACTCTTTAGGTGTTATTTTAACTGCTTGACTTCAGTATCTGAATTAGAAGCTTACCTTTTGTCATCCAAAGAAAGAGGCAGGCAGTATCAAGAGGCAGTATGGAACAGCCAGCTTCTGCCTAATTTAACAGTTGCCCTTTGGAAACATTAATTTGCAGTGGTTTTATCTGGTCAAATCCTGTACAGTGGGTGATGGCAGAAAAATATTGAAGAGGTTGTTTGTTCATGGGGAATTGAAATGGTTAAGGTTTCTCTGTAGCAGTGAGGAAAATACTTTAATTATCAGTTTATATTACTGTTATATTGCTTGATTTAAGACAGTTATTTGGAGCCTCAAAATTTAAATTGCACAATTGAATGCTGAGAAAAGTTCTTCTGAAAGATGCTAATAAACCCTAAAAAATACCATTTTCCTAGGCTGTTGGCAATGCGAAAACCACAAGGAATGATAACAGCAGTCGCTTTGGCAAATACACTGAAATCAGTTTTGATCAGAGTTACCAAATCATTGGGGCTAACATGAGAACATACCTGCTTGAGAAATCTAGAGTTGTCTTTCAGGTGGGTAAAATAAAGTTTTTAAAAACTCACTGTGAGTGTAGCTGCTAAGGTACTATCATTTAGCTCTGCCGCTTTAATATGGAAAGCATTCTGTGAAGTTTTGCATTGTATGTCTAAGAAAAATCTGATTCCTTTTTTAATAGGATCTAATCTTATTTATAATAGGAGATTAAGTTAGTCCCTGTTCTTCTTTACCTTAAATAGAGAACATAATTTAGGAACAATTCCCCAAGTATAGTAGGTAAATGTGAGTAATCTGTAAYTTCCAGTCTCAGTAGCGATACAGACCAATTGCCTCTGGTAAAGGACAGCATGGGTCGTGCAGAGGGAGTTTCACTAAAATAYGTACTGAATAGTTTATGAAATCGGGACTTATCCCATGTGATTCATTCACAGTATTATGGAAAATAGATCTATAAATGCGCAGGCTGAAAAATGGTTTAGAAATAGTTTGAGACTTTTCTGGGTTATTAGGAGCAGTGTCTCAGCTGACACKCCAAGTAAGTTCCTAGTTAGCCTATTTGTGAGTTCTTATTAGACGATTGTTCAAACTGAAGCAATTATTAGAGTGAAGTCTTGGGGAAAGAACTTGGCATATTGATACTGGAAAAAAGTATATTTGGATTTATTACATTCAGAGCTCTTGCCGATTTCTAAAATGTGCTGTTTTAATTATAGGGCAGTGCCTACATGGAACTATTGCATAGGAATTTAAGCTTCAATAATCATTATTTCTTTACAGCAATATTTAATATCTTTTCTTTGTATTTTTTTCCTATAATGGTATTGTTTTCTTTCATTTGCAGTCAGAGAATGAAAGAAATTACCATATATTTTATCAGTTGTGTGCATCTGCTGTACAACCTGAATTCAAGCATCTTAAATTGGGTAGGTMTCAAGGGAATAAAATGCTCTTCATCTTTGTAAAGAAGTATTTCCAACGTTGGAGTTTTTACCACCTGGAGTATTAATTGTTTCATATCATGAATCTAAGTGATTTTCAATGACATTTGTTTTTAAATCTCTTAGCTCTTAATCTTGCTTGTATTGAGCTTAGTAGCAAATGTAGTACCTTGAATAGTGTGTGATCAAGTACCTTTTAAAATCTTAGTCTTTTATAATCTTAATCTGATACTTTCTGCAGTGACAGATGCTGTGATGACAGTTTGGGGGCTTGTTTCATTTAACTACAGAAGAGCTTCAGTGCCAGCTGGGAGAACCAGGCTGTAGATGTATAGTTACTCAGTTTTTATTCCTGTTTGTTTGTTAGATGAACTATTAAGATTTACAGGAATGATGAGTGCCAATTAGTGTCAGTTCTACTGATTAGCGCATGGATTTGTCTTTACCAGAAAAAAAGATCACCGTCATCTCACTGCTGAAGAGATGTCATCTGACAGCATCTTTATTTTTCTTGCGTTGCAAGAGTCTTAATACGTGGCTCTCCTCAGTCCCTAATTTTCCAGTGTTACAAGTTTTGCATCTTATCTATAGGAAGCGCAGAAGAATTCAACTATACAAGAATGGGTGGCAGCACAGTTATTGAAGGAGTTGATGACAGAGCAAATATGGTGGAGACTCAGAAGACATTTGCTTTACTGGGTAAGTTCTTGGAAATACTCAATTTTATTATCTATTTCTCTGAAATGGGAAAGGCGGTTTGCTTCAGGTGTCCAAAATATTAGACATAATTACCAAAATCATTTCCACCATAGCTTATCCATTTCACTCTTGGCCCGTTATAAAGGGACTTTGCAAGAACAAGTGGCTGTTAACAATTGGTGTTCGTTGTTGGTGATAGAATCACCAGGGACTTGAGTCTGACTGGTCGTTAAGCTATTATGCTGTGAAGGAAGTGGAATGAGAAGCTCTTTTTGCCCCGTATGCCTGATATAAAAGCCCAAGCGGACTTTAGTTGAGACCTGAGGGTGCATAAGAATTTTTTCCTGATCTGTTGTCAGATCAGACAAGCAGAAAATAGGCAGAACCGGGGCTTTGTCTGTAGAGATGCCATATCCTTGGCTACATARTAAAGCAAGTAATTCATCATTGTGGTATTTTAATTAAATGCAATATTTTTGAGTATTTTAAATGATCAAGAATTGTGGGGTTATTTGTTTGTCTGTTTTTTTAGGTTTGAAGGAAGATTTTCAGATGGATATTTTTAAAACACTGGCAGCAATCCTGCACTTAGGCAATGTACAAATAATGGCTGTTGGAGATGAAAGGTCATCCATCAGTGTAAGGAAATAACTTATTCAGACGTATGCCACTTCCTTTATATGCTGCATCCTTTAGAAATATATTTTTTTCGTATTTTGGAGTGCAGATCAGCATTAAATCTGGTGTACTAAAATTACTTGAGAGATTTCTCCATCTGTATAGAATCACAATAATTGCTTTYATTCTAGTTCTGTTTCTTACCCAAATTCAGAAAGTCTGAACAAAAGCAAAATGTTATTGTGAAAACCTCAAATCCAACTGATCTACAGCTGTTGGAAAAGCCTTTTTGCAGAATGCATGAAACAGCATTGGCAGGGTTGCYGCTCATAATGTGTCACAGCAGACTGTGCAAGTCCAAAAGGCAAGGACATCCAAATGTCTAAAATAACTTCTTTCTTTATACACATCGAGTGCATCTCATCCAGTCTGAGTTCTTCTTTCATGTATCAGTAGTTTATCCAGGGTTATTTGCTTTAGCAAAACTCCTCTCAATGCTTTGCCAGAATAGGAAGTGAATGGAGTCCCCTGTGTATATAAAAATAAAGCCATAGTTTGAAATCAGTGATGCCAGGATTTCACTGGCTAGACAATAGTTATTTGGTAAGGTATTAAATTTAATCTAACAATATTTGTACATCTTCTTTGAAGCTGGACGATAAACATCTCAGTATATTCTGTGAACTTCTGGATTTGAATAGTGACAAAATGGCACAGTGGTTATGCCACCGAAAGATTATCACTGCCTCAGAAACTGTAATAAAGCCAATGACAAAATCTCAGGCTATTAATGCAAGAGATGCTTTGGCAAAGAAGATCTATTCTCATTTATTTGACTTCATTGTGGAAAGAATTAATCAAGCTTTGCATTTCAGTGGCAAACAACATGCTTTTATCGGTGTTTTGGACATTTATGGGTAAGCATGTCTCTGCAGACAAGTTTATTTTAAGCTGTGCCTTTTCTTTGGAGCTTGCTAAGAGACACCACTACCTGATTGTGCTGCTAATCTATTTGAAGGGTTTGTTTTACTAAAAGGATGTGGTCATGTAAGTTTTTACATGCGGTTTAGAGGGAATTTCAGCATCTATAAATATTAGTTTTTTTGTGTGTGTGTGTGAGAATTAAATTTGTGTTTTGGTATGATATGTTTAGATTTAACTCTTCTTTTTTTTTTTTTTTTTTTTTAGCTCTATCATGGTAATGTTAATTTCTAGGAAAGTTTTGAAATGACTCAGCAGCCTCTGTAGTGTTATGGTTATTTAATTTTCTTATAAATATCTTAATAACTTCAGAATCTTATAAGGTTGTTACCATTTATATTTAAATGTCATAGTATTTGTTTTTTATCCAGTACAGTTTTGTCATCTACCTTTTTCTTATTCAACATTTATTTCAGCTTTGAAACTTTTGATGTGAACAGCTTTGAACAATTTTGCATCAATTATGCTAATGAAAAATTGCAGCAGCAATTTAACCTGGTATGTTAATATATTTTCGTTGTTTATCTCATTTTGCATAAGTTTTGAGTTTATTAAAACAGGATAATAGCAAATATTATTGACATATTTGTATTTGAGTAACGGTTATTACCAGATAGTGGCTGTCTGGTAATGGATAAAAAAATATTTATACACACTAATATAAATACACATATTCATAAGTATGCAGAATTTTCTGAGTTTGTTTTCTTACAAGCTAGTTAATCTACTCTATTGCAAAATATATATATATTTTGTTTCTGTCTTATATATGCAAGCAAATATATGCATGCACAAATACATCTATTGATTGAATTTATCTTCTAAATTGTTAACTCTTCATAATTTTCCTGTATCTAGCATGTCTTTAAACTTGAGCAAGAAGAATATATGAAGGAAGATATCCCATGGACTTTAATAGACTTTTATGACAATCAGCCTGTCATTGACCTTATTGAAGCTAAAATGGGTATTTTAGAACTTCTGGATGAAGAATGCTTGGTAATTTAAAAATTCATGTACCTATGAGCTGACATAGAACTATATATATTGTTATAAGTTGGGCTACTGGGTTAATCCATCTTTTCTTCCTTTTAAATGGAAAGATGAGCATTTTCTTTATGAAAAGAAAATGTATCTGGTTGTCCTCTGTTTCATTTTAAGACTTTTTTTTTTTTTTTTCAAATGTCTTTGTTAAAGAAAGATCTCTTGCCTTGTTTTTATAGTTACCTCATGGAACTGATGAAAACTGGCTTCAAAAGCTATATAATAATTTTGTCAACAAAAATGCACTTTTTGAAAAGCCAAGGATGTCCAATACATCTTTCATTATTCAACACTTTGCTGATAAGGTAGAGTGCACACAATCTAGTAATATTTCACCGTATTTCTATTTGTATCTCATTCGGAAAAGAAACAAGCATATCAAATATAGAGAAGATATTAACACTTCTTTTTTGTTTGTTTGTTTTAAATGTCTGTATCATCTACCACAAAACATATTACTTGTTAGTAATATTGACCATGACATACCATTTAAGCATAAAACATGTCAATTATTTATACCTGAAAATTGATATTCATTTTTTTGGCATTTTTATTTGAAATCATAGTAGAGAGTAATGAAAGGAGAGAAAAAAAGAAACTCCTAATCAAGGTAGAAGGTAAATGCAATTTGTCCTGCAAAACTAAGATTGAAGTAAATGTGTTTATGTGTGTTTACCTTAGTGAAACTGGTTATAGCAGAGTTACCTTCACCTTGTTTAAGATTAGCAAAGACTTGTTGTCCACTGCAGTTTAGAGAGTAAGCTTAGAGAGTAAAAATTATTGTTTTGCTAACTGCTCATGGATTTCTGAGAAGTTAATGTCACTTCTTTGCACAGGTGGAATATAAATGTGATGGATTTCTGGAAAAAAACAGAGATACAGTATATGAAGTATTAATTGAAATCCTGAAAAATAGCAAGGTTTGTGAACAATTAATGTTGATGAATTTTCTAGAAACTCATTTTGGAATTAATTCAGATCCAATTTTTAAAGATTTGTTTTGGTAAAAAGGTGTTTTTATTAAATAGCCTGAGTCTCTTAGTTTATATCTTCARTTTTACTGTAAGAAGAGTTTGTAGTTTTAACTTTAAAATCCCGTAAAAGATTAAATAGCACTATTTTACACTGTGTCATATTATGCACATTTACCTAAATTACTATTCTTTTTGTTGAACAATTGAACAGCACTTAATTGTGATTCTTTCACCACGCCTCTAGTTTCATCTGTGTGCAAACTTTTTCCAAGACAATCCAGTGTCCATTTCACCCTTCAGTTCATCTATAAGCATCAAATCAGCAAGACCTGTTCTCAAATCTCCTAACAAACAGTTCCGGATGACAGTTGGCAGTAAGGTACTGTATAAATGTGCTGTTCTGTGATGCTTGTCCTTTTAGGAAATGGTGCTGGGCAGTCTGAAACTAAGGTACTTTTGCTCTTTGCCATCTATATCTGTTTTGCAGTGATAAAACATTATCTAATTTATATATAGGAAAGTATTTTAAATACAATGTTGCCTGAATTTAAGACCAAGGCCCTAAGAAAATTTCCAAGTGTCTAGCCAATAACAGAGAATTTAAAAACTGAGATWTGTCTTTTTGCTTAGCTGGGAATGTTTTAATAGCAAAACTGTTATATCTTGTATCTTCTAGTTCCGCAGTTCGTTGTATTTACTTATGGAGACACTTAACRCAACCACCCCTCATTATGTAAGATGTATAAAGCCAAATGATGAGAAGTTGCCTTTTGAGTAAGTAGATTAGCAGTGTTGATCTGCTYTATTTAAAACTGAAGGAGTATTTTTCTATTTCACATAAACTACATGTCTGTAAGCCAGCCTCTTACTGTTGAATAACTTCACGTACAGAATATTTTTCTTTATTGAAGACTGGATAAAACAATTTTGTATTCCTACATAAGTAGAATAATCCAGTTAATTGTTTGTATCCTAGACATTTTTATTATGCTAAAAATTTTCAAGTGAGATGTTGCTGTTTGTGCATTTGTTATAATATTTTTGGAGCAAAAGGTTGTCCATTTTAGATTTAAGTTGATGGAAATTTTGCATAGCTGAGTTTTCTCATTTACTATATGTTTTTTTTACTGTGTGGTGGCAAAAATATAATCTATAACTCTGTTTTTTTAGATTTGATTCAAAAAGGGTGGCTCAACAGCTACGAGCATGTGGTGTTTTGGAAACTATTAGAATTAGTGCACAGAGCTATCCATCCAGGTAAGGCCAGCAGTAAGCCTTTGTATGTTGAAAAAATATATTTAAGTCTCTTCTACATAAGCAAGATTTGCCAACTTATAAATTTCCAGGTGGACTTACATTGAGTTTTTCAGCCGATACAGCATTCTAATGACAAAGCAAGAACTCTCCATAAATGATAAGAAGCAGATTTGCAAGACTGTTTTGCAGCGACTGATCCAGGTTAGTCTATATGCACTGATGCATTTTCTATTATAGCTTCTATTACCAATGCAAAGTCTYTTCTCCAAGCTGTATTATATCGTTCCATAAATAAGATAACATATTTGTCTTATTGCTTAGCAAATRCCCTTAATGTGTCTTTCCTGTTCTAGTGTATTGTGATTCAGTAATCTTAGGTGRTTCTTCATGTGACATTCATTCATAAGGTGACCATAAACAGATGATTAAACCTCCCTCTGATTAATATGTTCACAAGTAAAATGGAAGCTATTCTAGCTGTCTTTACAAATCAGTGAATAATAAATGATATAAATTTTCCAGTTATTTTAGTCTGCATATGCTAAGGATAGTAGCTGCAGAGACCCTAGTACTGACCTCTGCAAACCTCCCAGGGCAAGAGTCTGAGCTTAAAAGTAGCTCCTGAAAGGCGGCTCACAGACCTCTGATTCCCAAAGCTTTTTCTTCCACAGCTCACTGATAAAAGGCTGGACATCTATACCAGAACTTAGTGCTAAGCTAAGCAGCCAAACGGGTGAATTATGGGTGATGAGGTTGCATTAATGGACAATTAATCTGGACAATAAGTGCAGATCCTCTTTTTAATGAGATCACTGAGTAAGGGGTTTGGGTGCTATTCTCTKTTTTTTTTTTTTTCCCTTGCTTTGTGTTTTTTAACTCCCTATACTCATATCTATAAAGAAGGAAGAGAGGATGCTCTTCTTTAGCAAGATCATGCCATTTGAGTATAGCTTGGCTGAATGGATAGTTTGTACAAGGAAGAGGTTTCTGCTACACAAAAATAAGGAGAAAGAAAACCTTGTATACCTATTGCTTTCTTTTTCAGGATCCTAACCAATACCAATTTGGGAGAACAAAAATCTTCTTCAGAGCAGGGCAGGTTGCTTACTTGGAAAAACTGCGATCAGATAAACTGAGACATGCATGCATCACCATCCAAAAGAGTGTTAGAGGCTGGCTGCAACGGAAGAAATTCCTTCGCGTAAAACGAGCAGCTATTATAATACAGCAGTACTTCCGTGGGCAGCGGACTGTACGGTACTTTTGGCTAATAAATGATGTTGCTGCTAGGGATGCCTGGGGGTACATAGGAGGTCTGAGTCTCATCCAGCACTGGTTTGGAAGTGTTCTTAGAGCAGACTGAGAAGAAAGTGACAATCTCGGCTTTGAACATTTCAGAAAGAGACCGTCAGAGCTCTGGCTTAAAGCCTAAAAGAAATGGCATTCTGTAAACACACCTCAGAGGAATATGCCTCATTTTGGTCCCAGCTGCTCTTCCATCTTGTTATGTGGTTGATACATCACTTACCATAAAGTATTTGCATTGCCAATGTTATAAGGAAAGTAATACCATAAGCTGTATTTAGCTACAAGAATTAGTTCTACATGAACCAAACTACTTTTTGATTGTTGGGCTGACTGGGGAATGAAGAAGAGAAATAATGTGACCTAAGTAAACTTTATTGTCTCTTGAATTAAGGCAGGCTATAAGTGCAAGAACTCTGAAGCAAACCTGGGCAGCTATAGTTATTCAGAAGCACTGTCGGGGCTACCTGGTTCGTAAACTTTGCCAGCTCATCCACGTGGCTGCTGTAACAATCCAAGCTTATACGAGAGGATTTCTAGCAAGGAAAAAATATCGGAAGGTACAGCCAATAAAAATTTCATTTCAATAACTGGAAACAATTACTGCAGCATAAGAAAGATGAAGACRGGGGAGATTAATGACATGTAATACTTTACCTTTTGCATGTATTGTTCTCAGACCTTCTAGTGTATTGGTGTTCTGTTATTGTTAATGTAATAATACACAGCATAGATCTAATCTGAGAGTTACTAAGAGCTATTTGATTGTCTGACTTATGCTTGTTGGAGATCACATAAGGAAGCTATTACAGTGGTTCAAATACATGTGCAGTCCAGATATTTCAGTATTTGGATGATTCTGRTAGGAGTATTGTCATCACCAGTGAATGTAGATTCACAAAACATTTTAATTGATGATTGGTCCACAGGTAATTACAGACAGATGTTAATATTTCCTTTTTTTCTTTTATAGATGCTTGAAGAACACAAGGCTGTAATCCTTCAGAAATATGCCCGTGCATGGCTTGCAAGGCGCAGATTTCAGAATATTCGCCGGTTTGTATTGAATATTCAGCTTTCATACAGAGTTCAGCGACTGCAGAAAAAGATAGAGGAACAGGTGAAGGAAACAAGTCTGTTTATTCTTTTTATTAATTTTTTATCGTGTCAGTTTTATTCACATGTCTTGTGTTGACTGACTAGATGCTTAGAATACCCATAGTTTATTTGACAAGACAAGAAACATAAGATTATGTCCCTTTATAACAAATCAATAATTTCCTTATGTTTTTGAAGCACGTGATAACTGAGATTTTCAAGTTAGCTGTGCCAATAAAAAGAGTTGGCAGAAGGCATTTTTTACAGTTTCATAACTACTGAGTCCCAAATCTGGATGATATTCATCTTAGGAGGAAGTGTGGGTTAGTTACAATTCTGATTCAACATATTTGTTGAGTTGCTGGGGTTCAGTATTATATTTCAAGGATAGTTTTGGAAAGCCATACTGGCCAAATTTTCTTTATTATGCTACCTTTAATCTGACTGATGGAATCAATCCTCAATTGTGAAATGATCATAATTTAGTTGGAGGAGGGAGCAGAAATAGTTCAGGTGCTCTCCCTTAGCTGTGGAGAGGCAAAGTACAGATTGCATTGTCCATGTGTTGCTTGATGTTTATTTTGTTAAGTCACAACAAATTCTGTGTATACAGTTATAATTTACCRATACATTTAAAAATTAATTTTTGATAGTGCTAAGCCATACAAAAGTGCCGATAAAAAGACACAGAAAATGCTGTTTGACTGAAGGATGGAGCTGATTTTTTTTTTTTCAGTAATTCTTTTAGGGGAATATAAAAATACAAAACCATGTGCATTTTTCTATTTTATCTTGTACTGCTTACTGTAGAGTAAAGAAAATCATGGCTTGCTGGAAAGGTTAACCAATCTGTCTTCAACTCATATGAATGACTTGGAAACAATTCAGAAACTTGAATCAGATCTTGAAAAGTTAACTGCACAGAAGAGAACATTTGAGGAGAAAGGAAAGAAATACAAAGAGGACAGTGAACAGGTAAATTTCCCAAGATTATCTTGCTACTTGTATTTTAGTTTTAAAATGTCTTTATGCTTTGTGAAATGTGTGATTTTGAGAGTTAAAGAACTTTGCTTTTGGTTTGAGGGGAGAGAGGAGGGGTGGAGTCTCTGACCTTTTTACACACCGTGAGACTGCCAGGGACCTGTTTATTCTTTCTTTATACATCTTACACTTTTTTTTTTTTAAATATGCACAGAAAATCTTAAAACTTGAAAATCAGAATAAAGAACTGCGAGAACAGAAAGAGACCTTAGAAAGAAGGCTCCAAGAAAAAACTGAGGAAATGAAAGGTACAGTAATTTACAGGAGCTTGAAAGTAGTTATGGGGGGAAGGATCKATAAAGCTCACTTTACAGCAAATATAAATGATTCTTGTTATATTAAAAACAATATAAATGCTCAATTACAATAACTTAAAGGTAGACCTTGTGCCAAGCGGCAAATACTTCTTCTAATTTAATAGTTCATTAGTTCAGTTTTAAAAAAAAAAAAAGAGTTCTCTTATTATGTTTTCTGTCTCCAAGGCAGCATGTGCATTCTTCAAAGCTTGTCTTCCTCCTTGGTTGATTTAATATACTGCTTTTAAGAATCTAAGTTCAAAGGACCAAGGCAGCACATCAGATCAAATGATGTCTGGGTGTTACACAAATTTTTTATTCTGTACGATTACTTATCAGGACTATTGTGAAAATTCCTGATGTTTAAGAGATTAATTTCAGTCTAACAATGCTAAGGATTGCTTATTAAAACAAAAACTTCTCATAGTGCTCATGCCATTTTAACCAATGTGCGATATTATGAAAATCTCAAATATTGAAATATTTTTTGACAGACAAAATGGATGACCTCACGAAACAACTCTTTGAGGATGTGCAAAGGGAAGAAAGACAGAGAATGTATGGAATCTGATTTTAATGCTTTGAAGTAACACTCATTTTCTTCTCTTTCTCTGCCTTTCTTTCTCCTGCTATAAATACACTATAYACACATATCGCTACAACTCCATTGATACTGTTGGACGTTTTTTCTTGATGGAACTGAAAATCAATTTCTTGATTTAAATATCTCCTTCAAATTAGACTGAAAACTTACTTATGAAAGTGAAACCACTTCTTCAATTTGTTCTATTTAGGATACTTGAGAAAAATTTCCAAAATCAGAAACAAGACTATGAAAAAGAAATTGAATTGCTCAAAGGAGAAATTAAGATTCTTAAAGAAGAAAAAAATCAGCTACAACATCAAGTTCAGCAAGAAACTATCATTCAGGATGGCTTGAAAATGGAAATAGAACAACTTACAAAGCAGGCACAGGTAAAGTATAACATTTCAAAATCTTTGCTAGATAAAGCAAGTAGAGAATGTCAGTGTCTTCTTTACACATTTTTTTTTTCACTTTTTTTCTCCATATTGTATCATTTTCAGTTGAAATGCAATATGAATACATTAATGYTCACAGAAATGAGTAGCATTTGAGAATAACTGTGCCTGAATAATTGCATATATAAATGTCTGGATCTTTTTTTTTTTTCTTTTTTCCAGTATTTTTTTTTTCCCAGAGGGGGATATTTTCACAAATATAATTTATAAACAGAATTTGAAAGTTCTGTTWTAGTAAAGTCATGTAAAGTCATGGATTTTTCTTTTCCGAGTCAGAAAAATGTATGAATTCATTATATCATATTATTGTTTTGCTCAGATGTCTGTAAGAAGCTTTAAATCCAATACATGTTAAGCCTTCTAACTTCTGCGATATAAACATGTTCTTATTCACAATTTTCTTTATAGTTTGACTGATACTTAGCCATTTGTCATTTACATTTTATACTTTTTGTCGTACTCAGACAATTCCTGAATTGCGAAAGGAGATTGAGCTACTACAAACACAAAAAATGGATGTTGAAAAGCAGGCACAGTCCCAGAAGCGAGAAATGAGAGGTAAGCTGAGTATAGGATAATTCAGAAAATTTACCAATCACAACATGGAAGAGGCTGCTCTGAACTTTCCTCCACATTTTTTAGCTATAACAGAGGCCCAGATCTCTTATTAAGAGTACCTTAATGCACTAACTGCAGTGCAAATCATAAAATAAACTTCTATCTGCAACATTAAATGTAGTAATTAGCACTAAGTAACAAAACATCTATATAACTCTAGCAATTTTCCAGATCAAGAACAGAAAGATAGAACGTTCSAAATGGAATATGGGGAAATTATTCACATAAAAAATATTTTCTTTTCCCCAGAGAAGATGTCAGAAGTTACAAAACAGCTTCTTGAAAGTTATGATTTTGAAGATGTAAGAAGCAGGTAATTTTGTTTCAAGATTTCTCTAAAATACTTGAGATGTATTTTATTCACTTATGCACTACTGATACTGTCTTTTGCTCTAGACTGTCTACGGAGGATTTGGAACACTTAAATGAAGATGGAGAACTGTGGTTTGCTTATGAGGGCTTGAAAAAAGCGACAAGGTTAGCTCAGGTGTTTGTGTTCATAGCTCCAACCTGCAATCTAGAATATAAACAGATATCTGAGATATAATGTGTAAGTTCCAATTCCCTTAATCATAGATGATGTAATAAGAATGTCTTCATGTACTTTCAATTTCGCTTTGTGTTAAGTTTGACTCATTGCATCAAAGTGAAACTATATGTGCAAGTTTCTCTCCCACCTGCCCCCCTTTTCTTTAACAGAGTATTGGAAAACCACTTCCAGTCTCAGAAAGAAATCTATGAAAAGGAGATTGAAGGTCTGAATTTTAAAGTTGAACATCTTAGCCAAGATATTAGTCATCTACAAAAATTATTTCGAGAGGAAAATGATATAAATGATGGTATTCGACTTGAAGTTAGCAGACTAACCTCAGAAAACCTGGTAAGATCAATATGTGTTAAAGCAAAGTGTTTTGATTACTTTAAAGCAAAATGTTTTGATTACTTTGCAACACAATCCAAACACRTGTGTGTGTCTGAAAGCTGTTAAAATCTCGTCCTTGAATTCTCAAGGCTTTAATAGAAATGGCTGTGTGAGATTGAACATCCGTGTAGACTTGTTAGGGGCAGCTCGTTAGGAGGCAGCGGAATTTATTTTTTGAGCGTTCAGCTCATTGAAAAAACCTCACAAGGGCTTTTATTCTGTCTTTTATGTGAATTTGAATTGAAACTTGATTCTAATAATAGATTGGTAAAACACTTTTGCAAAATCTTACTTGGTATACGATGCACACACAGACTGTGACTTCTCCCATTGATGACTAAGAAGACATTGAGAAAATCTTCAGAATACTCAGAAAGTGTAAAACTTCTGTATGCTCACATAGCTAAATATTCATAATTTATAAAAGATAATGCTTGAATTGTTTCCATTTTTTTTCCAACCTCACATAAATATTTTGATTATGGTTTATTCAGTTTTGTTAATGTAAGCAGCTTTTGAGGGATATAGCAATTTCTACAGATGCACAGATTAATACAGGAGATCATGAAAAACAAGTGTAATTTATAAATAATTTTAAATAAAAAATATGACTCAAAGATTTAACAGTGACCAGCGTGCTAGCTCACTGTAATTTTAAAAATAACTATCTAGTTTAAATCTCTAATCTGATAATTGCAAAGAGGAGCAGATCAAATCATTATGTTTTTCTGATGGGACTTTTTTTTTTTTATATTTAAGCTTAATGAAGAGCAGTTTCATAATACTGCAACTTTCTCTGGGTTAATGTTTTTAGAAAAGAGCAGCTCTCAGACCCTCCACCAGAGGGCAGTTATTTCACTTTTAAGAGTGACCAGCAGTAGATGGCTAAAAAAATATATACAGATCAGAGAAGCAGGTAACAGGGCTTCTTTGCAGTATTTTTTCAGTTTCTGATCATTTGCAGTTGAAGGACTTTACTGTGTCTTAGGAATTGTTGGATTTATTTGAAAAGTGGAACATGCTAAGATACTCAAATGTCTTTTTCCACTAAAAGGTGATCCCAGATCTTAAGCATCAAGTTTCTGAGCTGGAAAATCAAAAATTAGATCTTGAAAACCGTCTTCAAGAACAGACTGTAAAGTTGAAAGGTAAAGTACTTGTGTGATTACTAGCCTTAGGGTAGTTTAAAAAGAACATRCTGAATTCCCTAGATTTTAATTTGTAAAAGCTGAAATCATAATCACAGAATGTTCAAGGTTGGAAGGGACCTCTASAGATCATCTAGTCCAACCTTCCCGCTCAAGCAGGCACACCTASAGCATGTGGCACAGGGTGGCATCCAGGAGGGTTTTGAAGACCTCCAGAGAAGGAGACTCCACAACCTCCCTGGGCAGCCTGTTCCACTGCTCTGTCACCCTCACAAGGAAGAAGTTCCTCCTCACCTGGAGATGGAACTTCCTGTGTTTCAGCTTATGCCTATTACCCCTTGTCCTATCGCTGGCCAATGTAATACATGATAACATAATTGATTTATTACTTATTTGCTTGTTAGTAAAATGCAGAAACACAAAGACTTGAGACTGTTCTTGCTTTTGCAGTTTCTTGTCTTTTCATGCATCTTTTGGAGGTTTGAAGGTAGGCTAGCTCTCAAAGAGGGTGTTGTGTATGTCTGTAAATATATCTCAGTGAAGAATGAAATATAGGTTCAAGCACTTGCATTTTTAAACTCCATTTTTGATCTTTCAGTTCTATAGTTTGGGTGCGTACACTCATGCACGTGTGTTCAGTAGGCTCTGCTGATCATATATGCAATGGAGTATGACCTTTGGAAACAATCATAAAAAGGAAAGATATTTGAGAACTTAAGGAGTTCCTTGTGAGGTGGACTAACTGTAATAATTTAATAGTGCTAAAAGTCACCAGTCTATATGATATTTTGTGTGCAGTGGATCAGATATCTGAGTGCCTTATATGTCATTCAGCTTTGTTAGATGAAAGATAATTGTGAGTGTAACAAAAATTACTAAATACTAGTACAGATCAGTAAGTAAATATGATTTTGTTTTTTCTCCTTTGTTTTTGGTTTTGCTGCTAATTATTACTAAAAAAAACATGAAAGAGATATCTAATCGGCTGCATTATGAGCTAGAAAAGGACAGAACACAAAAGCGGTAAGCTTCTATTTTGTTTTTTTTAATTTAAGAACTGTAAGTGCCATACACTAGAGTAGCAAAGCCACTCAAGGACTTTGGGGTTCTATGGGATCCAACACAAGATTTTCCATAGAGCTGTGAGTACACTTAATAGGTAATGCCAAGTATGATACAACTGTGCTTTAAAGAAAGAATGATGCAAGAAAAATACTTCCTGTCTATTTCTAGAGCAAATGAAGGCCAGAATGAAATAGACCTAAAAGAAAAAGAACGACTGAAAGTAACAACCCAAGAAATTGAGGGGCTGAGCAATGGTTTGAAGCAAGATGAAGCCCAGGATGACATAAAAAGTATAATAAAACAAGAAACAGATCGACTTACTGTGGAAAATATGGTGAGGATATTGAATTCTCGCTAAGGAAATATACCTAAAATGATAGATAAAAATTAAGAAATCATGATTTCTTGGTATGGGTAGGATATATTTTCAGTTTTAGGGAGAAAAAAGATATGAAGGTGTCATCTCTCTTCCRTCAAGTAAAAGTGAAAACATGTTATAATGTTCTTTATTTTTGACAGTAACGTGTTGCAGGAAAAGATAGTTCTTACATGTGTTTTTTCTGAACTCACTGATTTTTTTTTTGTAGGATCTTGAAGAAAAACTAGACATGAAGGACAGAATAATAAAAAAATTGGAGGATCAGATCAAAACTCTTACAAAGACTATTGASAAAGGTGAGATGCTGTTATATGATATTTTTATGTTTTTATATATTTAGTGTGTTGAGAGAAAGGCAAGATTTGGGGTCGGAGGGTTACAAATTTAAAACCTCAGGAAAAAGTGCCACAGAACTATCAACCAAAGTGTTTTGTTTGTTTTGTTTTTCCTCTCCACAGCAAAGAGATGGACAGGTATCYGGCCTACATAGAAAATTTAGGCCAATAGCTCGACATTAGCTTCTGTCAACAGAAATTAATACATATTCTTACATAAACTGTCCCTGAGCCAGCAGAATGCTAGTTTTTTATCAGCTGGATAACTACTCCCCTTTGGGCATTTGTCTTCAGATGCCCATAGTTTCTGATACAAAGTTRGTTTGTGCAAACTTTATGTGTGACAAGTAATTCTTCATTATGGAATACATCTCAAAGACTGCAGAAATAGCGGATGTTGAGATATAACACTGTTCTTTTTGTTTGCTTTATTAATGCAAGTCCTTCCACTGAATTCTCTAAGCTGAGAGCATTGTGACACACAGGGCCTGCACTTCATTTATTGCAATGACTACTACTTATCTCCAATGGCTTATACTAAAATGTGAGCATTAAATTAGTCATTTACCTTCAAGTAACAGTGCTTTTGTGTTTGACAGCCAATGAAGTTCATGTGCCAGCTTCATCTAGAGAGTATGTTGGAATGATGGAGTACAAAAAGGAAGATGAAGAAAGGATTGTTCAAAACCTGATCCTTGGTACTTTAGTTACACTTCAAATTTAAACAGTAATCAGTGCTATTCAGGTAGACACTACAGCAAAAACTGCAAGTCCCTGTAGGTCAGTTATGTTCAAGGTTGGCTTTATCCAGTTCCGTTATCAATAGTACAGCCTGGAGACTCTGTACAGCTGCTTTCGGTAGCCCGTCATTTCAAAAGCGGAAGTGCTTTATCTGTGTAAAAATCATTTATCTCACTCTGCATAACTCTGACTCTATTATCTTTCTTATTATTTGTTCACTCATAAAGCTAGAAATCTCAAGAGCACTCCAGGGACTTGAATTTACTTTTGTCCTGGTCATCTGCTAAGTCTGTAAATCATTGGGCTTATATCCATATGTGGCTTACTAATCTGCTGTCTGATCTTTCTGTATGGTTCCTTCCACCAAAGTCTATACTTTCATATAGTTCTCTCTTATAGGAGAATTTTGCCCTTCTGAGTTATTTCCACAATTTCATCCTACCACCAGGATTTTTCATTAGTTTGCAATTAACAGAAAACTCAATTTCCATCTACATTATTACTCTTATCAACTGCTATTTGGAAATGCCATCCTTCCTTTCTTSTCATATATTTCAACCTTGTGCATGTTTCTTTCTTTGTGAAAACAGGAGTGTCATTAAGTAATGCCAGAATTTGGTAGGGCCACCTGCAGATAGCTAAATGCCAGTCACRTTTTGAAGTTTTTGTGTCTGGCATAGCTACAATACTCTCCCAYCACGCTTGAAAAGTTAATTAATACTTTCATATGAAAGATTCTGTTATACAAGTTTTCAGGAACAAGCGATTCATCAGTAAATCCATTATCAACTGCCTGGTCACTGAAGAAATGAGCTCCACAGTGCTTGTCTTCTTTGGAATGACACATTGCATCATTGCATCCATATAATCCATATATAATAAACCTGATGGTTCTCCTTTATGCAGATTTAAAGCCACGTGGTGTTGTAGTTAATATGATTCCTGGCCTTCCAGCTCACATTCTATTCATGTGTGTGAGATATGCAGATTACCTGAATGATGCTGACATGCTGAAATCATTCATGAATGTGACCATTAATGGTATCAAGCAAGTTATTAAGGTAAGAGTAATCCTTGACTGTAGTGTACTTTCTTCCTGATTTTAGTGTCAGTTTGCAGGATGAATCTGCAAAATGCACACACTTCCTTTTACTAGTATTCTTAAGTCAGAATAATTAGTGATATTCCTTTTGGTGCTCAGGTAAGGTTGCACTGTCCTGAACACAGTGACACATGCCTTAAGAGAAACTATCCTTAAATGCAGAGCTTGTTGACAAAATGATTGCAAGTATTTTACATCTGAAAGTGTAAAAAGTAGTAAAAAAAATGGAAGACCAAAACTAAGGGGTATAGTTGTATGTTTGGCTGTAGAATGGTGCGAGACTTTAAAGTGCGTTTTACAGTGCTGGTTTTCAGACATGTCATTTGGTGTTGCAGCATTAGTACCTCAGTGATAGAAAGTTGTGCTCTCAGCCAGTTCAGAAAACCATGTTACGAACACAAAYCGTTGGTTTGCTATCTGAAATGAATTACAATTTCAGTTATGTGAAAGCCTTATTATAGATTTATAATCCAACAGAACATCAGGTGTGATTTATAGCACAGGTAGAAATGGACTGTGGTTTATGCAGTTGATTTTGTTTGTAAACAGTACCTATTGTTGATAGCACAAGTTGTCCTTAGGAAAAAAAATGTGTTTAGTTAAGACAAAAAAGCATATTTAAACATAGTTATAATTGAGTTTATATAWAATTCCTTTGTGTATATAGTCACTGTTAGCATTATGTCAGGAAGACCTCCGGTGTACTACACCACAATATTTAGGTATGTGTTAAAGATACTGGATTCAGACTAATATTTTTAGACAGTCTTTCATATTAAAAGAGTTAAACGGTGTTTATCAAAGAAGAGGGAACTTCGACTGTCACTGAAAACGCAATGTGATTTGTACAAGCCAGCATATTACAGACGTTCTATGCTCCTTTTGATATGAGTAGATGCTGTTATACCAATTTCTGATAGTCTTAAGATCAGCAGTGGAATTAATTAACTCTCCTGGATCATGCTCTTAAAGTATTGCTTTATTTATTATTTTCAGGAACATTCAGAAGACTTTGAGATGTTGTCCTTTTGGCTTTCCAACACATATTATTTTCTTAACTGTTTGAAGCAGTACAGTGGGGAAGAGGTAGGAATCATTTTTTCCAAATAATGTAATTATTTTGCCCTTGACCATCATTTGCTTCTGAAAGCAAAACAGACAGGAATCATTATCCATTAGTTTACTGCTGTTCCTTAAAGATATTGACGTAATCATATTTCTCTGTGGTGATATGTCTTACATGAATGATGAGATAGAAAAGAACTATCTGATGAAGTGAACTCAAGAAAACATTRAAGTGTTAAACTTAGCTGAAGACATGACACGTAAACTGTTTCTTAATCTCTAAGCTGGATTTAAGTGTCCTTCTAAATGCATAGAAAAGAGTATTACTGTTTGTAATTGTGACCACTTTAAACGCTTTTTGCTACCAGGACAAGATTACAGAAGAAAACCCCGAGAGGGATGCATAATGATAAAAGATCTCTTTTCCCTTATTTCATTTGCTTATTTAAGCTAAGATTCATCCTKATTTTCTTTAAGATTCTTTTAAATTGCAAACTTTTGCTATATTCAGTTGCTAGAGACTTATAAACTTAGAGTCAACTGAAATTGCACAAGCACATGAGAATGTGGTCTTCAGGATAAAGGCAAAGAAACACCATAAAGCCTAGAAATCACAGCAACTGTGTACTGTCTAACCTACAATACTCCCTCTTGTGGTCAGGTAGATAATTTATAATAAGCAGAGGAGAATTTAAAACATCGACATTTATTTTGTTACATTATTTTAATTCCAACAAGAGAGAAAGGTCTGAATCCAATTTTTGCAGTTTTAATATATATTAATGGACTACTCCCAAGGAGTGAATATTCACACAAGTTAATATGCTGTCTGGATCATTGAAGTCAGGGTTTCCCTAATGAAAAAAAAATCAAAAAATTACATCCCTTTGTTGCAATGAAATGTACTTTTTAAAACCAGCATAGTTTAAATAACTGTGTTTTGGCTTTTTTTTTTGAGAAATAGTTGCTTGTTTTCTGTTTAAATGACCAGTGAGCCAAAGTTCATTGAAACTCATGCACATTGTTCCTTTAGCTTTAGTTAGAAACTAGATTTAGCTTTTGGGAAAAAAACTACTTGCATAGTGGAAAAATAAGTGTGGGAAGCCAGGGCTAGAAGCATCTCTTGAAGACATCAGTAGCTTTGACTCATCTTGAGACTGTGTTTGGTCAGAGACAGAATGAGTTACTATAATATATACATTACCTCTTAATGCTAATTGATAATAATAGTTCTAATAATTGTATTTSCTTTTTTTTTAGGAATTTATGAAGTACAATACCCCACGTCAGAATAAAAACTGCTTAAAGCATTTTGATCTTTCTGAATATAGACAGATTCTTAGTGACTTGGCCATTCGTATCTATCACCAATTTGTTACTGTAATGGAGAACAACATTCAGCCAATGATTGGTAAGAAAGCAAGRATACAGAGTTAAATGTMACTTGTGAAGTACCCAAATAAAGCTTTTACAGGGAGGCAAATGAGACAACCTTTGTTCACTGTGCTTTTATGTATGTGTTGGCTGTCCTGTTGGACAGTCCTGCTGACTCTGCTTTTATGTATGTGATGTTTCTATATTATAGACATATGTTTCTGGATATATAAATTCCACTGGATGTTATATCCCTACAGGATTTGGAAAGACTTTGACTTCAGAACAGTTTCCCAGTGGGGAGTATTGCTTTGAAACAAAGTGGGCTTGTTGGGTACATGAGGAACAAACACCTTCTTTTACCTAAAGATGGAGGCACCTTTGGGATCATTGTCCCTCTAGATTTTTTTTTATTTCACTGCCTTGTGCTTCCCACCTAACTAATATTGCTAACTAGCCAAGCAGCATGCAAGCAAGGAAGTGTCAGAATATGCCACTTCGATATTGCTTTATAATACCACTTTCAGTATAAATTAGCCTTTGTTCTGGAAAATTACTGGAATGATTTTTGTCTAATTTGTGATAGTATGAGTGCCATTTTAGTTATAATTTAATTATGCAAAGCAAACTTCTTTCCTAATTCTCTCTTTGAGAAAGGGCCACTTGACCTAGCCTCACAGCATGTGCAATGAGATTTACTGTGCCTGTAGTCTTATGTTAGCCTGGAAAGGAGAAAGACACCAATGTTCCACGCAAAGGAGCTTCTTTTATTTTGTGTACTCAAGAGGGTTTATTAGCATCTTATTTTTTGAATATCATTTAACTTTTAAAATGTCCTTTAATTTTGTTCCAGATTTAAGTTAGTGTAACTGAAAGGAGCTTTAGTAGCATTGGTCTTAGCGATTATTTCTTACTGTCTTCTAGTTCCAGGAATGCTGGAATATGAAAGTCTCCAAGGAATTTCTGGCTTGAAACCTACAGGATTCCGTAAACGTTCTTCTAGCATAGATGACACAGATACCTACACAATGACTTCTATTCTGCAACAACTCAGCTATTTTTATAGTACCATGTGCCAGAATGGCTTGGACTCTGAGCTTCTAAAGCAGGCAGTGAAGCAGCTTTTCTTTCTGATTGGAGCTGTCACCCTCAATAGTCTGTTCCTCCGCAAGGACATGTGCTCTTGTAGAAAAGGAATGCAGATAAGGTAAAGCCAGTAAAGTTTCAGTGAGCAGTTGCTTGAGAATGAACTTTTAACATGTTTGTTTGTTTGTTTGTTTTTTATATATAGTCCATTTCTCTGTGAATATTCTGTTGGAAGTAGCCAATTATTTTTTTACTCTATCAGAAAAGTAATCTTTGCCTTTTGGACTGAGCTGCACCCTACTCTGTAATGTGCGGGTTGTTCTCATCTCTTGTATAAACTCAGTTGTAAATTAATATTTTCGATATATGTTATGTACCACTATAACAGCCAATGCCAGTATTTATTGGTAATGTTTTGTTAATGACAGTTAGGCTAATAAGTTGGTTTTTGTAGCCCAGACCTGAAGAAATAAAGAAAATCCAAGGGATTAAAATGCACATCAAAGGGATTACACTTACAAATCAGTAAGCCTTTAATTGTTTGGGCTTYATACTCTAAAAGTATGTTACTTAAAATGTAGATGTTTGAACATTCATTAATGGAATGCTGTTAATTTTTAATATCATTAATGACAGAAGTTTTTAATATAACTTGCTTGTAAGTGGGACCTGATAATTCTGTGTCTCTTCCTTGTTTAACCCAGGTGCAATATCAGCTACTTGGAAGAATGGCTTAAAGACAAGAATCTCCAAAGCAGCAATGCCAAAGAAACTTTGGAGCCTCTGTCTCAGGCAGCCTGGCTCCTTCAGGTCAAAAAGATCACTGATGATGATGCCAAGGAAATATATGAACACTGCACATCTCTTTCCACTGTGCAGGTAGTAATGAACTTTTTATTTTGTTCTGGCAGCACCAATTACAGAATTTTAGCTATTTTAAATAATTTGTTACGTAATGGCTATTGGCCTTTAGTTTTGTAGCATAGCATTCCTCAGCACTTCACATTGCCATTTGTCATATTTGATTTTTTAACTCCTTATTCCTGATAACATTTTACATGCTTCTGTGGTGAATACCTGTGTGCATTGTTCTACCTCCTAAGTTTTCTTTTCATAGTAACTTTTTGTTGCATTTCTCTTGACTAATTCAGCTTTTTCTGCTACTCTTTGATCTCTTTTATCAGGAAATAACTCTCAGCAATCGTCACATGCGTAACCACTCAATAGGTGACCAGTTAAAATCCTTTCTTTATTATGAAACTCCTTGCTACATCTTCAATTAAATATCAACAAAAATGTCATATTACTGCTTCTTCTTTTCTGTCTCCTCACTCTTTTTGTGACATATTACAATAGTCTTTTTAATTTAAACAGATAGTTAAGATCCTCAACTCATACACACCAATAGATGATTTTGAGAAAAGAGTGACTCCATCGTTTGTTCGTAAAGTCCAGGTAAGAGCTCTAATGGTTATCTCTGATGTTTAAGTTACAGGATATTTCATACACCTGTTTTTCATGCCATAAGTTCATACTTGACCTYTAAGTCATATTATTATAAAGTTGTTCAGCTTCTAGACATTCAAAATTTATCCAAAAAAAGTCRTCTTAATGTTCTACAAAAGATTTGTCAGATCAGAAGATTTGTCATAGGGAAAAATATTTTTACTAGTTTTGTTTTTATTCTTAATAGGATGTTTCCCTATTCTTTCTGTTATAATTTCAGGCTATGTTAAGTAATCGTGAAGATGTTCCACAGTTGATGCTCGATACCAAATATCTCTTTCAAGTGACATTTCCTTTCACTCCCTCTCCACATGCCTTGGAAATGATACAAGTCCCCAGCAGTTTCAAACTTGGCTTTCTCACAAGAGTGTAATAAAAAGGATACATCAGTATTTCCTCACAGGCTAAAGACTTTCATACTTCATTTCTTCAGCCGGTGGTTGGTATGGTAGCTTGCAGTTCACTATACCTTAAGAAAACAGACTTAAGTAGGAATAATTTCAGCTTGTAATTTCTTTTTGTCTTCTCTTGCTGTTCTCTGGTTTTCATTACAGTCCTAAAATAGATGGTATTGCAGTATCGGCTAATAAGTGACCTTATTGTTAAGTAGCCCAAACCTGTCAAGAAAAATATTTATCCGACAAGCTTGCATTGGTGCCCTGTCAGTAACCCTTATGTACAAAAGGAGAAAGTGTTAGGGTTGCTATTGCATAACTACTGTTATCTTGTAATTTTTCTTGACATTTCTTTCTGTCACAAGAGATTTTTTTTCCATGCTATTGCAATTCTTTGCTCTGATATAATGGATCTGTTTTACAGTAGTTTTCACTGTTATGTATTTTTATACCTTTATTTCTTTTTTTTAAAATGTGTGCTTTATAACAGTTTTTTTTTTCCAGAAGGCTGTAGCAGGAAGAAATGGGAAGTCTTCTCACAGCAGTTTAGAAAAAAAGTCCATATAAAAAAGCAGTATGTTCAGCTTCTCGTTGAACCTGGGAATAGCGCTAAGAGAACTGCTGTTACAAACTCCTATTGTTTTTATAGAAGTGCTGGGTTGCTCACACTGGCAGAAATGCTTTCTTTATAGTTCACACAGACCAGAGCATACACTGAGCATAGACAGCTATGGACATCTTTTTCTCCCCTCCTTTTTTTGCTTTTCTTTTTTTCCCTTCCCCCAGTCCTGACACTGAGTAGGAAATGAGCAGGTACTGACATCTATTCCTACTAATAAACCACCCATAATTTCTTAGGTTCTGTTTTTATTTATTTAATTCAGATTGCAGGATTTGTATAACAGTAGTAGTTTTGCTTTGTACAGTGCCTTCATAGAATCCAGAATGCAGTGAACAATGACAACTTAATACCAGCCCTTGTCAGAACATCCCAAGAAAAAGCATCCACCCCACTGCAGTGATGACTGTCTTTAGAAATTTCTCAATCAGTTTTGCTATTTTTCCTTCTAGTATATTAGACAGTGTATGTTTATTATAATAAAGTACTAAAGCTCTGCTGTATTTAAACAATTCCATTTTAATGTAGTTAAGCAGGAAGGAACTGTTGATTTTTTACTTTTTAATTATACAGTGTTTGTATTGCTTGTTTAATTTCACAGAAGAGTCTGTAGATATGAGTGGAATCATTTTTGCTATTTACTATCCTTGGTATTTACTATGAATGGTGACATATTCATAATGATGTCCATAGAGATGTATAAAAAATATATATGAAGGAAAAATTTTATGTTTTAGTAGCAACAAAAAGTGTAAAAAATCACAGAAGTAAACTAGTATTTTAAATCTGATAAATAAAGTAGCTTTTAAATCAATTTGAAGTATTTTGAGTGATGTAATAGTTATGTTATGTTTTTGATACTAGATCATGTAAAGGAAACTGCTTGGATTATGTGAGCCCTAGTGAATATTGCCAGTCATGTATTACACTGTAACAGCTTAATTACCTAATGGTCTATTTGTTTTACTGCAGCATGCTGCTAGACTGGTATGCTCTCCCTGACTCTCCTCATGAATTTCTGTAAATATTCTTATGCAAATAATTTTTTTCCTATATATTGTATATAATTGTATATAAATTTTGCTAGTTACCTCATACGAGTTGGCTAAAAGCACAGCCCTTAAATCCAGGCATAGAAGTGTCCAATGGTATGTATGTGTTTTTGAGAAGAATCAGTGATAGCTGGTCAGAGAAAATGACTTTTAATTTTCTTTAAATGTATTAGATTTATCATTTAAAAATATCTTTTATCACAATATCAATCTGAAAGCTGGAACAGTCAATACAGACAGCTCCCCGCTAGTATGTTTAAAATTCAGCATTTGAAACAAAACAAAAATTGCCACTATGAGGAACAGTCAAGCAAAATCTGCATTGCTTAACAGTTTGAGTATGTTTTTTATTCCTTATTCTGAACAAGGACAATTAAAAAGAATCATACTATGCTATAGTATACTATATAACTGTTGTAACCGACCTGAGCTGATACAACTGGAGAGGCTGAGCTTTAAATACCTCCTAAGCAGATTTAGCAAGAAGGTCGCCTTTCTACATTAGCCACTGCACACAGCTTATTTACTCGTCTTGAGACACTACAGGTTCTTGCTCTTCAAAAAGGTAGGTAGATTTTGATATTTATCGATAAGATTCATTGTACAAAATTTCTCTGCAATTAGCTTATTTGTTATTATGTTTCATCATGTCACTATTTTTAAATTGCTACTGTGACTTTTTTAAAATGTTAGTAAGTTTTAAAATCTCGGGTTATGGCACAAGAAGCTGTAATCATTTTGGATCTTTCTTGGTTTAAGCTTTTTATGATAATGATGGATTTCTTTCCTGTTTTATAAAGATATGTGCTATCACAGGTAAAATAATGCTGGTTAATTGGAAATTTGTTGGCTCCTTTTCTAGTAAAAAAAATTGTAATATGTCATAATATCATCTGAAGTGACGTACTGATATCAGACAGGAATCATTCTGGATGTGACTCCAATAAATTCACATACAAGCCGAAAGATTATTTCTGCCCATCTTCCAAGCTTTAGATCCTTGTCTAATGTCTGTAGACCCTAAGATGGCATTTTGTCTGTAATACTTGCCTTTTACACTTCTTCAAAGTGAAAATTTTCCTCCCAAAGTTTAGCACAGGATTAGTGTTCTGAGACTCATACCAAGTATAAATATTACCTGAATTGCCCACAATGGGAATCAGTAATTCTAAGAGCCTCTGGATAAGAGATTAGTCTGCCCTAAATGCGTTTTTCTGGCATGACTGGACCCTGGTTCTATAGTCACCTTAAAGATACCAGGAATACTAATAGAAGAGAAACTCCCTGAAAAGATGGGTGATTGTGGTTATCAGGCTCATTTCTTGTTTGCAAGAGAATGCATTAAAAGCTTCAGAACATATTTGCTGCATTTTATCAAGCAGGACATAAACCCCTTTGACTCTGCATGTAGCTCATTGCATGCACGTTTCAAGGACACAATGTAGTGTGTTGTACTTCATTTCAGGACAGATTTCTTCCCATATGTTTAGAGATTAAGTTAGTCTCTCTTGAGGCAATAGCAAAATTCCTACTGAGGTGGATATGGGCAGTTTCTGAATTCATTGTTAAAAATTAGAAGAAGCTATTGCAGAGTCTACCTAAATGAGCAAAGGAAAGTGAATCCAGGGTTTTGCATTTGTTTGGCTAGGCATTTTATGTGAGAAGAAAGAAAAAAAAAACATACTATAGGACATTTTCCTGCATTCTGCTGCTTATTCTTAAGCATTTTATTGGACTGCTTGAAAAATGAGACAGTAAACTCGTTGTGTTAATTATGTATGTGTGAGTACTGTTAAAAGCTTTCATTTTAGAAGTGGTGAAATTTCTCATTTGCTCTATGGGAGAAAAAAGGAGGAAAAAATAAATGGAAGAAAAGTGCCACTAGAATATTCTGCTTATTTCTCCTCCTGACTCTCAAGCAATTTTTAGTTCTAGTGATGACAAGGAAAGTGCTTTTTTCCTAGAGGTAACTATGACTTTCAAAAAACAGAATAGGAGGAGGGAGGCATCACGACCCAGCTTTCAGCTTGCTGAAACATAAATTTCTGTTCAAGTAACACATCATTCATACTATTTTTGTAGCAGAGGAATGAATGCTAGAACATCGTTGCAGTTTAAAAAAGCAATACATAATACTGACTGTATAATAATGCAGTGGGAAAGCAATACATATTGATCAACGCAGATTTCTCAGAAATCCAACTCATATATTGTCTGGTTATTATCTGCTGACATTAGTTAAGAAAAAATAAAGAGTTAATTCCTGCCTGTAGTAAATTAATGCTGCTTATTATAACAACATATTCGCCTACCTGTTTTTCTTTATAAAAATAAAATCTCCTAGCATGTGCTAGTGATTGTCTTCCATATATATATATATGTAAATTTGGTTGCATTTCATCAGATTTTAATGATTACTCACAGATTGTCCAGTCTACGCTTGTCTATATGCAGTCTAAGATGCGTTAGCTACCTGGAAATCAAGGAAACTTAGCATTAGACTGCAATGTATGTTTGCTTCCTTCTCTGTATTTTTCAGCTCTAACCCACCACCAAGATGTGTGACCAGACCTTCCTAGCGATTGTATTTGGTCCATGTGACAGGTGCTCCAGGGAGAAACCCCTTAGGCCCGTTTACATCAAATCAGAACAACTCAGCTACTGCTCGATATGTGTGGAAATGGTACGTTGTTGATTTTATCATCCAAAATGTGAAAACACTGCTAAAAATAGATTTGAATGTATTAACATTCTGTTTTGTTTGGATTTTTTTCTGGGCAGCAAATCGCCTTCAGTAGGCAGAAAGCTTGTTTGCTTCTAATCCAAATAAACATGATTCTAAGCACCTGATGTTATTCCCTGAGCCTGGAACAGAGATTGCTCTGTGTGCCCTGATGCCTTTTTGATTCCTGATGGAAAAATGACCACAAGCTTTTTCCCCTCGGTTATTCTCTGTAAATGTTAACTCTAACTAACTACCCTGAAGTAAATGTGTGCCAGTCTGCTGGGCCTTGTGATCGTGATTATTGGCCATTACTTTTAATAGAACTTAACACTAGGTGAAACCATTGAAGAAACCATCTAGTTAAACCAATTAACTAGAGAGTGGGAGTTATAAAGTTGATTTAACCTATCTTACTAAACTTGGGCCTATTCAAGTGCTGTCAGAACTCCGTTGCGACCCACATGTCATATTGAGACTGGGTTGTCTTGCATGCCAAGTGTGGTACATGGTCATCTTTGGGAGCACAAGTTAGCTACAACGAAGATAAAGCAGAAAGAGATCGTTGTGTGGTAAAGTAGCCTCTTCTGTCATCGTGCACATGTCCCCCAGAAAGTGGTAGTGGGGAATATCTGTGAACCTGCTGATCTAACCAACATGTTCTACTAGAATGCCTGCATGAAAGAGAGAGATCCTGGAGGTTTTCCAGGCTCCAGACATTACTGGTGAGATAATATTCCATTCTCCTGGTAGGTAACGCTCTTCCATTGAGGTATTGCTGTTGTTTCAGATGAAATACAAAGCTGAGGTCGCAAACCTGTGAGGCTGTTGAAGAGCTGGTCTTYAAAACTTTTTGTAGGCTTAGGAGTGGTATTGTCCTGATTATACTCCAACTTGGAGTAATTCTAGTCTTCCTGAACTGTTGTGTATTATCGGATAGAGAAGACATCCTTCATTGCTTCCTCCTTAGAACTGGTCTGTACTGTGACTGCGCTGTGTTGCATTTGAGAGTCTGATCAAAAGATCTGTGCAGAAACATTAAAAGGTTTAAGTGACTGTGTTTACAAAACCCTGTAAGACCCACAGATGAGAGCACTGATCTGGTGGGCAGAGACGGTGCAATATGTGCACTTCACTAACTGACACARCATATTCTCATGTGTTACTTTGTTTAGAAGGAAATTTAGATAAAATGACTGCAAGACAAAAGGCAATCCCTTCCCTATTCATTTACTTCTCCTGASTCTGAAATTGCTGTTTTGTTCATATCCTTCTTGGCCAGCAGTCTATAAATAGCTCTGTATCCAGTAAATTTTTGCATGACTTGATAAATACATACTGGAATCGCAGGAAACTTATTTACAGCTCCTGCAGCCTACTCCTCCTCTTACTTACCTTCGGTGTTACAGAAGGTAGGCCCTACCAACAGAAACAGCTATTAAGTAGAAGAAAAAGAGAGCTCATGAAGAATCACCTCAGCACTTAGCRGCCTGTTAGGCTTCCTCTTAACACTGAAGTAGCATCTTGGGCTTTCTGATAGGTCTGGCTTCAGCTTGCTCCTTCGTACTTATTTTGAGAAAGATATTTTAAAGCAAATACTTGAGAGCTTCTTGCACTAGCACTGAAATACAAGTGGGTATTGAAGTTATATCCTTCACCTTCTGAAACTAATTTTTTAGTGCTGTGAGTATTGATGTGGGTATCAATGCACAGTGTGTCCTTGCTATGTCCTTGCATGTTTGTGGACACATAATATACATATGATATAAGGTGTAATTGGCTGGTCCTTTTGCAAGTACCTGATTGYAACTCAGTTTCAGATGCAGAAGGGACCAGATTCATATATACTTTTTTATCAGCCAGTTCTTGCGATTTCCCACAAACTAAGCATACTGAGGCACAACTTAATTCAGGAATTGCTACATCACAATATTGCGATCATCCTACTTGGATAAATTGCCTTTTAAACAAAATCATCTTTTTTCCCTCTGGGGTTTATCAGTTTTGGTGATAGATGCTAATCAGTAGAAACTCTGGTACAGTCAGTGTTCGCTATTTTAGTACCCACAAAAAGTATTAGATTAGTTTACTACAGGGATTAGCTGGTGAACCAGGGAGACTGAAAGCTCTTAAAACCTACATTTTGAGATAGACAACAATTTGTGTCATACTTTTGTACCATCCTTTTTCTCATATGTCCTTTTTGATAGAAGAATACCAGCTTTCTTGTATGCTTCCCAATCAATGTAACGTGGGTTATTTTGCCAAGTTTGAAAAGTAGGTTTCCAATTCCAGTAACTATTACTTTTGCCACAATCCTTGGTGATAGAATTAATTTTCTTCTGTAGCAGCTCAACTTAGTAGTGCTATATGTATAGAAAGCTGACTGCTCCTGAGTGGTTGCTAGTGATGATTACTCAGATGATATGAGGCCACRAATCAGCTTGCCTTTGCTCTGTTGGGAATGGTCTGAGACAAAAGCCATCTGGTAAGAAGCTGTCCTTGTTTTGGGAAGCTTGGAGGCTCACTGCGATTGAGGACATATTGAGCAGCTAATTTGGATACAGGCAGTTTTCTAGGCAACGACAGTGGTCGCTATGAAGCCACAGTAACAAACACTTTTTTTCACCAATCGTTATCATATTATACAGCACAGTTCAGTTAGTTACCCCTTTCCCATAGAGTCCACATACCATACGTCCTATAGAGGATGATTTCATGAATATTTGGCCTGCAGTGACGTATTTTGAAACCCATCCCAAAGCAGTTTGCAGAGTCCAAGTTAAGAGGACTTTCGCGTTATCCACTGCAGCACATTTTTTTGTCATTTCAGATTAAACACATCTTCAGCGTAATGAATTTTAACAAGTTATTTACTATTTATAATTATTATTTGGAGTAATTGCTCATGCACTGTTAAAAGTAATTTGCCTTCAGCATGACTAGGTGCTCCATTAGGACACAGAATAGCCACCTTTTTGGATGTTGTATATACAGGTTTGATTTTCCAGACACAAAAATAATGTGCTAGGCACTTTCTGACACTTTTCTGCTTCATAATGCTTTTTTTTTTTTTTTTTTTTTTTTTTTTTTCTGGTATAACTTAAAGACATCAAATTTTTATTTCTTTGGCCCTGTCAGTGTCTTGGGAAGCTTTTACAAATGCTGTTTACTCTGAGGGACATTGAAGAATGTTCCATCTCCAGCAGATTACACTGTTGCCCTTTTCTTTTGTGATTCTGAACATAACTGGACCACAATAAGTTCAGAGCTGACTCATCAGTCTGACGTGGTTAAGTYGCACCAATTTCTGCGGACACAATGAAGACTGGAAATGCATCCCTTGCTTTTGACTCTCCAGCCAACTAAGCCAGCTGTTTGCAGATACGTTGTCTGAGACAGACACTGAGCACAAGGTCCTTCCAAGACTTAAATTCAGCCTCCAGGCCCACACTGAACAGCTCAGCAGCAATGCCTTGTGTGTGCCGCTKACAGTGGCACTACTGCTAAACCCACAGTGGGAAAGGACTTGATTTTCTTTGGGACCTGGTAATGTGTCCAGGATGTGCCCAGAGTCTAAACAACAGCTGCAAACTTGTATTTTCTTATCTCACTTTCCRCTCTGGGAACATCTCCAGGTTGAACAATAGGCATCTGGGTTGCCTATTTTCTGGCTAAACAGTGACAATRGGAGTCAGTCTTAGCAAAGTTACTCCACGTGGACCAAGGACTATTTCTATAAAGAGAAGAGTTTTCAGGAACTGCCCTTCCAGGGAACAAGCAGCTGCAGGGCTCTTTGCCACAGGCTCTGTTGCTGGAAGTGTGAGGTGCCGGGTGACTGCGGGCAGCCGGAGCTGCTCGGGGCTCTTGTTAGCACCCAGCTCAAGGATTCCTCCTTCCACCCCAGTTTTTAATAGGGGTAGGGAAGGCTGAGGACCCGAACGTGCATATCTGTGCAGGGCGAAGAGGTAGCTGGTTTAAAGAGGAAAAGTGATCGAAGATTTAAAAGCAAAGAATTCAGGATATAGTGGAGAGAAGGACGGCACCACTRCGTGTGTTGTGCTGGCACAGGGGCAGAGAGCTGCTGGTACCCAAGTGCTCCAGGCAGCCCCTGTGTGTGAGGGAACGATGGAGCTGAACACGTACAGGACTTGCCTGCCAGTCTGACATTTTAAAATGCCATTGAAGTAAAGAACAATGTGGTTTCTCTCTCCTTTTCCCACAGAGCATGCAATTACGGGTGCAAACAAATTTTGGCTCCAAGCACAGACACTGCTTTGCACTTTATCTGGGTAAAGGGTGGCTCCCGGCTGTGCAAATGGCTTGTGCTCCGAGGCAYGAGTTCCCCCACAACCACACGCGCTCTCGCACGCCAAGAGGGGAGAGGCGGCGAGGCCGGGGCGCAGGCTGCGACCTCGAGGCCGATCCCGGGCGCCAGGCCCACGGGGAGCGGAGCCTCCGCTCCGGCCGTGGACGTCAGCGTGGGCAGGGGGCGGGAGTGCRGTCCGGCTCCGCGCGGTTGCTGAGGCAGCGGGAGCCTCCGCAGCATCCCCGGGAGCCGCGCACGCAAACTCCTCCTCCCCGACTCCCTGCCTGCTTCCTTTGCAAAGATGGCAACCGAGGGGCTCCACGAGAACGAGACCTTGGCATCGCTGAAGAACGAGGCCGAGAGCCTGAAGGGCAAGCTGGAGGAGGAGAGGGCCAAGCTGCATGAYGTGGAGCGTGAGTGGGGCCGGGGGGGTCGCGAGCGGCGCGTGCCGCAGCGCGGGGCTCGGCTCTGCCGGAGCGGGGCCGCGGCCGCGGCGCAGTGGGAGGCCGGGTCTATGGGGCCGCGGTACAGCAGGAGGCCCTGGCCCTGTCCCGGCGCACGCCCTGCTCCCGCTGCCACAGCCGCTCTCCCCGTGCGCCCAGGGGAGGCGGAAGCAGCGAGCGGCAGGCAGGCACAGCCTCTGTGTACCCACGGCCTTCCGCGGGCGCGCTGGAGGCCAGGACGCCTCCGCCCCACGCGCGGCCTCCGCGCCGGGCCCGCCTGTGGGCGCAGGGCTGYCCTGTTCGCTGGGTTCATTGGGTGCGGTGGGGAACACGCGGGCACGGGGAGAGGCCGGGACATCTTTCGCTCAGTGGATTCTGAGATTTATTTGCSTTGCTCTATTGCACTTGTTGGCTGCAGAATAGGGGTTAAGTGCAGCTTTGCGGAAGCTGCTGGGAATTTATTTAATGAGGCCAGTATTTCACCTTAGATATATATGGTTTCCCAAAGCCAGCCCTGTTCCCCCAAGGAAACAACTTGGAGGCACCCAGGGCTAATCCCAGACTGCTAGGTGAGTCTGTCCTCCAGCTCTTGTGGCTCAGCTCACCGTCATCCGCTGCAGTTTCAAAAGGTGGCGAAGGTAAAATAAATGATACTGAGGAGTTCAGTATCCTCTGCTTCCAATTCAGGAGAAAAATAAGTTAATCTTATTTTCATGGAACTCCCCTAAAACATCCAAAGTCTACCTGAGATGCAAAATCACCTAAAATAAACCTAAAAAAGAGAACTTTTTAATTTGGTTACATCATCTTTATAATTATGATGATGTATTGATTTTTTTTTTTTTTTTAAGAAAATGTGTGCAATTACTAGATTCCTCTGAAATCCTATGGCTCATGTCATTAGAAATTTTGCTAGGTCATTACAACTTTAATTTCTTCGGTTTTGATGCCTTAGCTGTTGAAGAGGAATGTGAGTCTGTATCTTGTGATTTAGATGCTAATGTTTTAAAAAGGATTGGCAAATATTCCTAAATTTGGGAGGATTGGGCTTAAGAATTTTTTTTTTAGATTAAATAAGGTATTTTCTGGTTTGAATTGGATCATCATATGTTATATCAGTGTCCTATTAATAGGAATCATTAAATAACTGGATATGGCCTCATTACAGAGATGTTACTGTAAATTATCATAATCTTACAATGCAGTTTCTGTATCAGAGGTAGTGTGATCTGTATTCAACAGACCACTTAAACATATACTTAAATTCAATTTGATCAGAAAAAGCTTTACCTGTGATTACAGTGATACTGCAACTATGTGTGTCGTGAGTCACAGGCCATTTATGACTTTCAGTTATATGTAAAATTTGTAAAATTATGTTGAAAGGCTATGATTATTTACCCGTGACATGATTTCTGAGATGGAAGTCTAAAACTACTGCAGATCAGTGCTCCCTCATGACATCTCATTGATCAAAGCTTTGGGACACTCTAAATTCCCAAGAGCTATTTCTGGAGAGATTAGAAGTTCCAGATTTTTTTTCTAATCTAAAATTATATCTTTCACATTCTTTAGTCTGATTGTGGTTTTCCCTTCATGGTTCCCAAGCAAAACAACTTGTTGAGCTAGGATTGTCCTTATTTGTTCAACTGATTTTGAACTGCAGCTTGTGTAGATGGAAATATGGATGGAAAGAGGAAATACCAAACATATATTTGATTTGCAGTCCTACAATTTTAAGGATTGAATTCCATTACTTAGAATTTCAGGTACAGACAAAACAATTTGTCTTGTTCATGTGATCTGTAGATTTTTTAAGCCAGAAAGGATTATTAAGAACAACTGACTTCCAAAACAGAAAAGATCGAAGCTCTTTTGTACTGATAACCAGTATTGTTTGCATCAAGTCCACAGCTTCGGTTCAGGCTAACCTATATGTTCTTGAAAATAAATCTGATTCATCTGGACCCTTGTAAAACTGCTCTAGTTTCTCATTGACTTTAGCTTATCTACTTCCCTGAGTGCATCATTTTTAGCACTGTTCTGCAACAATATTGGCAAATGTTTCAAAATAATTATCTGATTCTAAAACCTGTGCTAGGCAGATGCAAGGTTATTATGCCTGTTGTTGGAGATAAGCGTCCTAAAAGAATCGGTAAAGCTAAAATAGACAATTCCACAGAGTCCAGGTTGTATTGACATAACGTGATGGAAACATGGCCTATTATCTGTGGAATGCTTGTTTTTTATTTTATTTTTTTTTTTCCAGATATTTCCTGGAGACAAGCATCTTTCCAGCTGCCATAATAACCTCCTAACCATTGTTTTCAGGTCTTTTGGATCATTTAACAAGGTTCAGTGGGCAAAAGAGGAGGAAAGATATATTTTTTCCTYGGTGGACTTACATGGTACTTTCTCAGATCTTTTTGCTTGCTCCTGGTCCCTGTTAAAGATGATTCTGTAGTGCACAGGAATGGTGGATAGCGCTTGTGCCCTGGCTGAGTGAGAGTGGAAGAGAATTCAGATAAGAGCCTTATGCTGGCAAAGTTGCAGGGCTAGTGTTTGTGGAGACCGTCTATGRGCAAGCTAATCCACTAGAAATCAGTTTCTGATTTAGCCAGAAATCGTTCACCTGACCCTGTGGCAGGAAATAACCCAAATAACATCAAGGATGCCTGTTCTTTCACTGCGACAGCCCTTTCCAACCCATGAGTTTTCTGCAGCAGCTCTAGAAAAGAGAAGGGTGTGAAGAAGCACCATAGCCCCAAAGCATCACCTGCCATGCAAGGCATGAGCTCAGTCTCCAGCATTGTACTGGAAAAGCTTAAGCATTCCTCTCCCACCTTATTAAAGCATGTGAGTTTCTGCCTTTGTTTCAAATGTTTTGGGTCAGGCCTTGCCCCTTTAGCTAACAGCAGTAGTGTCCTCTTAGGTTTCAGTGTGGACAAGCACACAACGTTAGGAAGGGCTGGATCCTAGTAACTCCCTCTGGATTGAGTCAGTTTTAATTCTGGTGCCAAGAATTAATTAATTCTCCAGTCTCTGCCCCAGGACCTGCACTCCTTTGTGAGACTTGATGCAACCTGCACACTCCATGGTTCTCTGTGTGAGGTAAATCAGAGCAGTTGGAGCTGCCACGAGGCTCGGGAACACACTGTGCCCCCGCTCAGCTCCAACTGAATCAACAGCACCGGAGAAGGGGAAACCAGTTTCCACAGCTGGTGCTTTTCCCAGATGTGCACAGATGACTCCAGCACGCGGCCTCAGGGTTAAGTGAGATGGCTTAAGTTGTGTCAGCTGTGGAGGGCTGAATTTTACATCAAAGTGAGTTTGCACAGTTGGAAATTTGGAGGTGGGGAGGGGAATGGCTAGGAAACATCGGTTGAAAGCATTAGTCTTTCAAGCCTCTGTCAGACTGAATATTTCCCAGTCGAAGGAGATAAGGGGCTGGGTAAAATATTTTCCAGCTTTATTTGTGGTAGTTTGTGAGGACTTCAGCTGCTCAACCCTGAGTGAGCTCATCCATATCTGTACCCATTCATGCACAGCTCACCATGGCGTAGGGAATCACAACCTGTCAGCTCTGAAACAAACCCGTTGGGTTACACTATAGACTGATATTTCATGGATATATTCCTGCAAGCAGCATTGCTCAGGAGCGTGGAGGTTTGTCAGGGCAGAGCTTTGACGTGGGTCCCTCTTAACAATCCCTTCTCTGCAGTTCACCAGGTGGCAGAGCGCGTGGAGGCCCTGGGCCAGTTTGTGATGAAGACCAGAAGAACCCTGAAGGGCCATGGCAATAAAGTGCTCTGCATGGACTGGTGCAAGGACAAAAGAAGAATTGTGAGCTCTTCCCAGGTATGCCACTTGCTTCAAAGCTATTGCTGGGCATCCTGAATGGCAGTGAGGGAGCTTGATGCATCTCACAGCTGTTCGCAGGCCTATGTGAAATGTCACGGGTCTCGTTGAAGGGTAAAAGGAGATGATCCGYATAGCAAGCCACCCTCAGAGTTACTGCTAGTTGTTGTCATTCATGGTGCTCTTAAACAAAATTTAATTACTGCGATATTTTTRAATGGTAAAAAATGTCCATGTGTAGATCAGAGAGGTAAACAGGGAAACTGCAATGCGTTTTTTGCCCTTTTGATGTGAAGAACTGAAATGAATCCAGGTACAGCAACAATTGTTTCTTACCAGTAAATATTTCACTTTCAAAATACAGGGAGGATAAGCAATATTATGTGCGTGAGACAAAGTAGCTGGCTGGAGAGCATAGACAAAAGGACTGTTGTTATTTACTGAGTGTTTTTATTGATGCCCGTTGCATCAAAGGATAATTGAAGGTTAAGTAAGTGGAGTGAGAAGTAAAGAGAAAAGTAGAGAAAGGACAAGAAAGCAAAGATGAATAAGCAGTTCGATATTCATAAATAGTCCCCATGAGTGCTGCCAGCTCTGACAGTGACTTGTAATGTAGGTCACCTGTTGTATTTGTAAGACCCTTGCCAGAGCCACCGATAGATTTTGCAGGGGAAATGTGACTGTAGGCTGGGAGAAGTAGTTGGTCACTGAAAGGAAGCAAGTAAGGATTTGTTGTAGTAATGGTTTCCTGAGGAGATCATCATTTCCATGTGTGCTGTAAATGAAAAAAACTTCCCATAGACAGGCTAGGGGAAGACCTTTTGTAAACAAATCAGGCCTTTAAATCTGCATTAGTCATGTCTGTGAAGAGAAGATATGCCCTTCCCCTGGTTAAGGAAATAACTAGCATGAGGAATGTCTCCTCTGTGCTTCATTGTGACCATTTTACTATTAAGATGAAGACAAAAATTCAGTGAGAGAACTGAACAGGGGATAGAAACGAGCAGCGATGCTTTCCTCAGATTTTGGAAGGAGATGAACAGCAATGCACCTGGAAGTCTTCAGTCTGTCAACGTTTCTGTGTCTTTGTGCTTCCATTTAGGATGGGAAGGTGATCGTGTGGGATTCCTTCACTACCAACAAGGTAGGTAAGACTTCAGAGTAAGCCTGAGATTTCTGTGCAGATGATTATGGGGAGAGCAGTGGTGGTGGGAGGGCTTGCAGGTGCCTCCTGGAAGGCTTTGGGATGATTGGATAACCTTGGAACATCCCAGGACACCTCAGGCCGAGGAGTCCAGGACACATAAGCTCACCTGGCAGGTCTCAGAGCACAGGGCCCGCATCCTGGAGCTGGTCTTGCTTGCAGGCTGGTGTCTGCCCCATTGCTGGCCCCACAKGTGGAGAACGTGTCTCCAGCACATACTCCACACAGAGGAAACCACTGCCTTACCATGCACTGCTGCAGGGAAAGGCTGGGCTGGTGAAACAGAGATGCTCCTTGCATAAAATCCGCTCCGGGTGCCACATTTAAACAACCAGAACGCTTCAGCTTTGGTGTTGACCGTGACACGGTGCCGCTGCTTCCATGGCCTGGCAGTGCTGCCTCAACACCCACCACTCCAGACACCTGGCAAAGCAGGTCATTTGTAACTCACTCACATGCATGCAACACTGATACCTACCCAAAACACCAAATCCAGTAACTCCAATAAAACATAGTCCGTGATCACTGTGGGGCTCACGTATAAGGTGGGACATGTCAGGAAGGGAGTGACTGGCCATCKTCCCGCTGCTCCTCAGTGTTACACAGTCAGGATTAACTTAGCCTCATGTTGGGCTGTGACCAGGATGAGCATCCATATCTTTCCCCAACCACAGGGAGGTCCCACGGCAAGATTAGACATATTGCTSTACGCTAATTTCCTTGCACTGGTTAGTGAAATGGTGATGTTTGGCTTTATGGAGATGCTGTGTTTCAGGAACACGCAGTGACGATGCCGTGTACCTGGGTGATGGCGTGTGCCTATGCCCCATCCGGATGTGCCATTGCCTGCGGGTGAGTTCCCAGCTTCTGCAGCTGCTTGCACGGAGAGGCTCTCCTCGTAGCAATGTCCCAGCACAGATGCTGAYAGTTACGAGCCTGCATGTCTTGATCACAGACAGGAGGACTGCACTCAGTGCCTCTCATCCTGTTCCCATAATGGTTCATACACACGATCTCCACTGACATCAGCACGATAACATCTGTTGTGTAAGCATGGCAAATAATCCTCTTCCAGCTTTTATATCATGGCTTAGGAATTCTGCTTGCATGCAGTTCTCAGTTCCAGTTCAGTTGTGTGTAGTGTACACATCCTTTAAGGGAGAGCTGTTTTAACCACGATCTTAGAGGTGGAGAATTAGCACAAGGATATCTGAGGGCAACATTAAAGATTATCAGCACTTGAATAGATCTTGGGAGGGGGAGAGGAGGGGCAGTAACCCCATCCTCAGTACAGATAATCTTCTCCAACTTCTATGAGGGCTCATGTTTGAAGAATTTTTTTTTTCCCAGGGAAGAAAACAAAGAGATGTGATGTGGGCAAAATACCTTTCAAAGGGGACTGGATGAATTAGACAAAGAAAGCATGGGGCAAGAGAAGGGAACAAGGGAAACTATTTTACTGTGCAGTTTGTAAATATGGAAGGAAGCAGACTGAGGCAGAGAGACTCCTGAGTGGGTGTGGAGAAGKGTTCTGAGCTCTCATAGTTGACCATGTACCTTTAATCTTGGAGACCTGAATCTACTAGGACCTTAGGAACGAGTCAGAGTGGGCACATCAGGCCTGTGAAACCCAGTCATAGCTGGTGTGGATACAGTTGGTAGCTGGATGCACTAGCTACAGAGTCAGTATTTATGTTGCCATTTTTCCAAACTCTTTCCAAAAGCCCTGTTTCCACATMTATTCATTTGCTGTACTGTCTTTCCATTGGTGGTCATATTTATTGAAGTAGATAAACAATTTAAAGACTAATACTCACAAAGAACAATAGAAAATCCCAGAAAATCCCAAATTTGCAACCCAAACCTGGGTTGCAAAAAAAAAACAAAAACAAAAACAACAAAAAAAAACAAACAAACAAACAAACAAACAAACAAACAAACAAAAAAAAACCCTAAGGTGACTTCTGTGTCACCTCCCAATTTATACTTTGTGGAGGTTTTTTTCAGTGCCATTTATAAACTAGACAAGGGCAAAAAATGCTGGATTTCAGCTGGCAAAGTACTGCAAAGGGAACTGTGTGGTGAGGCATCTGGGGTTTCCTTGCACAGGGAGATCCCAGCTAGCATAATACAGGGAAGTCAGTGATCAGGCAGGATTTGGCAGCGCAGCACTGCCAGGTGGTTTCCTTCTTATCGCCGCTTGCCTTTTGTCATTGCAGTTTTAATGAGTTCCTTTCTCTCTGTTATTGCTATTACTATTCTCTTTAGAGGCCTGGACAACAAGTGCTCTGTGTACCCACTGACATTTGACAAAAATGAAAATATGGCTGCAAAGAAGAAATCCGTTGCAATGCACACAAACTACCTGTCTGCCTGCAGCTTCACTAACTCAGACATGCAGGTAAATGCATCCCCTTGCCCAGCCCTGCCTAACTCGAGCTGCACTTGGGCTTGGTGCCAGTAGTCCTCCTTGCACCTGGAGCATTTTGGCACCCAGTGGCATGTTCCAGCGTGCAGGGTGGCTGGGAAGCCCTCCCTGGTGGGGGTGGAGGTGCTGCTGTAAGGAGGTGCTTGTAGCAGCCTGTATGGGCTGTCACGGCTGCTCCTGCACGRGGACAGAGCTGTCCCTTTGGCTGCTTCGCGGTGAAGGGAGCTCCCTGCTACCCAGTGCTTCTCTCTTCATTACATTTCTGCCCTCTTGTGCTTTTAGGAGCTCAGACTAATGCAAATAACCCATCTCGGATAAGACTAGATTGGGTGTGTGCTGTGCCAGCTGGTGGAGACTGCTGTTTGCTTAATTTGTCCTGGATATTTAATCATCAACTTTGCTTTTGCAAGTATTGTGCTTTCCTGTTCGGCACTTGTTGTTTTGTACCAAGTGAGCTCAAGATGAGAGCTCCACAGGGCGAGCTCTGTCTGTGTAGTGCTGTATTCCTGAGAGAGAGCAAGGAAGTGACTTGCTCCCTGTTTCACAGCTGGGATCTAAGCACACAGAATCCGTGATTGCTCGAGGTCACAGGGGCAGTGAGAAAACCAGGAACAAAACCCAGCTCTTCTGAGACGAGGATTCCTCTGTGCTGAGCATCTAAACGACCTGTTTCTCCAGGAACATGAAAGAGGCCGGAATAATCCTCTCACCCACTCTGGCTGTAGCATTTTGATGCTCAGTCCCTCTCTGCAGCAAAATWAAGGGAAGGAGGGAGCATTTCCATTGTTCTGGGTTGGCAGTAGGCTGGGTACAAASGGAATACACTTCTTCCCTTCTTTCCAGATATTTGGAGCTCCAAGGAAAAGAATATGAGCTCTTATTGCTTCTATTTCAAGCCATGAGATCCCCAGGAGAAAGTTGTTGTTTCAGTAATGATTCTGAGGTGCTAATTCAAGTCTATTGTCATGGAAACAGGAGGCTGGAAGTACCAGAGTGCTCAGGCACCGTAGCTGCGACCTTGCTAGGCAGGAGCCCTGCAGAACTAGAGCAGCATCTGAATTAAGSGGAACCTTTTGGTGAGATACAAAACCCAGCATGTTATTTTCTTGTCCATACCTATTTGCATTCTGATTAAATCCTACAAAAGGCAAAAAATATGTGTTTTTCATAGTAAAAAAGATTTTTTCTTTTTTTATCTCCACAATGTAGAGAAAAAATAACATACAAAATTACATTGATGTTTAAGGGACTGCATCACTGTTATGTAAAATACCAACAGTGGATTTAGATGCTGTATATAGTGATATACAGTGATTCAAAGATTTTTCTGAAGAATTTATAATGAAGTTTTCTTTAGATACTCATGCTTTTAAGTGAACATTTATAGCTGTACCTTATTTAAGACACAGAAGAGGCCTACAGAAGCCTCTGCTAGGATACAGTTTTGCAAAATATGATAGCAAATCTTGAATTTCTTATCCTGTTCCTCTTATATAATGGCCTAAGGATTAAAATTACTCACGAGCTGTGAAGCTGTGAGGGGGAACAAGCACGTGGCGAGGCTGGCGCGTGCGGCTGCGCCCGCTCCTGAGGGGTCGGGGCCAGGAGGACCACGGGGACCCGCTGGCCCAGGCAGGTACCATGGAAGGAGCCGGGGGATGCGTGGCCGGTYGGATGTGCCACAGCACCTCTGCTCCCCTCCTGTCTTCCTCTCGTGCTGTTGCAAGAGCACATCCTCATAGCTGAAAGTCTCTATCCCCCATCCTGTAGTACAAGTATTCCAGAGAACAGGGAAAATTATCAATCAAGGCTCAAAGTTGGCCCAAAAGATAGTTTAGGCCTTTCTTCTGCTAATCTACTCATCTCAAGATATTAGTGTGTCTCTACTGCAGGATTCACTATAGTCTGTTCTGCAGCTTTTGCAGACCTCGGTTTCTGGGAGTGGTGTTTGGAGCATCTGTCAGACATGATTTGTGTTTAACCTTTATGCAGCTCTGTTACTGTGTTCACAGTTGTGTGATAATTTTCTCAAAGTGCATTTTCTTCTTGGCATCTGACTGTGCACTGGGATCCCTTGAGTTCCTTCACCAAACATGAAAACAGCCTGTGTAGGAAACCGAAAGGTCTCCTAAGTTCGCCTTTGTCCCTTCCATGCCTGTGCACAGGCACCCTTTCCACCTACAGAATTTGGGATTGCATAACAGCTTTGAGTGCCAAGGGGAAATTTTGAACAATTGAGCATCATCGGGATTTAACCACAATAACAAGCCATGATCACATGTGCTTTCTACAAGCGCTGCGGCAGACGAGGGAGGCTCTGAGCTCTGTTCGGTCAGTATTCGCTCCAGTCCCTTCACGCCTAAGTGGTTTTGGACAAGTGAGAGACGATGGACTTGTCAAACAACTGTCTAGACAGACTCACTTCCCTTTCAGAAAATCCATGAAATTCCGTTTATTGGGTTTGACCTGATTATTTCAGTCAGGAAAAAAAAATCAGGGAGTTAAACAGGTATACTAAAACAAGTTTGCTTAAATCCAGCAGTTCTTTTGTGTTTGTTTTTTTACTCCTTTGAATTCCAGCAACCTAAGTGTGGAGAGAATTATGTGCCTGGGCAGGCAGAAATACAAATCTGGTTCCTCCTCCTTTTGCAGGATATGGAAATATCGACAGAACTCCTCTGACATCAGTTCTGCAAACCCACTGCACAAAACTGGCCATTATTTAATAATGTGTGCACTGTGTAGTAGTAGCTCTGCCAATAATCCCCTTTCCATTCTTCCTTGTTTTTTTTTTTCCTTAAAAAAATAAGAGATATGGGCTCTGCTTACATCCACATTGCTTTTATGATTTTGATTTGTAGTGTGGTATTACGCAAAAGTAAAGGCATTCTTGGTATAGGTATAGGATACCGGGGGTTCGTCATGACCTTAAAGATCTTGTGCTGATTTTTGTATTGTGTCTTTTCTTGCCATGTCCTGTAGATCCTGACAGCAAGTGGAGATGGGACCTGTGCGCTCTGGGATGTTGAGAGTGGGCAGCTTCTACAAAGTTTCCATGGTCATGGAGCTGATGTCCTGTGTCTGGATCTGGCCCCTTCTGAAACGGGAAATACCTTTGTTTCTGGGGTAAGCAGGAGCTTAATCTAAAATTAAGGTATGTGGAAGGGAAAGGGCAGCAAAGCAGGAGGCTCATGATCTTATCAGAGTGCTGCAGTATTTAGAGGGAGACCCAGTGAAATCCACTCATTGCAAGCACATTTCCCAAGCTGGAGCAAATTAAACCTCTGACTGTGGGGTCAAACCCACACCGCCAGTCTGACTGCAGTTCTGCTTACTTAACAAATTCCACCCCACACTAAAACAATCCAACTCATGATCAAAACAAAGCTGCTCCTGGGAAAGGAAAAGGCTCTGCGTTAGAGCAGCGCGTTCGAGGAGCGGGCAGAGGTGTGAACCCCCCTCACATGGGAGCCCCTGCACAGCAACAACCTCTGGCCCTTGGCTCCTTGCTGGCGCCCAGCTGTTAGGAGCCAGGGACAGGGTGTGCCAGGCGCTGCACAGGGCATCGAAGCGGGGCTGTAAATAAAGTACATGCCACCGTGTTGCTCAACTGCTCCCAGCAGCCAGGGCTAGCTTAGGCACTGGCTTAACTCTAGCACAAGTTGGAGCAGACACGGATGAGGTGTGGCCACATCTTCAGCTGTTGGTAAGTACCCTTTGCCTTCCAGTGGTACCACAGGCATTCAAAGCCCCTTAGTCAGGCAAATCCTGCCCGCCTCCCTGTCTTGGCCTGGAGGAATAGAGGAGCCCAGCAGGGCCCGCAGGGCCTGTTTGGGATAAAGTGCTGCACATTTTCTCATTCTTGGCTGGCTGCTGAGGGACTGTTCTCCCTGCCCCGGGCGAGTGAGCCTGGCTGCTTGGCATTTAACCAGGCAGCGAGTCAGGCAAGGTATGAAGGTGACCTGCACCACCCTCGATTCCCTTTCAAGGTGGAGTGTTCTTTCCCACGGTATTGAGTGTGCTGTAAGAACCGACAGGAGCTGTGCAGTGACCTCGCTTAAGGAGGCAGGTTGCTACCAGTAGCTTTGCTGAAGGAGCCTGGTTTCTAAGGGGAAAGCAGGTTCCTTTGTTTGGAGTGTGATCCCTTATCTCCCCTCAGGTGCTGTGGTCTCCACTGGTGTTGGTCCTGCTGCTCGCTGTTGTGACCAAGGTTGCAAACTGTGGATTGGGAGATTTCGCTTATGCTCTCTCTGAGTCAAAATCCTGTCTGTGCACAATAAACCTGACCCCTCCTGTTATGGCTCTTTTATTTGGCTGGCCCACCATGAGCCTAACACATTGGCCCGGTTTGCCTGCTGCTAGCACAGCTGCTCTGAAGCGTGACCGAAAGCTAATTCCATCCGAGTGCATTAGTCTTCCCAGGCTTTCCTGTAACTCAGTTTACTTCCCAGAAAGGACAGATTCATTTTCCATGAGAACAGTTCAGCTTATTATAGGGCAAAGAATCACAAGCAGCTATGGTACCACTAAGGGAATATGTAATACTTGCATCAATATAGCAGCGTGGGCATGTCTGTACTTACAGGGACTTAACTCATCAAATGCAGAGTACTGCCTCAGCACAGATTTATCTTGCATTGACTTGATGTGAATATAGCCAAAGCATTAAGCAGTACAGCCTAAAGTTATAGTAGTACAGAGACACTGCCTTATGGCTTTATAATGCAGTAACCTTGAGGTGCAATAAACAGTACCAATACTACAGCACATAGACTTGCTACTGTTAAATTGAACTACTTAACTAAAAATCACAGCCCTCTTTAGGAAGTTGGGTGAGCTCAGGGCTGAGCCCCTGGGTTTTGTTCTCAGTGTTCTCTGAGCACTGTTCCTTGGAATCAACTTGACAGTACATTGGGAGCCCATCTCTCCACAGATGGTTGCTGACTTCTCCTTCAAAACCTTAGGAATCAAAACACCAGCTTGTCAGATTGGTCTTGCCTCCAAGCTCCCAGAGAAGTTAGTAAGAATGATGCACATGGAAGAAATGCGCAGGGCTGGGCTTGGGTTGTGGCTGGGTTTCAGAGTGAAATCTGATGAATCCAAAATGTTCTCCATCCTGTATGTTTTTCCTTATACAGAAACTACAGGCTGGTACAGAGAGAGAGATGTGAATTTCAAGGAGATAGTTTAGTTTAACTAGTAATTATATCTGCTTAAAAATAAATAATGTGAGTGCTGCTCAGCAGAATGTGCTTACTAGGCAGGAGGCTTGGCCTGCACCACACTTCTCACGTATCTTTGGCACTTTTGGGACCTGCACAGAAAGGCAGAGGTCCCCTGAGCTAAGCCTGCTCACTGCCTTCCCTTTAGCAAGATCACACTTACAAAAATCTCCCTTGAGAAAACCCCTGTGTTCTTTCTCCTGTCACTACATTGTGACAGTAATGAGACGCTGCAGCTGAGAACGAGGCCAGAGCGGGTCTTTCCTGTAAGAGACGGTGCCTACCCTGAGGACCGAGCAGTAAATGATCTCCCAGAAGCTCAGCTTGGAAGGACAGCTTAGGCTTCCACGATGAGATGGAATGGCATTACATATCTTGTGTCTAACCATCCAGGAATTGAGCACAGAGCCACAACAGGAGGTAAATCTAGTGGGAGGGTGAGCAGGGGACCCTCCAGATACAGTTATTTCATTTTCTATTTCAGTGTATAGAAAGAATTTGCCATAAAACACTGAGTGCTGGGTATTAATTTTTTATATGAGGCATGTTAAGTGGTAGAGCATGAGTCAGTGTTGCCGCTGTGTGTGTTGGTGGGGCTTGCWGGGCGCGGGTAGAGTGCAAGGCAGCAGCAGAGCAAGGCAGTGTGCAGGGGCCCCTCGGCCTCCCTGCCCCAGAGCAGCCCGGCAGCCTGAGCAGCGCCCCAGCCCTACATGAGCTCGCACGTGGCACCCCCTGAGGTGAGGCTTTTGTGTCACATTCCTCCAGTCTGCAGCTGCACCAGTTTGGGAAGCTTCCAGGAGGGCAAACTCTCTGCCTGATCCTCCTCGGAGCTGTGATGTTCAGAGCCCTGTGAACATTGCCTGAGYATTTGCATCAGACACGAGGGGCGAATGCCACCACTTGCACAACTGGAGTGATTCTTTATTTTGTCTTGCTTTATTTTGCTTTATTTTGTCTAGGGATGCGACAAGAAGGCCATGGTTTGGGATATGCGCTCCGGTCAGTGCATCCAGTCATTTGAAACCCATGATTCAGATATCAACAGTGTCAGGTCAGTATGTTTCTGGGTGAGGACACAGTTGGGATGTTGAGCCATGCACTGGTTCTGTTGTTGAAGTCTGACCTCAGTCAAGTAATGTAATGTGTTCTGGTCTTCTTTTACTCATGCACAGATATTACCCAAGTGGAGATGCTTTTGCCTCTGGTTCAGACGATGCCACGGTATGTTAATTCAGCAATGTAGTTTAGGGAAGATCTGTTATCTCTCAAGTCAGATATTCTTAAAAGACCAGGTCACATCTACAGATGTCTTTAAGTGGCTAAACTGGGGCTGTGACACCCAAGTCATAGAAACAATGAATCTCTAAAATAATATATAAAATGCTGCTGGAAAATTCTGGTAAGGCTTTTTAGGTGACCGCTGTGAAGTTTCCTGCATGAGGTGTTCTCCAAATATTCATAGCAGATTTTCTTTTTTTTTTTTTTAAGTTTTTTTTAATTAGTTATCCTACTAGAAGGTATTTGACTGCATGCAGTCATTGATGAAAGCATGGGAGGAACCTGCCACTGGTGTCAGAAGGACTAGCATGTTGCAAGGACATGAGCAGAGCCTGAACACAAATGTGCATGTCCCTGCAGAGCAGGAACCAAGGCAGATGCAGAGGGACCCTGCAGTGCAGGGCAGACCCAGTCAATTGGCCTTAGAAGCTCTGCATATTCTGGGAATGCAGCCCCAGGTTGCCCTTGGCTCTGTATTCCTTTCCTGTGAGCCTGACTCAGATTTCCAGTGATTTTTACTGCAGTGAGTCACTGCATCCAAGTCATCCTTGATGTTATAATAGCTCTTGCCAAATCTTACYGTCTCTGAACACACTGCAAGGAGGGGGCACAGTACGTTTCGACTGGTAAYTCTGGTCAGCGCCCTGCATGCAAAATGCCCTTATCTGCTGGAGCCCTTGAGTTACCTGTGTGGGCTCACGGCGGACAGAGGGTGTCCACGAGGGAGCAGGCTGCCCACAGGCACAGTCCTGCAGGAGCTGACCTGATAGTAGTTCTAATTCCAGAGGGAATCCRTAAGAGATACCTGGCACCCTGCTTCTCCTGTCTGTTCAAACACCACGTTGAGTTGCATGAGGGTGACAAATCTTTCTAAAGTACTATGTGCTCCAAGCACATTTTAAGTCGGCTCCAAAACTGGTGAACCTCAGCAGAAACATTCCCCTGGACCTCACTGGATGTGGAATCTTAGGTGATTTCTAGAGGTCCCTTCCAACCTCAACCATTCTGATTCTGTGGAAACCTGCTGTGGCACTTCTGGAAAAAAATATATATGGTGCTTTTAGATCTTGAAAGCTGCTATTATAAATTAACACCTCCATCTCTGTGGTGAGCCCAGTGCATCTCTGCATTCAGCTGTGGCACTGGAGTATGTGAGATGCTGAGAGAGATGGAGAAATTCTCCATCATTAAATTCCAATGAGAGCACTCTCCTTTTTCTCCCCAGTACCACTGGCTCTGGGCTCCTCTGCTTATTAATTCATTTGATGAGTTTTTCTTTCTTAACAACTCCTGACTCCCCTGACCTGAATAGGAGAATGGAAATTTCCATCTCTGATAGAGGCTTTGGCAGTTTCTGCCTTCTTGATGGCTTAAATGAAGAAGTTCTTGTTTTCTCTGTTACAGACTGGTATACTGACTGGTATCCTTGACCTGATTTGTATCCTTGGGGACTTGGGGGGAACAGATAATCCTCACTGTCTGGAGGGAAATTATAAAAGTGTGTTCATACAGCAGTACTGTCACCYGAAGTGACCCTGACTCTGTTTCAGGATATTTGGATAGAATTATTCATYAGTGCAGAGCACTGGGAAACTTAGACTTCAAATACCTGGCAGCTTACCATGATGCTGTGAATAAAACAGTCTTCCCTTTATGTACAGACTTGAATATCAGCCATTTTTCATTAGTTTAGCCTTAAAATTAACAAATCCACCTGGCCAGTGTTTGCTTAAACTCAACATATTAAGGAAGATATTCAGTTAAAATAGTTTCAAAAATGCATTTTGATTTCAGGCCTAACAGGACATTCTGAAGGGCACTGAAGTTTGATCTGACTATACGTTATTTCCACAAGCCTAAATAAGCACATAAAAACAGAAAATTCAGRTTGTGGAGGTGTCCGTGGACTTTCTCTAAGAAACAGAAACCAAAGATTTGTACAAAAATGTATCATAAGCTATTTTCATGTTGATTTTTCAGATTCRAGTTGTGCTGCTGTTGAGACAGACAGGCCTCCCACTAGGCCAGTGGCTGTTTTGTGTCCCATCCTACTCAGCACGTGGATTAACACTTAGGCTTCCCTTGTGTCGAGGGACTGTCYCGACCTCCATGCTCTACAGTCAGTCTTGCTGAAGCAGATGAAAGATTTAATCCTGCGGATTAAATTGGAATCCTGGATTCCAATTGCTGCTTAGACTATTGGGGTCCTTCCCATTCACATTTTTTTCTACAAGATGTAGTAGCTACTGACTCCAGCCCTTAGTGAAGCATGTGTGGTGTTTTTGTTTTAATCCTAGTGTCGTTTATATGACCTTCGTGCAGATAGAGAAGTAGCCATTTATTCCAAAGAGAGCATCATTTTTGGAGCATCTAGTGTGGACTTCTCCCTCAGCGGTGAGAACTGGGTTTTGGATGTTGTCTTGGTGTTGGGAGTTGGGAAAGATTGTAAAGTTTTGTGGGTTTTAATTTGATAAAGCATTTATTATTGCAGATAAAAGCAACAATAGATACCAAAAATACTAAATACCATTAAATACCAAAAGAAATATGTAATGCATAGAACCCTTTCTCTCTCTCTCTCTCTCTCTCTCTCTCTCTCTGTCTCGGTAAGTAACCTAGCTGCTGGCTGCTGCTTAGCTGTAGTGATGAAGAGTAGTTTTCTGGCCTCAATGAAGACAAGAAATATTTTACAGCTGGCCTAGAATTACACGATAATGATTAAAAACATTTCAAAGGAAACATGAAATGTAACTAAAATATTAAGCACACTCATATGAATAGTTTATAAAGGATAATAAATGATTAATAGATGGTAGAAGTATGTTAGAAGGACATGAAGACAGAACCATTAACTAGTTTTCACTCCTRATTCAGAGATCAGTGTGAGCCCTTCCCTCTGCTCCCTGCCTCCCTTCCCTGCTCCAACACCAGTGCAGAGCCACCCCAGCTGGGGACGAGCGTGTGGCACCAGCTGCCCCTCCGATCGTCACACACACGGCCTGTAGACGGTCACAGTCCCCACAGCAGGAATTGCTGTTGAATAATCATTCCATAATTCAGTGATAAGGAATCACGACCAAACTGTTGAACCATCAGTGCTCAGCTTTGTGCAGCTGTAAAGTCTTGTATAACGTCCGAGCAGAATATTCCTACCTTCAATAGCAAMTGAATGCTTTTTTTTTTTATTATTATTCCTTTCTTCTAAAGCCTGGGCAGATTCCATGTACTTTTAATGAATATTTTAAACTAATTTCACTTGTTTTTACTGTATTTTAACTAATTAATTTTGATTCAGCATTTAATATGGCTAGCTCAGCTGTGGAGGGCAGCATGCAGCAGAGCACAGCCAGCACATGGGAAGCAGCACTCAGCAAAAGGAGGGAGGTCTCCCGTGTCGGGCGCAGGAAACGTGGCTTGTGGCTCCCTTGGTGAGGGATGTCCTGCACAAGGCCCTTACTGCAGCCTAGAAATGCTACCCGCTCAAGACCTTATTTTGTACAAATGTAATTCTCTTTGCAGGTCGTCTGCTGTTTGCAGGGTATAATGACTACACCATAAACGTCTGGGACGTGCTGAAAGGGTCTCGTGTGTCCATCCTGTTCGGCCACGAAAATCGCGTTAGCACCTTGCGCGTGTCTCCCGATGGCACAGCATTCTGCTCAGGGTCCTGGGACCACACTCTGAGAGTAAGCAGCTGGAGGACTGGGTTTGAGCWTTAAAAACAAATGTTTGATGGAAGAGGCAATGTCCTAAATGATTGTTCTACTTTTCTTTCTGCAGATCTGGGCTTAACCTGAGATCCTGTATCTAAAATCAAATGAAGACTTACAACCTGGACTACAAAAGCTGCATAGAAACACCCCCAAATCAAGTACTTGCTATACTATAAAATAGTGAYGCTGAAACCACAGATAAACACAACTAGGTAGATAATGTAATCTGCTTGAACACATAGCAACCATCAACTTGTAGGAAAATGAAATGTTTTTAATTCTGTTTTTGAAACTATCTCCTACTAGAACTAGTTTAGATAAGTATAAAAAGAGGCTTTTCTCTAAAGTCATCTGTATGATAGAAATGAGTCCTTCTGTGCACAATATGTATTTATTTGCATGAATTGGGTTTCTTTTTATGGCAAACGAAAAAAAAATCCTGATTTTATTTTATTGGGGTGTAGTATAAGACTTTGGAAACATTCCGTAGTAGTGCGTTGAAATTTGATATTGAGAAGTGRAAAGAAAAACAACTCTCTGATACTTTATGATGGCATTATGAATGGCTGAGCCGTGGTACTAAGTGGAGCAGCAAAGGACCCGCTGTGAAGGTACAGGCTGTTGTGGTAAAAAGGCATTTTTTGTACAAAAAACTGAATCCTTTCAATCCCTGTTTTTTCCTACTTCCTTTTTAGATAGAAGTAAGTATTTCATCTCTGTTATCTGAATTTAAGGAATCTAAATGTAGACAAAAAGATTAACTGCAAAGTTGAGGGATATTAACATGATTTGCATAATCATGAGGTACTATTTTAACCAGTAGTTTCTTAGAAATTTTTAATTGTATCACTTGATGAGTGAATTTTCTTTTACATAAAGGGATACTACATGCTAAGCACTGGGATACTACATGCTAAGCACTAGGCACCATTATGCTGATGGTCAGGTCTTTTCCAAGTCAGTCACAGCCATTCTGTGATCATGATTCTTATTTACATGTTGGCTAAGTCACACTATTTTGGCAGGGTAATATAGCCTTAAATGTGTATAAAGGCAATATATTCCCATTTAAGTTTTTTTTTTTTGCCATATGAGAGGAGTAAAAATCAATGTAAATACAGATCAGACCTTACAAGCCAAATTGTACAGTTCTTACTCTAACAGATCTCTCACTGAAGTGAAGGTGGTTTTGTCACAACTGGGCCTTCAGCACGAACAGCAGTGATGATGTGAAGAACTGCTCTAAGTCACAGTCCTGCAAACAGTATGCAAAATATATGGACATACAGGTGCGATGCTTTCCAGAACAAGCAATCCSAGCAGATGGATGAGCAGGCAGGTTTTAGGGGAGGAATATAACTGGCCACATGTGCTGCAGGTCCTGGCCCTCTATGTGACCGTCAGAAAGTGATATAGACCAGCAGGACTGGAGCCAAGGCTGTAGAATGAAGATATATCTGGATAAAATGGTTAATTATAGAACTATGGAAAATTTCTATCTATACTCATACACTGGAAACTATTGAGACTAGAATGAGTCACCTTTGCTCATGTGGATGGTGCTGAGGTGAGTTGAACTTGGGGAGTGAAGCACTGGAGTAATGCCGGGGTCAGCAGAGTCTGGCCTCCAAAATGTAAGTAATAAAAAGCATATCCGAAAAGATGAAARATACCATTTATGTTTAGTTTGAAACAACAGTAAAGTAACAATCACTGGAGTAGGCTGTTCACATAATTTAGGTGCTTAATAACCTAATTCTATTTAAAAWTTGATTTAACTGTATAAAAATTGTTTTACAAAAGAGATCTCCACTTCCATGAAAACATTCAGTTCCATGAATCCATGACTGATTACGGACATTTCAGGATCAGGTCAGTCTTCAGTCCCTAATGAAATAATTCAGCTGTTTCCACTTGGAAAAGTCAACTCCRATGCTTTGCAATATATATGATAAACTGTCCCTGTAAAAAAATGAATGCACTATGGAAAATGTAATGTTATATAGAGCTCACTGTGCAATACTGAGTCACTACACTGTAAACATTTGATCAGAAGTTGAAAATTAATGTTTAGATAGTATTTATTGGTAAGATAGTTGTTTTGAAGATACTACACAGTGTTGATACTTATGAATGGCCTAAATATAATAAATTGTATTTTACATATTGCGAATGTGCACATAGTCATTTTTCTCATCAGGTAGATACCTATAAAAGAAGCTATAGCTTTTGTTTCTTGGCATTTATTTTTTGCAAGGTACAGTTTCTCGGATCATTTTTCCCGCAAAGAGCCCTGTAAAATTCAGATMTATCAGCAAATTGCTTCTGGAATGTCTTCTGGAAATACTCAAGGTGAGCAACTGTAATGGTGAGAGAATAGTCCTTGAAAATACCTGCTCTGTACCCCATTTGAGTTCCTTTTGTGTTTAGGAGGCCAGAATTCAGGTTGTGTTCCTGCCTAGAAGAGTCACAGCTAATGTGGTGTTTCCTTTTCCAAACTTCATCATTTTACCCAGGAATGCACTGGAAAATGCAGCGTATGTACCTTTTGGGAGCACAGGGATTCTCCTGTTGCAGACTGATGCCAGTTAGGCACCTAAACACTACTATGTGCCTGGTCTATCACTGTTTGGGTAAATAATATTTGCAGATTACTGTAGATACAGCAGCTCAGCTTTCTGCCTTCTCAGCAGAAGAGCAGTGTGCTASAATCAGCTCTGTCTCCACTTAGGTTTTGTGGTCAGCATTACGGCTGTTGGTGGAAGTGCTCAGTTCAGACCCTGGAGAAGCACTACATCAACCTAAGCACATTGTTTCATTTCCTTTTGTTGGGCTGGGGAAAGTGCTGAGACAGCCCATTGTAAGTGACATCAGTGCCAAGGTTGTCACTGGTTCAGTGAGAAGAGGTCAGCAGATCTTGGACTTCTGTTCTTCCATGGTTCTTCCACTTTATGGCMATATTGCTGGTATTCTGTATATGAGCTGTGGTCTCTAGCTGGGGTTTGAAGGAGTTCAACACCTACAAACCCCATCTTTTTCTTTCTTTGACGACAGTGAAAGCTATAAACCAGGAGAAACCTCAACTTCCCGTCAAAAAAAAAAATAAAATACAGCAAAGGCATTAATATACCTCATGTAAATCAGGTTGACTAAAGGTTGCCCAAGGAAGCTTTGCAAAGCCCAGCATTTTGTGATGCCCCTATTAGRTAAGTCAAGCCTTTGGTTCCTCCTGAACACCTATCTCACAGCTGCCCTATTCCTGAGCACGGGAGAGGTTTACAGCTGCTTCTTGGCCTTTTGCTCTGTTTCTCCCACTTTGGTGGGAGAAACACCTGGGCTAGAGCAATGAAACACCTCCCACCTGGGCTAGAGCAATGAGACAGCCCTGTCACCTCTAAAAAAAATCTAAACTGAAAACTAAAAACTATCTAAAAAATAGCCTCTATCTTCTTGACATGCCCCTTAGCTTAAGCAGGAAAGTAAATGAAAAACAGTCCAGAACAGGTATGGAAGCTAGCCATAACCAAGTTGAAAGTGCAAGGGAAACCATAGCTAGGATAAAGTCACTGTCAAACTGTCCCATTTTATTAAAAATAAAATACTGTATAAACAGGAAGGGTGGAATAGGATGTTGCTAGAGAAAAAGTAGCCTCTCCCTCTTGCTTTGCTCTCCTGCCACGAGGATTGCAATAGGAAATTCCTGCTGGAAGATTAACAATCATAGGGAAAATTTAGTTTAAAAAAGCATATATGCAAAGCACCGGTGGAAAGTAAAGATAACATTTCAGCTGCTGCTCTAGCACATAATATAGACTGAATTTCCCTGTTTTTTGTGAGTTGGTTGGTTTGTTTTAAGCCCAMTTATTAGGTTCAAAGTTTAAGAGTTTGCCTTAGGAATGACTGAGATGAGGGCGATTCTTGATAGCAGGAGGGTTGATTCCAGAGAGGTGTTTTGGGGCTTGTTGGGTGGAGCGGGAGGGCTGCCGCGCGGGCGGCTGGAGCCAGGCAGGCCCGTGGGGCGCTCTGAGGAGCGCGGAGAGCCCCGCGGCCCTGCGGGTGCCGCGCTCCGAGGCGTGGGGGGCGCATCCCGGGCGCTGGTGTCCCTGGCTGTTGGTGCTGAGGGTTCGCCGGGGCGCAGGCTCTCTGTGTGTCTCTGTGCCGGCCTGGCGCGCTCGCAGCCTCCTATTTTACMGCAGCGCTGGGTGCCCATCCTTTGCGCCCTGCAGCTAACGGTGTGGGGGACACGCAGGGCGCCCCACTCCCAGGAGCCCCGAACGGGAGGCTCGGGGCGGGCTCGCCTCACGCGGGCGGCCACGTTGCCCTGCGGCCGCGGGGCGGAGCGGGGCGGCGGGGCCACGTGGGCCGCGGGGCCGCCCCGCCTCTTAGTCGGCGGCAGCTGCTCGCGCGGCCGCAGCCGCCGCCGTCCGCCGCCATGCCGGGCTCGCTGAAGGAGGAGACGGCGCTGCTGCTCCAGGACTACTTCGAGCACCGGCGCGGCGGCGCCGCGCTGCCGCCCAGCGCCACGGCGGCCACGCTGCGGCGGGCGGCGGGCGAGCTGGAGCGGCGCGAGCGGCCCTTCTTCCGCTCGTGCGCCGCGCTGGCGCGGGCCGAGCCCTGGGAGGCCGCGGCGCTGCTGGCGCGCGTGGCGGCGCAGCTGGAGGCCGAGGGCGGCCTCAACTGGGGCCGGCTGCTGGCGCTCGTGGTGTTCGCGGGCGCGCTGGCCGCCGCCATGGCGGAGCGCGGCTGCGCCGACGGGCCGCGCCGCCTGGCCGCCGCGCTCACCGACTACCTGGCCGAGGAGAAGGGCGCCTGGCTCGAGGCGCACGGCGGATGGGTGAGCGCGGGCGCGGCCGCCCCGCGGCGCCGGGCGGAGCGCGGAGCGGGGTCGGGCCGCGGGGAAGGCGCCGCCCGGGCGGGGCGCGGGGGGGACGGAGGGTCTCCGTCCCGCTGGGATGCGGGATGGATGCACAGGGTGGGATCCGCACATCCAGCAGAGCTCGGGCGCCGCTTGCGTAGCGGCCAGCGTTGCGTAAAGCTGCCCCCTCTCTTGTGAAACGTGTGCCTGCCTTCGGTTAAAAAAATAAAAATCRAGCTGGCAGGGCTCAGAGCGAGGCAGGAGGGGGAGCGCTTGCAGGTGAGGAAGGGGCTGCGGAGGTGCTGCGTGGCTGTGCTGCAGCCGCCCTGCACGGCCCGGGGAGCCGCCATGCAGCACATCCCGGCTGTCCCCGCTCCTCGGAGAGCCCCGGAGCAGCTCCAGCCCCTGGCCATGCCCCAGCAAGGGCTGTGGGAACGAGCGCAGGGCCCTTGTCAGCCCCGGCCTCTTCCCCGTAGCCGAGTGGGTCCCGGGTGCCGTTCCAAGGAAAGCCGCTGGTGCACGGAGTGCTGGGCTCCATGCAGCGCTGCTGGCGAGTGCCTGCGCATGAGGGGAAGGCTCCAGGGTGTAACTTGTTCGTAGTCATATGCAGCGAGTGCATATTGGAGTACTTAAGAGGTGCTTCTAGGTCCCATGGCCCCTAACACAATGTAGAGGTGATGCTGCTGAGTTCTGGGAGCCAAGGTTTACATCTCCAGATCTGCACGGTTGGATTTTAGAGAGCGGCCTGATGCACATCTGGGCTCTCCAGAGCATAAACCCCAAATACTGATGTGCCAGTTGCTAGATGTGCTCGTGTGTCAAGGCACCTGTCCTCTAGGCTGGCTGCTCTGCTTCCCACCAGTTCTAACGCTGATGCTCGGCCTGGGGGCCTTGCTCTCTGCATACCCTGGCATAAAGCAGTGCCTGCTCTTGCTTATTTTCCTCCCAYTTGGGATGTGTATTGGAAACGTGATGTTTAAGGTGTCTGTCCAGCTGTGTCAGTGTCTGGACAAAGTGTCAGCTATCCCACAGAATTTCAAAGCCTCTATTTTTAGGACTAACAGAATATTTTAGGCCAGTACAAATAAGGACTAAAAATAGGGCGAGGAGAGTGGGGGAAGYATTGGCCTTGTTGACTTATCCAGAGACCAAAATGAACTTGTTTTTTTTCCGATGGTCACTTGTGCATCTGAATGTTAAATGTTAAGAACAATATGGTGGTTGGACACAAAGCAAATTATCATTCAGCAAAATCACATTACCTGTTCGCACAAATTGAAGTGTAAAGAACAAAGTTCCGGAAGAAATTAAAGAGTATAACTTGTTTACATRGACATCTGCCGAACAGAGTTCAAACACGACCATCTGGAGCTGCGTTCCTGCCACTTCTGATTATCACAAATAAGGATCTGGTGGAGCAGCTGCCAGCTTCGTTCTGTCATAGGTCAGCGCCGAGCAGCGGCCGCTCGGCCCTTCCAAGTGGGATACGTAATCGGAGTCGTGCATTGATGCGATGGGACTGGCCTCCGATGCGGAGATTTCCTTATCCTGTGTTTCAGATGCGTTTTGAAAATTGAATGAGGGGGAACAATGCTGGCAGCTCTGGTGAGAAACTTGCTTAAAAGGGTAAAAATAGTGTAATGACACGTTGAATCTCTCAATAGGAAGTTTGCACTTGACTTTGAGCAAAGTTGCACCTACTTTGTAGCTACTACTTTCAGTCATCTTGTGGGAAGGCTTCAGCAAAGCGTTTTTTTGAGTGCTAAGGACARTAGGGCCTAGGCTTTTATGATTAGAGATACCTCTAGACTTGCTAAATTTGCTCACTTGTAAGCCAACCAACTCAACATTCCTTTCTCTTGCTTTTCTAGGATGGCTTCCATCACTTCTTCAGACAGGACTCTCAACCCGCTGAGCAGAGCAATACCATAAGCAATGCCATAATGGCAGCGGCAGGGTTTGGAATAGCAGGATTAGCTTTTCTCTTGGTGGTGCGGTAGACTGACGGATGGATCTTGCAATGGGAAAGGACTCTCAAAACTGACAATTTCCAGATTTGATTCTATTTTCTATAGAACAGACCCTATAAGAAGAAGTTTATATTTTTAAACTGTCTTGGAAAACTCTCTTACCAGATCCTTGGCTATAAACCGCTTCACTCGCTACCCAGTAACGGCACAGACAGATGTGTGCTAAGCCACCACTTGTGCATGTTCAAAACCCGTTGTCTCCAAACATCCTTTGGACTTTGTTTTTAAAGATGTAACTCAAACATTACCGTGATTCTTGTACTGTGCTCAATGTTATGCTAGGATGAGTTATGGTGGACTTGAAACTAAATCCTCCCCTCGAGATGTCTTGTTTAATTGGAGGCAAGTCTCAGAACTCAGCTTGTATTAGTACTGGAAAGCGGGCTGATGCTGCCTGTGATATAACACGATTTGTAGCTTGAAATGCAGTGCACTTGTTACTGAAAGGCAACTCCTTGGTTGATTTAGAGCGATTCAGTGCCCGTAATGTGAGAGACATGGCTTAATAATAACATAAGGCTGATTTCTTWACACTACAAGAAGATGAGTATTGATACAGAACAGTAATGGCTGCAGTACCAGTTCTTATGGAACGGAAATTAAATGTTAAACCTTAATTAGTATATTGAGATCCAGTGAAGGCTGGAATTTCTCTGGATTTCCCTGACGAAACGAGAATTTCCATATATCTTAATATATTTTTGAAGTATTTATCACCATATAATACTTGTAGCCATGACATCTTTATTTTTGTTTAAAACTTAATTTTTATTGCTGGTTCGTATCACTCTAGTGTGTATCAAGCATTGTCTTGTTTGAGTAATATTTCACTCATGCTGTGTATTTCTTTCAATGGTTGTACAAATTGCCTTATGTTTCTGGTAGCTTTTAATGTTCCTGGGTTGCTTATAGCTTGTACAATTTTACTATGGTGATTTCAAATTGTGAATAAATGTTGAGTATTTTTATTTTAAAAAGCTAACTTTCTGTTTATTTGATTAGATGGATGATGGGACTTAACTGTTGGAATGCGAGTGCTTCGCTGTTTGCCTGGATGCTTGAGTTTGTATCTGCTTTCTTGGATGTTCTGGCATCAAACAGGAGGATCTGTGCAACTTTAGAGCAGTGTGAAGAATCCCAGTCTTCATTGCAAGCAAGTCCTGCCGTTCACAGTTAGTGATAAGAGTAGTTCAGGGGAAAAGCCAGTGCCAAAGGCCAGCTTCACCTGCTGTAAAAGGGAAATAACCCTGTCATTCTGTAGGCAAAATCTTTTCCAAGGTTTGCTAACGTAGCTGGGAGTAGAGAGCTGCCACGTCGAAAGAGCTGCCACTGCTCTTGCATGTTGCCTGGCATAACAGTGACTGAGCAGCTGCTGCCTTAGCTCAGTCCTTCCCAGCTCAGCAACACCTGAGCAGCTGCAAATGTGTTCTGGGACTCGGGCTTGGATATTTTGCAAGCCCTGTCACATTCCTATGACACGGAAAGCTTTCAGAGTTGCATATCTCAGTGGCATTGATGGATCCGATGCCTGTTAAAAGGTGCAATCTGCTGTTGAGCTGCCTGTTTGGTGAGTGCGCTGCTGTCCAGGCATTCGACGCCCGGCGCCTTGCTCCCGGGACGCCGCTCCGGAGCCCGGGCCAAGGAGGGCTCTTCGCTGCAGCTCCAGTGGTACGAAGCACCACAGAGCCCCTCACAGAGAGCTCCATTGTGTGGCTGAATGCAAGTGCAGGCAGAACAACAAAAAGGAACATTCAGACACGGTAAGTCCCATGGAGGCTGGAAGGAACTAGCAGCAACTCCCCCTCACGCCGCTTGCTGAGAACAAACGGTTGCTTGTTTTCTGACTTCCAGTTCTCTAAGCTCTGGTCTGGCTCCTCTCAGCAAAAGGAGTAAGATCCCAGGGTGCGGGAGCGTAGCGTGCTGGGTTCCTCTCTTGAGTTCCCACCTTGTCAGTGACTGCTTCAGTGGTGGTTTGGTTGCCTGAGAGGTCTCCTGCTCCTCTTTGAAGGTGAGGGAGGTGCAGTGCCTGACCCATGGGATGCGGTGGGAGCAGCCTGACTGAGGCCAGGAAGGGGCTTCTGACCCATGGAGCGCCCTGGGGGTCACATTCTGGAGAGCACAGCAAGCGATGGGCTGAGAAATGCCCCCTTCAGAGGGCAAATGCTGCATGGGAATCTCCTACTGCTGATTTCAGTGTCTGTCTCCTGCTGAGCAGCACAAAGATAACAACAGTGGCTCGGTTTCTGGTGTAGCCTGATCTGACGAGCCCTGCAAAAGCAAAACCAGATGATAGTGTGCTGATAGGAGTTTGCTCTGGAGAAGAGATGAAAATGAGCCAGCTTCTGGGAAAGTACTTTATTCGTAAGTCATATCGGCCTTTGGTGTACAGGGCACCCTTCAAAGCGGAGGCAGGTCTTGAGGGTGTTTGCCAGCACTCTTGGCACAGGGGAATCCATCAGGCAAACTTTCTGAGAGCAGAAAGAACAGAGTGATTTAGGAGAACGGGAACACTGAGTTGGGAGACTTGAGTGAAGTCCGTCAGCGCAGAAGCGACGCCGCGTGCGGGATTCCTGACTCCAGCGCTAGATTTTCCAGCGTCTGGCAACCTGTGCTCCAGGGATGGCTTCTTCCYGCTGTGGACACAACCCGGTTCGTAGCTGGAGTTCCTGGTGCTGGTGGGGAGGTGCAGGGAGGTCCTGGCCTGGCCGGTGCAGCCTCTGTGTGGCCCAGGGTTGAGCACCCTGGCTGGAGCTGCCGCAGCTCCGCTCCCTTCAGCGCCGTTCAGACTCAATAACGTTTGCCTGACCCCTCTGGTCTGTTTTCCAGTTTCAGTCTGAGCATTTGCTTGAATGGCATGCTCTTTCTCAATTGATACGGAACTGCTGCTCGTCCTCTTTCCTACCACAGAAAAGGGAAGTAAAATTCTCTTGTTCCTTTCTTTAAATACGGAAGCAAAGTAGGCCATGTTCAAGCAGAAGGTTGTATCTAATCCTGATTATGACATTCAGATGTTCAATTTCATGTATGTTCCTGGCAGGTGCTATAGGTAAAAGGCCTTATCCCATATAACAGCACAAAGTCATTGCTCCCAAATGTGTCTTAACCTGCGGAAGTTGTGTATGATGGGTTACCTCATGGCACGTAGGTGCTGGGCAGGATTTCTTCAGAGGGCTGAGAATGCTCTGAGCTGGACTTTGTGGGGTTTTGCTATGAGAAGGCTGAGGGGGCATCTGGTCAATGTCTATAAATACCTCAAGAGAGGGAGSGAGGAGGATGGGGCCGACCTCTTTTCAGTGGTGGCCACTGGTAGAACTAGAGGAAACGGCCACAAACTGAAGCACCAAAAGTTCCATGGGAACTTAAGGAAACATTTCTTGGCAGTGAGGTGACAGAGCCCTGGAATAGGCTGCCCATGGAGGTTGTGGAGTCTCCTTCTCTGGAGATCTTCAAATCCCACTTGGATGCAGCCACGTGCTCTAGGTGACCCTGCATGTGCAGGGAGGTTGGACTAGATGGTCTCTAGAGGTSCCTTCACACGTTAAGGATTCCATGACTCTATGAGCAGAAGCCCTGTTCACACGTTGGGCAGCTGGACTCCCCAGTGTGTCCCATCTCACCAGATACCTCATCCCGTGTTACAGCACAACTGAGGGATTTGAGTGGAGGTTCAAGGACACCAGAGTTGGTCTCCCAGGAAGTCGGGAGCTCATCTTGAGCACAACGTTTAATACCAGTGCAGCTCTGAGCTTTTTTGTTCTCCCTCTGCATGTCTGGTCACCTGGGGTTTTTGACATGGCGTTAACTTGGTCATTRCTTTATTGTTAATACTGTGCTTGAATCCTGAATGCTCTGTCACGTATGGAAATCTCTGCAGGACCAAGAGGCTGAGGAGAAGGAGTCCTGGCTTACGGCGCTGTTCGTGATGGTCTTGGGGAGCTCTTGCCGTGTTCGCTGCCCGTGCTGCACAATTCCCTTGTGAAGCGACATTCATTGCAAACGTGAGCAAAGGCCGGAGCGCTGCTGCAGGAGACCAGCTGTCCCCACATTAAAGGAAAGAGGAATCTATTCATCAGCTCCTTAGCAATGCTTAAATTCTTTTTTTCATCTTTTTTTTTTTTTTTTTTTTTTTCTTGAAAAATTCAAACTCTGTTAAAGTTCCAAAAATGCCAGTCCTGAAGTCCTGAACGTTGTGTGTCAGGTTGTAAGCTACCTGGCTGTGGCATGCAAAAAATCTGGTTTGTCATGTGTTGCTGCAAGAGTTGGTGCTGGTGTTACGTCCTCCTTTTCCCACACTTGCTGCCAGAGTGAGGGAATACGATGATGTTCTTGCCTACAAAGGTGGTACCCCAGCCTAGGTGGGACAGCAGAGCCCTGTTGGAAACCATTTTKTAATGGGCAGCAAGAAGGAAAATCAATGGAAGGAGAATAAGAGGGGGAGAACATATGTGACATAGTCACAGAATCTCTCTCACTGCTTGTATTCATTCAGTTTGGGTATTAGAGACAAACTTAGTTTCATTTCTGTTTCTTTAGCTGGTTTCTTTGTAATTCTCTATGTTTAAAAAATGCAGTGTGGCAAGAGGAAGCACTATAAGGAAATTGTTTGCTTTCARGTTTAAAAAAAGTCAAGGCACAAGCCTTTCAGAAGCGCTGCTTTTATTGGGAGAACTTCTTTTGATTAAGCCTACTTTTGCATTTTTGACATTTATTTTGCCCCAAACTGAAATTCTAAAATGAGAACAGATTTTTTTTTCTTTTTAAATCCTGACTTACCTGAAGTCTAAAGGTCAGCACTGCGCTGCACCAGCAAGGTTGTTTCACTGAATTTTTTCCTTCCCTGGGCTTCGCCTATTTGTTTTATTCAAATGCGACGAGGAAGGCAGRATCTGTCTTTCCTTGTTCAATGAATCTCCTTTTCAAATAGGTCAGTTGTTTCCACACAACCTGTGGGGTGTTTCTAGCACTGTCTCATGTAACTGATACCAGTGCATTGGCAGCCTGGTGGTTTCTGGATGTTCACCCATTTCGTGTCGGAGCTGATGTGTGTTATACGTTTGTGTAATTGAACCCATTGAAATGGCTGGTTTTATTCAGTGAAGGGTCATGCCAACTGTCATGCAGATGGAAATCTGTTATTTAACGTCGTAAGAAATGCAGAACATACGAACTAGGAAAGGCCTTAAGAGAGCCCCTGTGTACAGAGGAGAAAGTTCTCGCTCTCCTCTGAAGTGAGTCCTTTTAACGATTCTGGCCTATRACAACAATTCACGTTAGGGAGTTCCTGTGTTTAACTGAAAATGCTCTTTTGTTTRTTTCTGAGCAGATCGGCACAGGGTGAGTAACAGCAGGAACTCCACACCCTGTTTACAGCCCTTTTTGATACTGTCTCTTTTTTCTCCTTTTTTAAAATATGGCTCTTAACCAGACGGGTCTGTGGGAGGGTGATGGCCTGGTTCCCTTTGGCTTAATGGAGATGACAGGGCTGTAGTGCAGATCCCGGAGGACAGGGCTGGGTGTCTGGAGATGGGAGCTYGCTCTGCAGCCCGATGCGGAGCCGTGAGCAATTAATGCTGCTTTTAATTTGCAAAGCATAATAGGGAAAGTGCAGAGTGCTTGGCTTCATCAAAGTGCTAGGCTGAAAGCCCTGTCCTCAGCCGCTAAACTAGTGAGCCGGTTGGTTTCCTGTACTTATTAGTGTCCTGAGAAAAATCTCACTGTTTTAATTAATTTCTGAACGTTCATTATGCAGCTGTATGATGAGCAGCTCTGAAACTCCTAAAACACAGGCAGAGCCCTGGCTCCGCAGTGGGGAGTCTGCTGCATTTCAGAGAGCTGGTCCCGCTGCAGGGACAGGGACACGAGTGACACGTTTGGGGTCACTTGGCTGTGGGGACACAGGCAGCATCCCACTGAGCAAGCACTGGGCCCTGAGCAGGACTTGGGTCCTTGTAGGACTTGGCACTTGTAGGTGCCAAGGAGGAGGCCAGGAAGGAGTGATCCTGTTGATGCYACAGGTCAGAACCACAGGGTGGCTGAGGTTGGAAGAGACTTCTAGAGATCATCTAGTCCAACCCCCTGCTCCTGCAGGGACACCCAGAGCRTGGGCACCCGGTTGCATCCAGACGAGTTTGAAACATCTCCAGAGAAGGAGACTCCACAACCTCTCTGGGCTGCCTGCTCCAGTGTGGTGGTTAAATGACGTTCTTATGATTACAATGAGTGGACAAGAATGAAATCCACCAGTCTGGTGCAAAACAACCCTGTAAAATGGCACTGCAGAGACCAGACCAAGAGCTCATGCTGCTTGGTTTGCTTGCTCATTGCCAGCACATGAAGGCTGCACAGCAGAGGGTTTGGTACAGGCAAGTGCTTTAAATGTTGGACCCAATTATATTTGGAGCCCAAAAACGATGTGGTTGCTTGAGCATTTCGTACCAAAATCGGATGGTGGAATAAAATGCGAGATGTGACCAGCAAACACGCAGCTCCTCTGAGGACAGCGCGGTGTTTCCCTGGGCTCTGCAGAACTGAGGCTCGTCACGTACGTCTGTAGCAGGGGGCACCACCGGGCCCTCGTGCAGCGGCTTGGGGCTGGTGCTGTCCCACAGGCGCTGCCTTGTGTGGGTGAAACTTGGCCCTGCAGAGTCAGCGCGTCAAGAGGTGGTTTCCGTCCCAAAACCCCACAGAAACCCCTTATTTTTTCTGTCATTTGAAAACTCTGTAAAATGTATGCAGGATGCGCCTTTTCAAAGCCTTCCATGCCCTGCAGAGCACGTATGTCCTATAATCTTGCTGGCATTTCCAGCACGAGCAGTCGTTGCGTGCATGATTGCTGCTCAGGGCTAAATGCTCACGCCCTTGGCGTGGGAGCACTGGGGCATGTGGCATCCCCAAACTCCTGCCCTTGCCCTTCGTGCAGGTTACTGCCTGCCACAGCAATGCTCCCTTTCTCCAGGCATTGTAAAAAGGAAAACAAATATAGCATTTTTTCATAAAATACTTTAAAATGGCAATAACCCAAAGCAGTCTGCATCTTGAAAAGAAATTCCTCGGGGGTCTCCTGTGCTGTCCCTCGAGATGTTGAAAGCAAAACACCACCTGCCCTTCTGAAAACCTCTCAAAGTGTCTGGCCTGTTTCATGGGAGGAAAAGGTTAAATGTGTGGCCAACGAGGGCCAGAGATTATGTGAAACAAAAATCCCAGTGCTGTTTGTTCTGCCATCTGCTCCCGACTCGATCCAGGGCTGCGCGTGGTTTCCCAGCGCGTTCCCTCTCCCGGTGTTGCCATAGGCATCGGAAGAGCGCGGCCCTGGAGAGGCGGGTGACATTTGCATTTCCTTTCGGCAAGAGGAACTGCCCTTTGCCAGCGAGCGGAGGTGGCCCCGCGGCCGGGAAGCCGCTCGGGCGGCGCTCACGCGGGCGGGCGCCGGCTGCAGCGGTTTCGGCGCCCGCCCCGCTGCCAGGGCCCGCGGCGGCTCCTGGCGCGGGCCAGGCGACCGGGCATGGCGGGAGCGGGGAGCTCGGGGGCTCATAACTGCCCCTGCTGCTCGCAGCAAAATCCCCTCTTGGCGAATCCAACCAGCTCTCGGAGGCCTTTGTGCCTGTATGGCACAGCAGGAGGGCCCCGCTTTCCCCAGAGCGCCTCAGCTTTGCTCTTCTCCCTGCAGGCTCCCTTGTGGGGCGCGCGGGCCCCGGCTATGTGTCCCGCTGCGCAGCAAGCCGGGCAGCCCGAGCGCCTGTGCCGGCAGCGCCGCTGGGGCCCAGCACCCTCCATGGGGCAGCAGCAGCCTCCATGGAGTGGCTCCGGCCTCCCTGGGGCGACTCTGGCTTCCCTGGAGTGGTTCCGGCCTCCCTGGGGCGGCTCCGGCCTCCCCGGAGCAGCACCTGGCACACGGGTGGACGGAGCTGCCACTTGTCTCCGTTTTGCAGATGAGGAACCGGCGCGGAGAGACGTCGCATGATGCACAGAGTGGCTGCGGGCAGACGCGCTCCTTCCACCGCAGCCGGCTGGAGAGGAAGGAAGGTGGAACTGCCCTTTCACATCACACCTGAGGGTTCAGTTTCTGTCCCACTGCTGCCTCCGAACCCAAGCCTGGCAACTTTCTCGCTTCCTCCTCGGAGCCTGAAGTCCCCATGCTGTGCCCAGCCTTTCTGGGGGCTCCGTAGCCTTTCCAGGGGCTCCGTGCCTGGCCTGGCAGGGAGCAGCTAGAGGCAAACGCTTGTCTGGCTTCCTTGTCTGCTCTCGCCACCCTCTCAGTAGTATATTTGTGCTTGGGAGTGGGGCCTTGTTCTCTGGATTATTTACAGACAAAATATTGCTTACAGCCTGTGGAGATTTTTTATTATTTTTTTAACAAAAATAGCTCTAGTGGGACCTGATGGGAAAGTTTCGCTGTGTTGGGGATGAGCTGGCCGAAGCTGCCCTTCTAGGCAGGGATGGGACACAAGCAACACCCTGCGCGGGGCTGGGAGAGGCCCTTCAGTTCCATATCTATAGGAAATGATCTGTGTTTGCTTTTCTTAAGGAGACAGATCTGCCATCTGCTCTGCGGAAACTGCCGTGATGACACATTAGCATTAAGCACACCTGTGATATGTAACTGAAATTGGGGTTCCTCACCTAGGTGTTCATGAGCTGGATCATGGTGTATTGCATAGGGAACAAGACAGGGAATGACTGCAGTGATTATGTGTTATGGATGGGGCCTGGCCAAGAGACAATCCTCAGAGAAGAACAGCCCTTGAATTTGGGGAAGGGTAGAACTGAAGACAGCAATTTGTGACTCATCTTCTTGGCCCAAATAACCCTCTAGGCCCGAGCTTCCCCTTTCTTTAGGAACATTTGGATCTCTTGCTAAGCTTTGCAACACATTTGTACTGAGGTCTCCGATGTAACTGTCACATCCGATCGGAAGCGGTGGTGCCCGTATTTCTCCGTGTGTTTTTACTGGCAGGACTGACAGCTGCCCTTTTCCCCGCCGCTGACAATTCGTCTGTCTGGTTTACCTTCGGAAAGCCTTGTGGTGTTTTCCCACTGTGATGCCTCTGCCCTTGCACCACTGCAGTACCTCTTTCTGGTACCTCTTTTTTTGCAGCTATAGAGCAGTTCATTGTGCACAATAAGATGTAAGACATGAGGCTCAAGCAGCATAGTTATCTTGGATGGTGCCCACAAGGAGTCACAGACCAGCAGTGATTTCTTTATGGGGTTAGAATGAGCTTCCAGGTTTCCTAACTCAAGTTAGTTGTTCTGAATAAAGCTGTATGCTCAGCTTTTATTTAGGAGTAAGCACAGCAACTGTCAACACAGCTAAACTTAATAACAGATTCTGACCTCTTTATGGTGGAAACGGTGCTTACACCAAAATACCTCAGTCTGCGTTAGCTTGCACTGTCTCACGTGGCTTCATATTTCTCTTCAGACCAAGCTTAATTTTCCTAACAATGTTTGATTTGGTTGAAGGAACATTTTGCGCCCAGCCTGCTGAAACCTGCTGCTCCCATGAACTGGCTAATGGAAGAACACAGACGGCCACAGGCAAAAGGATTCCCTGTCTCAGGCAGCATCAGCACGGTGCCCCGGAGTAATTTCTGCTTTCTCAGCTTATGTGAAGTAAGATCCGACCCCTGTCCTTGCAGAAGCATTCAGGATGTGCACCAGACTGACAAAGGAGGCCATGGAGATGGCATAAGTTTAGGGACTTTCATCAATAAAACTGTTTCGGTGATGATTCAGAGGACCATCTTGCCAGCAGATTTGTCCGGTTGACAGAGCATCAGGGAACTCCATTCTAGTTTCTACTGTTAGTTTCGATCCTACTGCGTTACAGAGCACTCAGATCCTTGTGAAAGTCATAAATGAACCTGCTGATTTTAAGTAAGCACAAATGGATTCTAAATAACAAAATTCAAACATCCTGTGCTAAGAAAGGAAAGAAGACGGCTGGGGTAGGGAAGATGGACTTAAAAGGGCTCATTATTTCTGTCAGATCACTGAGTTGGCTGCCAGCACCACATTCAGCAGCTGTGTGGAAACGTACTGGGTGAGAGACACAAATACCCGCAGCGCCCCAGCCCCGCAGCAGGGCTTGCAGGGCACCAGCAGGTACCAGCAGGTACCAGGCCATCGGGCCAGCACGTCTTGGCATGTCGCTCCCTACCAGCCCACCTGCCCAGCTCTTTGCAAAAGAAGTCACTTCCTACCTGTATGTTTGATAATCTAATTGTTGTAAAGGATTTGTGTTTATCAGGAATCTGGCTGAGTCCCAGTGGCATAGGAATAGGCCAGGATTATGAATAGCAATTAGGCCAAAGTGAGCTGTTACAGCTGCTCCAAAAGGTGCCGTTGCTGCTCTGGCGAGCAGATAGTGTGACCTTGCAGGAAACTTCTGCTGGGTTCCTCCCCCGCCAAGCCAACGCGTTAGGCTTGGTGGAAGGGATTGCTGGCGTGCTCCGAGCGGCCAAAGCTTCTCCACTCCTTAGGTCAGCAGAGAAACTTCCCCCGTCCTACAGCTGTCACAAGTGACAAGTACCACATTTGATGACTACCTGAAAACGGGCTGGCCAACTGCCAGCAGCTTTGAGGATCAGGATTGCTCCCATGGCTGTGCACACTCAAAACACATGGAGAGGAAGGCGAGGTAATGGTTGTGAGATAAGTGGGAACAGGTGAAGGGTTTCTATTCTGGGTGCATTTTGCTGCCAGAATTTGTACCATGTTTGCCTGATGTTGAACCGTGGGGTGGGTAGGCAGGAAAAAAAGCGGGTCCCATCCTTGGAAAGGCAGGAATAGAAAAGCATTTCTCGCTTTGCTACCTATGTGGGAGTACACAGCTCTTTCCTTCTGTTTTCCTTTCCTAGCTGGGGGTAGTGAAAAGCCTGTTCTGTTCTGATCTTTCAACCAGATGTCTTTTTATCCACAGTACCTCCTGGATATCCTTTTCTTGCCTCTGGGGGAAGAGGAGGAGTGTGCCGAGCGCTGCCCACACTGCCGGTAAGGCTAGGAGCCTGCTTGCCTGGCAGTTTGGATCCATCTGCAAACATCCACGTATGTAAAACGCAGCTTCTCGGGAGCAGCGTCTTTAGCACATTCCTTTCAGCTGAACATTAACAACTTCTGAAGGTCTGAAGAGCTGCCTGTGGTACCCTGGGGTGAGGCCGGGCTCTCGGGGCAGCCCCGAGCTGGGTGCTGCACACTCAGTCCTGGAGCAGCCGTGGGGCAACTTAGACCAGCAGTGCCCTGGGCTCTCTCCGCTGTAACGTGATGCCCATAATGGGCCCGTTTTGTTTGTGCCCCTTTAGAATAGAGTCAGGCATGTTAAATGAAGTGCCTCTCTCTGGGTAACCTGAAGGGTTAATGATCGCTGTAGCAGATGGACGCATTGGACACCCATGATGGATGGATGGTAGGGAGATGGATTGCCCTGTGCAAGGTACATAAAGCCTCCCTCTCCTCCAGAAATGCAACACTTGTTCCACCAGGTAAATAACTAGCTTAAAATCCCTTCTCATAGCAACTGACCCTAGATGTGTTTATCCAAGTGACGGGAGTTGTTCCAGTCTCTCTGCTAAGTGACCTTTCCCGAATTTTTTCTTTTCAAGTTGACATTTAAGAAGGGAGGGAAAAGTCACAGAAACAAACTGTGTTTTAACAGCGATAAAGCCATAGCAGTCAACAAAGCCAGGAAAGTCTAATTGGAGCCTGTCACTGGCAGCCATGCCTTCCACAGCGGAATCTGTGAGGACGGTGCTAGCTCTAATTTCCTGACCTACTTGTTTTTGCATTAAGCGACGCGTTGGCCCGTGGGATGCTTCTGCAGCACGCTGCAGTCAGGCTAACTGGCCAGGATGTGCTGGGAGGCAGGGAGGGCTGCTCTGCATCCAGCCGCGGAAGGGCTTGTGGGCGCAGCTCATTCAAAGACAGCTGCTGGCAGCTGGAGGCACTCGCATCATTAGTTCATTACTGAAATTCAAATGAAGAAGCGTCTTAAATCTTCCTTGAAAATAATCTGCATTTTGGCAGGCGGTGGAGCACTCTGCTTATTTTGAGACCTTGGACCATTTGGTAAATGTTTTACTCTGTGTTCAGGGAGGAGGAAAATATATCCTTTTTCTCTTTTGATGTGCTGCGGCGTGAAGCTTTTCATGAGCTTCAGAGCTTCTGCTGCTCCCTCGCCTCCTGCCCTGGCTGGTTTTTCATAGTGAGGAGTTTAAGAAATGAAGTCTCTGCTTTGAAGGAGATGTGTCTCTGCAGCGCACATGCCCAGTGCACCTGGTCTCTCTTTGCATCAAGGAGATCTTGGAGGAATTAATATAGGGCGTCCAGCGTTAAAGAGAGCCCCACATGCTGCTCTCCCCCCGTTCCTGGCTGTGTTGAAGCCCTGTGTTTGCCTGGTGAGCTCCGTGGCTCCTGGCACCCTCTGCATGTGCAGGGTGCCCCACTGCAGCCCCCGGGCCCTGCAGGCTTCGCTCTGGTTTCATTTGTTTGCAGATGGTGAGTGGCACTGCAAGGTGCAACCAGCGTGGCACATTGTGCTTGCCCTGGGATCCCCCCAATYGCTGCTCTCCTCTTTGCTGCCTTTGGAAATGGGCTCCCTGGGGGCCAGCCCAGGGCATGGCTCCAGGCCTTCAAATTCCTGCCTTGAAAAGGGGAATTGGAGCACAGACCTCCCAGCATTTGCTACTTCTTGAAGCACGAGGCCTGGGAGAAACCAGGGAAGCATCAGGACACGCAGTCCCCAAAGGAAACGTGAGTTTCAGTTTTGTTTCTTGCATGGTACCTAACCAGAGCTGGCACCGGCTGCTGTGCAACCTGAAGTGAAGACGGGGCAGGAGACAAGGGCAGATCCGCAGGGGCGGGAGGCAGCCGGCAGGGACACGGACTGCCACAACCTCCCTGCCAYGGGGCCCGGCGGAGCCCCTGGCTCCCCGCTGTGGGAGGAAACGCTGCCGTCAGCAGGGCAGGGTTTTGGGATGGTGATTTCAGCCAAGGACTCCCTGTTTGGCCCTTCCAGGAGAGCACTGGTGAGCGGCGCCTTGCTCTGTGTTGCCTGGTGCCTTTTCTCCTGTGTGATCTGTTTGCAAGGGAAAAGCCCAGATGTGGAGACCACCATGGATGGGGGCCTTTCCACCTGGGACAGYTCTCCCGCTCCCGGCTCTGTGCACAGGGATGGTGAAGCTGCTCTGGGGGGTGATTTTGGCCCTTGGCTGCCATGTGCTGTCGGTGGCCCCGGTGTCCCGCTGCGCTCGTGCTCGCGGCAGCCCAGCGAGCGCCCAGCTCGCTGCAAGGGATCTGCTTATTCGGGAGCAGGGTGCCCTGTGCCCCTTCCCGCCGGTCGGCAGAGCGGAGTGGGAGGCTATTTTAGTCCCAGGAATGCGAGCGGCTGATTTCACTTTTGCTTTGTCCTTGGAAGCCTTTCCCTTCACAATGCGACGGGACGCCCWGTTCCACGGCTCCCGTGTGCTCGTGGCAGAGCCGTCCAGACTGCGTCTGCCAGGGGACAAAAAAAMCAGGATAAAAATAGCCGCACAATTGTCCGTGGTGGCCGGACAAAGGAAACCTCCCACCCCGATGTCGCCCCGCGCGTAACGCGGGGGGCTCCGCGTCCCCGGGCCGGATCTGGGCATGGACAGGGCAGCCGGGGGCTGGTGTGGTCCCTTTCCCCACATGGGCCCCACACAGGCAGCCCCTCTCCCAGCCCCTCTCCCAGCCCCTCTCCCAGCAGCCCAGGCCCTTCCCCAGCTGCTGGAGCGAGGAAGCGGCTCCTGGCCCTCGAGTGCTGAACTCCCAGTGACCTGGATGGAGGAAATCCCAAAGCAAGCTGTGGGAGGAGGGAGGCAGGGAGCTCTTCCCCTCTCTGTAGCAGGAGGCGTTTTGGAGAGAAGGGAAGCCAGGGCTGTTTCCCACAGCAGCCTTCCCCCAAAATCTCGTRTTCCTGTTTTAAATCCTTGCTCTCAGCTCCACGTGGGCATTTTTAATGCTCAGTTTCCAGCATGGAGGTGGCTGGAGAGAACCAACCCCGGCAGTGCATGTGTCCCAAGGGTGCACATGTGCTGCAAGGGCGAAGGGATTTGGRGCAAGATGGTTTGGGATGGGGTACGAGGCTCCTCTGCGGCCCTTCCTTTCCCAAATGCTGACCCAGGATCACGCTGGCTACATGTCCTGTTCCTTGGCAGCAGTTCCCTGGGCTCAGTCTAACAGGGCCTTTGGCTGAGAAGGGTCTGGCTCTCTTTGCACGACCCACCAAGCACATGATCCGATGGTGGCTCCGAAACCTGTCCCAGTTCATGGGCTGGGGCCTGTTTACAAAACAGCGGCTGCGGCTGCTTTTTGTTGTCACACACACATTGCATGGAGAGTTGCTAAACAGGCAAAGCCAAAATGAAAGTCATCTGTGAGCAGTTTGCTTTAATTAGAATAAAATCCTGATGAATCATGGGGTTTCTTTACCTCAAAGATGCGCAAGGAATTGACTTTGGCAGCAAACATCAAGGTACAGCAGTCGGCGCACGCTTGCTAGCTGCGTTTGACATCTGCTGGAAGGACTTGTTTTTCCATCCCAAATCACATGCTGGCTTGTGATCTGATCATGAGATACAAAGGATAATCTTCCAATATTTATTTTTCTCRCTGGAATTTTGAAAAGCAGAGGGAAGCAACAAAAGCGATGCAGCAGACGCAACTCCCCCCCCCCCCCGCAGATTGAGCCTGGCTTGCCAGGCCAGGCCAGACCTCAGTGCCTCCCCAGCGCCCACAAGCTGCTTGATGGCTCCTTGCAGATAAGCGGGGCCGTGTCCAGGGGCTTCTCCTTCACAGCAGCTATCCTGGGGCCGGGACTTTGCTGGGAAGCAGCAATGTGGACCCTGAACGGGGTTCACCCACATAGGAGCACGTGCTGCTCTGCAGCGATGTCCATGCGAGTCACACCAGGCCCCTTATCCCCTGCTCATCACCAAGCCCTGCTCATCACCAAGCCCTGTTCATCACCAAGCCCTGCTCTCCTTTCAGAGGGAGCCAATATCTCCGCTCTCAAGTGTGTCCCTTGCTCAGCAAGAGCATCCATGGGCACTGGAGCCGGCTTACGTGGGAAAAGTGACACGGAAGCAAGAGAGGGACAGGCCTCTGGCTGCACAAAGCTGGCCCTGTGCCCTCCTTCAGCGTTAGACCTGTGTGTTTGATCGCAAGTGTCACGGTAATTTTTTTTTTATAACAACATCCTGCTGTAACCAGCCAGGCAGGTGGAGTTATTTGCTATGTGMGCTAGTCCAAAGGTTTAATAAGCCCAGCTGCAAGTGCAAACCASAATCACCCTTCAATAAAAAATCCCCCATATAATCTATGGGGAATTTTGCTGCTGGTGCATCTTGGGTGTGTTTATGCCTACAAGATGATGCCGGTCTATCCAGGACCAAAAAACCCCCCAGAAACCCGTCACCAGGGGCAGCTTGGAAGGACGGTGCTCACACAGGACCTGTGCTCCACCAGGCACCAAGGGCTGTTTTGCTTGAGGTGATTTCTTGCTGCAGAGAAGCAAGGCAAAGCAGCAGGGCAGGTTCTGCGCTGTTTGGCGAGCCCGAGGCGTGCGCAGCCTCGGCGAGGGGAGGCCYGTGGTTTGCACACACGTTTGCACCGGTGCTGGGGTGGTGCAGGGAGCAGCAGCAGTGCTGGAGCGTGCGGGCGAGCTCGGCGCTCCTGCTCCAGCCCCGTACCGCTGCCAGCCCTGTTATATTCCCTGGGCTCGCTGCCTCCGCAGCACGTTGCCCATGGTTGGGATGCGGGTGCCTCTGAAGCCGCCGGGCCTCGTGGTGCTGCATGGGCCCTGCACGCCCTCCGTGCCGCGCTACAGAGAGCTCGGTCCTGGGATCCTCCTGCACAGGAGCTCGCTGGGTTGCAAGCAGGGACTAACTGTGAGTGTTAAAACCTGTGYTAAAAACTGTGAGTGTTAAACTGCACTAAAACCTGCTCCCCTGTTTGCAGTGCATTGGCAGAGYGGGAGCAGCCAGGTCTCCGGGACTGCAGTGTTCATGGATAAGCCTCCATATGGCTTTGACATGATCTTTGGGCATGAAGATGGAGAAGCATAAGTGGCAGGTATTTCTAAATTAAATGTAAAGCGATCAGTAACAGAACACTTCCTTTAGCAAGCTAAGGTTTTTCTGATTCAAGGGATTTTAAAAGTCTTAAGATAGCGTTGGTTGTCCAAGTCATGTGTTTCTTACATGTTTTCCTTTCAAATATAAAAAAAGAAACCCCAAGACTGCCCATGATGCAAAGACCAATTTTCAACCCTCTTCCTACCATGTTTCCATGAGCACCTCTTTCCCTGGGCTCCGCAGCAGGAGCTGTATCTGATCTATGGGGACTGTGGTGCTCAGCACGGGGGGCTGTGTGGAGCAGCAGCCCTAGTGCCCTGTGCTATGAAGGGCTCCARCTTTTCCAGGCCTCTTTGACCTCGCTCCTCTGGGGACATCTCTGAGCTCAGTGGTTTTGCTGTTTGCTGGCCCTTTGCCTGCTCCTCGCACAGCGAGAGCAGGCCTGACCCAGAAAGCGGATGCAAAGGGGATCGATGGGGATTGTAATTAGTCCCCAGCACTGCCTGCAGGCACCTTGACCCATTTGTCCTGAAAGAAATAAATACATTCCAAAAAAACACAGGCAGTAGTAGGTCTAGGCACACTCTAGACCCCACTAGAGCTGTGCTCGAGGCACATGAGCTTAAATCTGAAAAATGTAAAGCCACCGGTAGCTCAGTGAGGAATGTGCGGCTTGGCACGTACGTGGGTCAGCCAGAAATAGCCCCTGGGGGGCTGGTGTTAGGTCAGCGCGAGCAGGGAGGTGCTCGGAGCCGTGGTGCCCACGTCTGGCTTCCCCTCAAGCCACACATGAGCACTTCATGCACCCCGTGCTACCATCAGCGCTCATGCCTCGATTTGGGAGCTTGGATTGCTGGGGTGGATTGCTGTGTCATCTGTGTCCTCTGTGCCAGGTGTTGGACATGATCCCTAGGGAGAGTCCTGGGGAGCAGAGCCCAGGGAGCATTTGCTGTCACAGCTGTACTGAACACAGTGCTGCAGTGCAGGGAGAGGAGCCRGCCGCTCGGTCCGGCCTCCTGCACCTCGGACGCTTTCCTGCTGCTGGGACTGCTCTTGCTGTGCCCCAAGAGAAGGGTTGGGGCATCATACGCTGCAGGAGAAGGACAGAGCTGAATCGCAGCCCCCGGATGCGAGCAATCCAAGTAGGTTAGTGGCTCTGGGAATAGGTGTGTACTTGCTTCTGGATAATAATAATAATAATAATAATAATAATAATAATAATAATAATAATAATAATAATGTTTTTAGGGAACTAAGCACATCCTAAGGATACCCTTAGAGAGCCACAGCCTCCTGTTTGTCCGAACACCCATAGGACAAGGAATGCTTTGACGTCTTGGGGCACGTAGGAGCCAAAACAACATGGGTATGAGCTCAGCTGCAGTACAGCAGGCAGCTCCATCGGCTGCTAGAGGTCGGGCAAATTTAGTGCTGGTTCCTTTGATCTGAAACGCTTTCATTTTTTCACTCTCCACAGAGATAGACACAAGGTCAGACTGACGGCAGATACATGAAAAACCTATATGGCCCTTATTGATTTAGTGGTGATTAACGATCTGAAGCGAAGGCCGGTGATTCACGGGCACACACTGTGCCTGGGAATAGGAAACAGAGAGCAGGGCAGCCTGCAGCCGCTGCCCGTGCTCGGGGCTTCGCACGGCTGCTCACGGATGTCCTGGCGCCGAGCAAATACCGGTGAGTGCAGAAACCCGCACGCTGCACCCTGCTCCTGTCTGCCTTGCTGCCTCTGTCCACTTTGGAAGTGGATCAGAAAAGAAAACAAGCCTCAAGTCTCTCTGCAGCCTTTCTGGGAGACCCTCTGGGYGCGTTCCTGGTGCCATCCCAGGGTCCCAAAGGAGGGTCCTTGAAGAGCATGTGGCACCGAGATGGTGCCTGTCTCTCCTTGAGCAGCTGTGGAGGGGGTCCCGCCAGGACAGCCCTGCTCTTGACAATGCAGCGGGGCACCCAGAGGATTCGCGGGGTCCAGCCTGTCCTTTGGGTGCCGGTGGGCGCCCTCCAGCCATGGTAGCTTCACAGATGGTTGCGCTTGCCCTCTTAGCGGGCAGGCTTGAGAACGTATGGAGCTCCTGGGTGGATGGTGATGTCCGCGCTGCGGCCAGGCTGCACCACCCCCGTGCCTTGGCCTTAACCACTCAACATCGGTATGGGGACGGGTAATCCTGAATTTGGAGGGGGAGCTCTGTCTATGCATGGAGGATCTAGACAGTGATTATGCAACTCTCCTATTTGGTAGCTGAAAAAACTTCCCCTGACTGTTTTTGCCTTGTGACTATGACTAAATCCATCRTGGTGCCACCACAGCTTGGTCTCTGCACTTGCTACTTTTCCAGTTGGTTTCTGCTATGCRTGCCAAGACCTAGATACATCTTAATAACCAAAAATTCATTGCAGTTTGCAATAGGCACTTGTTGCCTAGTGTTTTTCGGGGGAGGTTTGGTCTTTCTGCTCACCTAAAAGCAAAGATGCTTTCAGTCTCAGATTGCGTTAGTGAGGAGGTGGAGCACATGGGACTGCTTTGCTGTAGAACAGCGTGACCCTTCTTGAGCCTTGCAGCTCCAACCTGGATTCAAAGAGCACAGAGACTCATCCAGCAGGAGGACATTAAACATGGGAGATCCACCAAAACCTGGGGCCAGGGAGGAGATGGGAGCGCTGGTGGCGGCGTCGGGGGCTCCTGTGACTCCGTGTAAGTGTGTTCTAGGAACGACATTGCAGAGTTGCTGCTGATGTATATGTGTTTGTGTATATAGGTATATACGGAATATTATTTCTTCACCTAGCAATGCAGCCAAGCAGGTCGGTGGAGCGTGGTGTTTGTATGCACAGAACAGCAGTTATGCAGGTCCCAGGGAAGCCAGGATTCCTGCTTGTAGCAGGTGTATGGAAAGAGGTGCTGCGTTCAGAAGCATTGTGGCAGGAACATGGGACTCGAAGGCCCCTTGGCCAAGGTCCTCAGGTGCTCCCAAGCCTTACACTGTTACTGCCTGGTGACTTGCTGAGCCCTTGGAAGAGACGCTGCCTGRTGGGCATGGTCCTCCTGCCCCCCTCCTCCTTCTCAGCCTCGTACCCCAGCACCTGCACAACCCCTTGGCAGTTCTGCCCACAAATCCTGCTGAAAACTAACTAGCCTGACAAGTWGGAGTAGCCCCCAGGTACTGGAAAGGAGCTGGGTGAAGAAGGTAGCACCAAAGATGACTTGGTAGCTGCTCCTCTGTTTCCCCTTCCCTCATTCCTGGCAGAAAGCAGGCCAAGRCTCCGGTGGGCTGGGAAGTGGTGGCCGCTGTCCTGTCTCTGCTGGTTCCCTGTCTGACACCACCAGCTCTTCAAGGGTGATCGTCCTCTACCCGGGACTGGACAGCCTCAGTTACCAGGTGGTGATAACAGGGTAAGAACCGCAGCAGGACCTGTTTGCAGTACTGCTGTTCCTCCAAGCCCAGTGCAGGGGTGTCGCTGAGGACAGCACTAAGCCTGTATAACCAGCTTCAGAGACAATGTGCAGTAACTGGACACGTACGGTCACTTGCAGCTTAGTCAAAGGCTCTGTGTTTAACTTGCTCTGTGGCAGGAGCCAAGGAGATGTTTTGAATGTGCAGAGGAGCGGGAGCTGTGAACCCTGGACTGTGTCCTCATGTCTCCCTCAGCTGCAGCTCGGCAGCCCTCTCCCAGGCTCCCTCCATAAGCTAATTCACACAGATTCACAGAATATTTAAGGTTGGAAGGGACCTCTACAGATCATCTAGTCCAACCTTCCTGCTCAAGCAGGCACACCTASAGCATGTGGCACAGGGTGGCATCCAGGCGGGTTTTCAAGACCTCCAGAGTAGGAGACTCCACAACCTCCCTGGGCAGCCTGTGCCACTGCTCTGTCACCCTAACAGTAAAGAAGTTGCTCCTCACCTGGAGACGAAACTTCTTGTGTTTCAGCTTGTAATGGCCCTCAAGCGAGAGCCCTTGGAAACCCTGCTGTCCTCAGCAGCCCCGGCGCTGCCGGAGGCCACGTCCCAGGCCCTCGGAGTGTGCAGGATGGGAGCAGGAAGGGACCCCAGCTGCAAACCGAGCTAAAAATGTCCCTCATGCCGGTGGTGTGTCAYGCACCTTCCCGATGACCATGTTTACCTGCTCCTGGGGGGTAGTTTAGAGCTGCGCTGTGCCCCACACCACTGCTGTTTGTTAACAGAGCCTGATGTGCAGCCCTCCAGCTTCGATGGGGCAGATGCCGGCGGGACAGCAGGACGTGGGCAGCCCTGTGGCCATGGGCGGCCTGCGGCAGCACCCGCGGCACCGCGACGGGAAACGGGCACCRAGAGGCGCCCACGGAGAGGGACACACCGTCTGCTCCCGAATTAGCCACTGCGACCAGGCCAGGTTGGTTTTCCTGTTTACTCTCTACGTGGAAAATAAGGAGAGGGAGGAAAAAGAAAAACCTCACCCTAGTCAGGCTAAAAAAAGCCTGCCATGTGGGCGCCCTGAAATTGGACCTTTTTACTTTTCTTGCTCATCCAGCACAGCCTCAGTGGAGTTCAGGTGCGTGGTCAGCAGGCAGTAGTGACAGTAATGCAGATAAAGAGGGATGCTGTGATAGCAGCTCCCTCATAAGCGTTATTATTTCTTCTTGCACAGAAAGCTGCTCTAGGGCCTGTTCACCTGTTCAGTGACCGCCTGTATTGAGTTTCCTAAAATGTGGGAGCCGTGGAGGGGACCTGCAGGGTTTGTGTCAGTTGTGTGCGGGGGCACAAGGCCCACACATGAGAATACCTGAGATATCAAGCAACAAAAGGCAGAAGGGAGGAGGTTATTTTAATTCAGATGAAAAGGAGCTGAGCTCCCTGTCTCGGAATCATCCTGAGCAAATGGCTCTGTAGAGAAGCTGCAACCTCCTGGTGCTGGCTTAGTGTTGTTCCCCCTGCCTGCTGGCAGGAACATTTCYTTATCACGAGTCAGGTTTGTTTCTAAGGAGCCACGAGATTGTACCTGCTTGTCTAATTTGTACAATGGGGAGAGATGCTGTAGGAGGGTAATACAGATATATCGATTAGGGAGCCAGATTTGAGCTTAGGAAATGGTCTCTTGCACAAAGCAGAGAAAATGAGGCAATATCTTGTGCTGTGCTCCCTTTGCAGGAGTCAGTAAAATCACCCAGGCATTTCCAGCGTGGCAGCGCTGGCCCTGGGCATCGCAGGGGGTCCTGCTAAGTGGGGAAGTGGTGCTTGTAACAAGGTGATACTCCCATCCCCTCTGCATCGGCCCTGAAATCATTGCTCCAATTCTGCCTGCGCCCCCAGGGACGAGCACGAGAGCATGACTTCATGCACGATGACACTTCTGGGGTGCGAGGCAGCTGAGGATTATCAGGCAACGAGACACAAAAGACCACGGCTAAAGGTGAAGAAGCCACATCATCCTTCCAGCATTTCACAGCCAGATTGTGGAAAAAGGAGTTTGCTGGATGGAGTTTGACCAGCAGAAGCCAGCAGTCAGGGCAGATAAGATAGCRCCGTTCTGGAAAGCAGAACTGATGACTGCATTTTGGTTTTACAGCATCGCAGTGAGTTATTGGGATCCTAAACATTGCAAGCGCTGAAGAATTGCTAAATCTCATTTGCCTTAGGCTGTTTGTCCCTAAAGATACTGAAAGATGAACTCTCTCTTCCCTTTTATAATTAGCCGTAATCTTATCTGCAGCCTCCAGAGCACCTTAGCAGCTCCCCAGGGAGATGCACCCRGCGCCCCGGAGCTTGCGCTCCCACATGTGCCCATTTGCCCCGCAGCCTGCGGAGCTGTCGGGGTCTTTCTACTGGTTGCACTTGAAAGTGGGACACGAGCTCAGGGGGGTGGGTGGCTCCTTGCTGGCCGGGTGCCTGTTCAAAGCAGCCATCACGATCCTCCCCATGGCTGCCCTGGCTTACAGGCCGCACCAGTGCTCACCCCAAGAGCGGGGAGCCCGGGGGGCTCCGGCGGGCGCAGGYGACCCCGTCCTGGGCACGGCTGCTGCCACCAAGGCCAGGGACACCCTTCCTGTTGGCACCCGTGCCAGCGCCATGCTGCACTCATGCAGTCCTGCTCAGACACCCGTTTAGTGCCCTGAATAAATCCCATGCGAGTCGTGGATTAAAAATGTGGAGTTTGAAATGGGCAGGAGAAAAGGTCTTCTCTGACAAAGCTCATACTCGATGCTGCTTCACTAAGAGGGATTTCAAGACGTGGGAGTTGGCTGGTTCTTACCACCGTTGTTCTATGTTACCTTTTTACATTAGTCTAGTTTTCAGTCAAAACGAAATGCCACGTAAACTGTGTACCAAAGTGTAAAAATACTGTGCTGACCTAACAGCAGGGTAATTGCACAAGACGTATTTTCTGCAARCCTTTCTGGTTGGGCAGAAATAACCAGGTCCAGGGCGCGTAATGGGATTAATCAGCTTGCTCTTTCTGTCAGGGTCACGGTGACTTGCCGGCAGCTGCCCACATCGTCCTCTTTGATCTTTTGAAACGCGGGCATTTTTGCTTTCTTTCAGATAAGTCCCTGAGGTGCTGGGAGCTGAGGCCAGGGTGCGTGTGTGGCCTCGTTCCATCCCAGCGGGAATCATGGTAGGGCTGGAATAACCAATACCTTAGAGGCAAGTAAGCTGTGAGTGAAGGATGCTTCAATGCTGGGTTCTTCTGCGCAAAAGCAAAATAAATGAGCACACGAGTGGTTCATGACCCTGCTGTGGTAAGTGCACTGCTCGGCGGTCGCAGGCAGGGAGCGATGGGGTTTTCTCGTGGAGCGGGGCCCTGCGGAGCTGCTTCCTGCCGCTTCGGCTTCCTGTGCTGGGCTGTGCAAGGACGAAAAGTGCAGGGAAGGAGGAGGAGGAGGAGGGCTGGGGCGCTCTCGCAGACATGTGACTACTGAATCATCCACCCACTCTCCAAGCTGGTTTGCCCGCACTTAAAATCCTAGTGTGGGAATGGGCCATCGGGCCTGGCCTGTCTGCACGCCAGACCGCTTCCCTGTGAGGATGACAGCGGTGCTGAAGGCTGCACGAAGTGCCCGGCCCCGCGTCAGGGCTCGCAGCGACAGCCACGCGAGGCCTCCTGAACTGCACAATGGTGCGAACAGCCACTACTGAAAGACACAACGGTGCAGGCGGCCGCTTCTTGCCGGCCCCCATTGGGAGCAGCTGCTTTGGGGCAGGACACGGGCTCGTCCCCTGGGAGAGGGGACCGGCGTCTCCCCAGTGCAGAGCCCGCCAGCAGCACCACGTATACGCACCACCGGGGCACAGTGTGGCGGCGTGCTTAGAAATAAGGAGCCTGTACTGGAGAAACAAACGTATATGCAGTGGAATAATGACAATTTGGGGGCCATGCAGTACCTTTCACATCATGTTACAGAGTAAAACAGGCACAGTGGCRTTAAAGGGCTGTCTGACAGTACTAAAATCCAACTTTGCATGGTTTGTATTCAAACGGGCTATAGTTTGCCTTGGGTTTACCACATATTTTCATCCTGCTTGCAAAACATCGTTATCACAAATTGCAAAAACCGACCTTAGCTTCATTTGAGCAGAGTGAAGCCAGCACAGCCATGCACCCTGTCTCAGACGCGTGCGGCTGGCCGAACACTGCTACATGGCAGGAGGTTTTTGCTCAGAGATAATTCAGTTTGCAGCTTGTTCTTTTTCTTTATTTTCTTCCCCGGCATCCTTGGCCTTGGACTGTGAAAGCAGTTTGCATTCAGTGCAGCCAGGGCACAGTCTGCCCTGCTTTAGAGGACAGCCATAACAAGGCTTTTTGCTGAGGGCTGACATGGCCTCTCTGCATGCAAGTTTGCAGCCCTAAGCCTGATAATTTCTGTGATCCTGCTTGTATCTGTTCTTGAGGAGACGCTCATGTCCATCGCTAAACTCCTTCTGAACTAAGGATGCCTATTTAAAATAATATGCTTAAATATGAATACAAAGCCAGAAGGCTGTTTAACCTATGGCAGGTCAACCCAGGTGAATTTGCAGATTGCCAGAGCCTTGTTCTTCCTTGACAGAGCCTGAGACACCTACCTGTCCTACGGGGACAGTCCTGAGGGGACTTGAACAAGGGGATGAAGTCCCTTTGAGATATGTGACTGCCAGCAGMCTCTCTCCAAGGGGAACAGGGCTGGTATACAGAGAGGGATATTGCTCATAGTGCAGAAATTGCTCATAGTGAATGAGTAAATGCTGACCCAGTCCTTCAGAGCAGTTGCACCCTGAAGTGAATGAAAATGCTTCAGTGTTGACTGTGGTGCAAGGCAGTGCTGGTGAGTGTTTCTAATGCTCCGTCACTAGCCGTGTGTCACCAGAGAAGCAGCTGGGTGGCCTGGTCACGGCCCTGCTGGTGCTCGAGGTCCGAGCGCCTGCCCAGGGCTGCAGACACGTGGGGCCACCGCGGGCCCCCTGAGTGCTGTCATGTGTCAGGTCATACGGCGCGTCTTACACCAGGAATCAAATGACTCTGAAAAATCAGGACTTGAAAGTGCTTTGRCATAGGCAAAAGCAGAATTTAAGGAAAAATCTTCCCCCGTCTTACTCAAGGGAAGTTTAGTATTGCACAGATGACTTGGAATTTTAAGTGCTGAAGTTTTTAAGTGCCAAAGGTYACTGGTGAGATGTGTTTTTCCTTGGACAGCGGGATCTTCCATTGCTCAGTTTCGGAAACAGACGACACACTTTCCTGGGGAACCTTTGGGCTTTACAGTCAAGAATAACAGGAGCAGTGACATAGCATTGCAGGCTATGGCTGGCGAGAATGTTAACAGCTCATCTTGAAGTTCTGCAGTATTTCATATGTGAACCCTGTGTGCTTTAGCWGGTCTGATAAAGAGGCTAAACTTCCAAGCCTTTCTTTGCAATGGCRAAAGAGTCCGGGTAACCTCCAGCCCAGCTCAGGTCCTTGCGCTTGGCTCTCCAGGAGGACCAGGACACCAGGCCTGAGCTGCTGGGCCGGGCAGGTGRACACTCGCACTGCACATAGCACACGCACTGCCCCACACAAGAGCTGCTCCTGCGTGAGTACAGGCTGACCAGGGTGCTTGTGATCTCACGTGCCACCTCGCTGCTCAGCAACACCAGGGAGAATCAAATTATATCAGCGAATCTCTTGCTCGGCTGCCTGCAGAGAGCTGACGCGGTGGCTGAGGGTTGCATTGCACTGCAAAGACCAACTCTCCCCAGTATCCTGGGGTCACCCTGCCTGCAGCTCCTGCAGGAGAGCAGGAACAGGCTGGAACAGGCTGCCCAGGGAGGCTGTGGAGCCTCCCTCTCTGGATGTCTTCAAAACCCCCCCGGACGCCACCCTGTGCCACATGCTCTAGGTGTCCCTGCTTGAGCAGGAAAGTTGGACTAGATGATCTCCAGAGGTCGCTTCCAACCTTGAAGATTCTGTGATTCTGTGAGAGCAGCTCCTGAGGCTCCAGCTGCCGCCTTTGCCGGGCCCTCAGCTCCAGGCTGCCGCAGGATTCTCCATCTGCCGGGCACGGGTGGCCTCTCGTGGAGCGTCAGGCTATTGCGGCTGCCCGCGCCAGCACTGAGGTGACTCTCGTGGAAGAATTCCCGCTGCGCTTGTGCCTTGTCCCTCACTGAGCAGCGGTTTGGCCTTAAATATTGATCTTTATTGATTAATCTTGATATGACTTATTATTATTGAATAATCTTAATATGATCTATTGATTAATCTTCACTRAGCAGGAGGGATCTAGTCTGCAATCAAGGATGTTAGGTGAGCCTGGAAAAGTGTTCAGAAAGCTCTGAGGTAGCTGAGCCCCTCACTTTTTCACTTTTTTTTTTTTTAGTCTCCTCTTTCTAGCAGGTTGTTTCCAAGTTTCAGCAGTGGGACAGAGAAGGATCCATCCTTTTGTGAATCATAAACTTCGTTTCCTCTCAGAGTAATCAAATAACCTCCTGGGACCTGACATATGAGTGCTGAGGACCCAAGGTCTGGAGCTTTCTCTGTCCTGCTGATGTTTGTAGTGTGTCAAGTACCTCTTGGTTGAGTCTCTTGGCACTCAGTTCCTGCCTGTTTCCAGCCCCACTAAAGGTGAGTTAAGGTAGGTGGGGGTATGGTGTGAAATGGTTTCATGGGGGAGCACCCAAGGGGGCTGCTTCCTGACAGGGTGTCCATGGGTGCTGGGCAAGAGAAACGTCTCAGGATCCCAGGCAGGTGCTTGGGACCGGCAAGATCATTGTAGGGACAGACTGCATGCAGAAACAAGCTCAGGAGAGAGAACTGCGAAGAAGAGATTAGGGAAAAAAACGTCCAGGATCACATCTGCACTCAGTTATACCTAGTTAAAAAAAGCAGTAGCTTCACTGGAGTCCTGTGGGCTGAAAAGGGGAAGAGCTCCAGACACTGAGTCACATTGGCTTTGGTGAAGAAAGCCAAGTTTGCAGCACATGTGGCTAACAGTGCCCTTTAAGAACGTCTGTCATGCATGGGCAGAGCAAGAAACGCGACGCGAGAAGCCACTCTCAGTCATGCCAGGCTAAACCAGCCACAGCGGCAGCGAACGCAGACCAGTTAGGCCAGCACCAACGAGGTGCAAAGGAGCAGGAAGACTCTCCCGGGTTCAGGGCCCCCTGAGGAGAGGAAATACCATGAAACGCCTGTAGAAATGAACGATACRGGTATCACCTCACACGTGAGGCCCTGGCGTGGCCGCCGGCCGGCAGGCCCCGGCCTTGTGCTGGCCGCCGGGTGCCACTCTCGGCCAGCGCAGTGGCGGGCGGCCGCTCCGCTGGGAAGTAGCCGCAGGCTCSTCCTGCGGAGCAGAGCGGCGGGTTTCCTCTTCCTCCCGCGGCCGCAAGGCCCAGCGCTGCAGCCGAACCCTTTCTGAGAAGTGACGCAAATAGCTCAATGACAGGGCAGGCACAGGCCGGCTGACAACAGCTCTTCAGGCTGGGAGGAGAACGTAAAAAAAACGCATAATAACATGGCCAAAGAGTTATAATTACACTCCCCTCCTTGGAGGGAACGGTGTTTTAGGTGCAAAGTTATCAAAACACAGAGGGACGTATTCATTTTAAGTTTTAAGGGAGACCCAGCTCTGTGCAGCCCCAGAGAACCAGGGCTCCTCACCCCTCAGCCTGAGCACTGGGACAAGCAAAACCCCCAGACCTGCATCACCCGCACCTGAAACCTGCCCTGCTCCYGGSAAAACCTTTGCTGAACCTGAGAGGMCAGAGAGGGAGATGATCCAGCACTAAAGGGCACTCTAGTCTSAACAAGGGTCTGCAGTCCTCAGCCACCATTTTTCATGGAGCAGCTGCACCACAAACACAACTTTGCACACACAAAAAAGGAATGAATGGTTGAATATGATCTCATTCAAACTGCAATAATAAAAAATAAAATGTTTAGCACAAAGCTAAGCTTGACCCAGGCCTGCTGCTGCTGACTGTGCCACACGGTATGAGCCTGGAGCGACTGCGTTAGGAAAATGCTAACGTGAGTGGGAGCTCCAGGGCTGCTGTGGGTGCGAAGGGCCACCACGAGCGACCCTCAGCCCTGCCTGCCGTTTCGGCTACGGYTCTCCTGCCAAAGAGCTAATCTTTACATGCCTTGGCCTTTCCCAACACATCCTGGTTCAGAAGTTCAGCAGCTTCAAAGCTGCATCTGATCATTAACCCTGAAAGATTGGAGATTACTTAAGAGTTTAAACTGCATGTTTGAGATGGTTGAGGCGCACAAAGTTCAGATACAAATCTGTGGCCAAATCCCAGGAAAAATCTTCATAAAGTTCAAGAGTGAGAGTCAGGGTTTTGCTTCAGCTTTTTGTTGTCTGCAAATGTTCAGCCAGCTCTTCACAGAAACCAAAATGTTTGCACTGCTGGTAAAACATCATCTGGCTCCAAAACCAGAAGCTCCATGGCCACTTTGTGGGGACGCTTGCAGTTCTCCATGCTGCTGAGGTTGAAAACTGGCCTTTGGTGCCCCAGTCCAGAGCAGCGGAGCAGATGTGGTCTCAGTGGTAGCAGCAAGAGAGGAGGACCCAGTGCTCTTGCCCGCTGGCCACACATGGGGCCCTGCAGCCCTCCTGCTCTGGAAGGGGATGATGGCGCTGCACTCAAGGCAGCCCATACACATCAGAGTGTGGGGACACAGCACTTCCCCCTCGGCTCCATGAGCACTGTGAGCTGCCCCTTGGAGTTAAAGGCTTGGGAAGGATCTTAAGGAGTGCCGAATTACATTGGTATTCTCCTTGATGGGATTTAACCTTAATGCAACTCATTAGTCCTAGCCGTGGAAGTCGTGAACCTGATGATGGTGCCAAAGGATTAATTTAAGCCTGAATTCCTCAGGTACAAGCTCAAAGAAAGGGAGCTGAAGGTCGCTTGGTGAAGGGAGCACATTGATAGAGACCCATCTGTAGCTGGGAAGAGGACAAGCTGGGTTTGTGCTTTGTCAGGAGCTGTGGGGACTGTTACCTGTTAACGGTTGTCTATGTTCAAGTCAAGAGCATTTGACATGGACACAAATTGCCCTTGTTATTTTATTTTCACATTTCCTAAAATTGCACCAGATTGGCTGAGCAGGCTGGCATGTATTAGTCCTGAAAACAAGGCACTGCCACATCTCCAGTGATGGCTCGTGGTGCTTTATGCTGTTACCTTGACAGAAATATGCATGTCATTCCTTCTGCAAGAACAGCTAAGCCTTCCTTGCTCCGTGTGGGTCATCTCCGCCCTCAGCTGCCCTGCTCATGGGTTGCCTCTCCTGGGAGTGCTCCCGGCAGCCTTTTGTGCCTCGGATCCTGTTTATTCCCTAGCAACTTAGGACCCTTATTTGTCACCTGGGCACAAAACAGCTTCTCATTTTGAGCCTGCAGAAACATCCACTTGAGTGTTTTTGCCAGTAAAATGATTTATTTTTTTCCAGCAGAGTTGCAGACATTAAATTGCACTGCAGAATTGTATCACAAGTGGGAGCATGTGCAGGCAGAGGGAGCAACGCTGCAAAGTCAGCTCTGAGGGCAAGTAACAGAAAGGTGGGACATGTTCTGGGCAGTGGGGGTTTCCCTCAATGAGTGCCCAGATTGCAAGAGACCTTTGGAAAAATGGAAATATGGGTACTCTAGGATATGGATTTTACAAATGAGCAAGCTCCTTCCTAAAACAGCAAGCTCTTGTGGCAAGTARCACGGACCATGGCTAAAAGCTTGGAGAGCTGTGGCAGTACCACGTGGTGGCTGTGTTTCTGCTGGATCTTGACTATCTTGGATCTTTAACCTTCAAGTGGAAAAGAAGGTGTCACATTAACAACCCAATTATCCATTGAGCTGGGGCCACTGTGCACTTCAGCTCTGCTGCTGAACATGCTGGCCATTGGGAGAAAGGTTGTGGAGACACCCAGTGAAGCAGGCAGAGCCCTATAGCTATGTATAGCTATAGGTATGTGGAGGAGAATAAGGCTGCTAAGCCTCTTTGAGCTAAGGATGGATGTGAAGTCMCTCAGCGGAGCTAGAATTAGACTCCCAAGTTTGAGTTAATGGGTTGCCAGCTCAGGCTGCTGCAAATCGGCTAGGGACAGAGGTGGGTTATTTTAAACAGTTCTTGGCGCTGTGTTTTTCACCAGGGCACCGGCAGCTCCAAGGTAAGGATGCAAAGGCCCCAGGTAGCCAAGGTAGATGTCCAGGGTTATGAAATGGGGCCACGCTCCTACTGAAAATGCAGAGAATAAAACTTGACAAATGATAAAGCTTAAGCCTAAATGTGCCATATCCAAGTTATTTACCTGTGAAGGCTGAGTTTCCAGTTTGCCTTATGGTGGTGGTTTGGTTTGGCATGAGGCTGGCAGGCTGCTGCTTGCTGCCTACCAGACCTGGCATTAACGCAGGTCTCCCATGTGCATTCTGCTAAACTGTGGCCCTCACATTCCCCTGAATCTCTGACACAGCTAGAGACACTACAAAATACCTTGAAATGAGGCTTTATAATGTCTGAAAGAGCAGCCTACCCCACTTCTAACACTCTAAACCTTGTCAGAATTAACATGAGAGGAGTTACCACCACCTTTCCCCATACCTGTGTCCAGCAGTGCTCGCTCTACAGCCCTCTGAAGGCATCAGACTCTCATTTAGGGTAGGGTTGGGGCTTGTGTTTGGGACTGTGGCTGCTGCCTCCTCTATTGAGGGTGACAGGGCTGACAAAAGCCAGGGGTTTGTTTTTACCATCACGACTGGGCCTTCCGTTATGGATGAGGTTGAAGGCAGGTTTATTGCCACTGCTAACCCAACCTTGTTCCCAACACTGCTGCTAATGTACACTGCTATTTACTAAGTTCTCACAGTGATGCAGAGGAGCCCTGATACCACCGTGATCACCAAGCCTCACTCCTGTCCTTAGGGGCTGTATATAGGGCAATGCAGCCAAAACTTAGTTCCTCTTAGCCCTCAGAATCGTTGTGCCTCCATCTCCAAGCTGCCCATGCCCTGAGCAGGAGATCCCGGATCTCCTTCTGCAGGCCCATTCCGCACAGGAGACCCRTATGGGATCCAGACCCCTCTGTGTGCTGCTCATAGCCATTTGTTGGGCTTCAACAAGCTGCCACACACCAACATACCTCAGGGAACAGTCCTGAGCTCCGACACAGCCCCTGCAGTCGTCTTTTGTCATAGAAAAAGCACAGCTCAAAAAAAAGAAAAGCAAACCTGTTGTACGGCTTGACTTTTCTTAATGGCTCTGGGGGTCAGAGGGACTCGCGCTGCAGACAGCAGCTTGTTCCCAGAGCTGAGGCACTTGATGAATTGCTGCAGGTCCAGATCCAGCAGACAGCCCAGGCACTTCCCGAGCCCACGCTTGCCGCAGGACTGTAGGGAGCAGCTTTCCCAGCAGCAGCAAGYGCAGGGCAGACAAGACAAATGGCTCATTTCCTCTTCAATGCACCACACCGAAGCAACCTTTGATTAAAAGCCCTGCTTGAGGAGGTAGAGCAAGAATGATGAAGCGACAGGCACTTCTAAAGGTCATAGATGCTCCCTCTTAATGGCAAGTTTGCCTTCTGTGACTGACACAAGCTGGACGGTGCAAGTGTCTCCCAACTGAGGTGCATTAAAATGAAGGAACGTTGCTCACCGGAGTGCCGGGCCCACCAGGAATGGTGCAGGCTGCCGAGCGCGGCGCGTGCGCGGCGAGGAGCAGCTCCCCACACTGCCACGGGGGGTTCTCCCGCACTACAATAAATAAGCATTAATTTGTATGAAAACGTTAATGGCAGAGAGACATAAATCATATTGCTCCTATCATATTGCTCCATTATAAATATACACTGCGGCTTAGAAATGTGTTCTTGCTTCTCAGATATAGGAAAGTGTGTGTGCATGTGTGTGTATAAATAAGACAGGCATATCTATAAATAGCTATGTATAATTATATGTGTGTTGTACACATGTTAGTAGCTAAAAATACCCGGTAATCAGACGTTCTCCCGAGAACAAATGTTTGAAGGGATGCACCGAAGGCTGGYGCATAAGATTTTCCTAAATATTTTTTACATCATGAGCACTGTAGCTTAGCAACCATTGTTTTATGCAGGGATGGCAGTACCTCAAGGATAATCGTGGCTGGCCTTATTAATGGCGCTCTCATGGCTCCCGAATGCGTAATTGGGCYAGACGAGGAGAAGAGAGGCTTTAATCAAAGAGCGGTGCTGCGGCTGGCCGTGAGCTCCCACTTGCACGATGCTCTGGGCAGCAAAAGAAACATCTAGCTGAAGAGCCTGAGCTGTCTGAACGCTTTTCTTGGCTGGAAACGGAGCAGAGTGGGGCACTGCGGTGCTCCCAGCAKGACGGGCTTGCTCATGGAGAAGCTACAGGCTGAGGCAATGCARCAAGCGGCAGGCAGGCGCTTTCCACCCTCCTGTCATGACTCGCTAGTGTCTGTGCAAGCTATTGTCTTCTCTGCTGTTACCAGGCGTTAGCTGCTCTTCTGTGAGGGAGAAGCCTGCACGCAGAGCCTCGTGGGCACTGCTGCATRGGCTGCAAGGAGCCTCTCGCAGGGCCAGGGCAGCAGCGTCGCCTCCGAGGCCACCGCAGCGCTCGGCTGCTGCTGCCCCCCAGCACCATTGCCCGGGACCAGGGCACGCGCTCCGGAGCCTGGCCTCACACCGCATTCCACAATACCACAGGCCAGGATACCACAGCCCAGAGGATACTGCATCCCAAAGACCCTGCACTCCCCTGGGACGCAGCGGACGCTGCCAGACGTTACTCATACGCCTGTGACTGTCACRCTCCTGGCTGATGAAGATATTGGCTGCAATATTAGTATAGGGTTATGTAAAAGTAGAAGCGTTTTATATAAGCCCATTTTATCTGCAAACCTTTTATATTTAGAACACCTATTTCTATTGGAAACACTAAAACCRTGTTACATAAGAGCCCGTTTAAATCCTTTGGCTTAAGGTTTTGCAGGGGGAGGGGTGGTTTAATGCGCAGTACATTCAGGGTACGTTGTACATCAAAGCCTCAATACGCAGCTGCTCTTGCAATGCTTTTTGTTTTCACTTCACAACACCTCGACAATAGCAGAATATTTGGCTACCGGGAAATTTTCCCCTTCCTCAGTGCCGTGTTTGGAAATATTCATCTGTAATGAGCCGGATGTTTTGCCAACACAGCAGAGGGAGCTCAGCCCTGCTAGCTGAACTCCTTCAAGTGCACAGGGTTACAACATTTGGGAACATTACTGACATCACTTCAGCGACAGCAATGTAATTCTCAGAAATGTGCGGCACATTCGGAGAGCGGCTGACTGGAAGCGATTATTTAGCAATACGGAGAGGCTGACTGATCGCGTCCTGGTACGGCTGCCCAGCTTTTCCCTTGAATTAACTCTTCCCCAAGCCCTCCCCAAGGGGAAGGGAGGAAAAATGGTGGCAACGGTAGTAAAATAACCATAAAGTAACGTGTAATGGCACGGCAGGCAGCTGAACTGCCCTGGGTTTATGTCTGCATGGCTGCAGATGCCGGCCTTAGGGCTGGCCCTTGCCGCTGAAGCACCAGCATGAAAAGATTTGCTCCCCACCATCAGAACAAGCTGCTTCCTCACGGGCTCCACCACGTCCTGGTGTAGCCTGAGGGCCTGGCTGCCCTCCACCCTTCGCTTTCTGGTGTTAGAAACTGCAAAAACAGGGAGCATGAGGAAGGGCTGCCAGGAACCCATCACAGCGGAGGTGCCGCCCCGCTACAGGCCTGACCGGCTCTGCGGCGGCAAACTGCAGCTACAGCGACGGGTGTAAGAACAGTCACAACAGAACAAGAACAGTCACACCGAGCCTCCCTGACCCGGACACCAGCCGTGTGCCCAGGAGGGMCCGACGGGGCGGCCGGCCTCGCTGCTGCCCTCCGGCATGGGGCTCTGTGGGGCGATGGGCCGCAAGCCGCTGAGGATGGCGCGGGCTGGTGCCACCGCTGCGGCCACCCGGCTGCTCCCCGCCGCCCGCTCGCACTCGGGGTGCTCGCGGCCGCCCCGCTCCCCGCCGCAGCCCACGGGGGAGCAAAGAGCTTAAGCGAATTCTTGTCATACTTCATCGAGCCAGACATTGCAAATTGGATTAAAGTGGTGCCTGCAGAGATTTGGGAGCCACATACTTAAAGCGAGCGTTAATTCGAGCTGGTGGATGGCTCGTAACGGGAAGGTCCTGTCCCYGCCGCACACAGGGACCCGGCCTGGGGGACACGAGCCCTCTGGCGCTGCCGCCAAGCAGGCCTGACCACACGTTGGGGCTCCTCAGAGACATGATGCCAAAATTCATGCCAAATGAATTCAAAACAACGGAGAACTTAAGGTTAAAAAATACAGGTATCCTCGCTTTTCCACTAGGGTAATGTGCTAGGGCTGGTTGCGCGGGGTTGGGAGCCTCTTGTCCCAAGGGAATTGCAGGGGGGATCTGCCGGCGCCTACCCAGGCTCCAGGAGCAACAGCCCCTGACTCCGGCTAACGCTCCCCCTGCGCGTACGGCATCGCCTCACGTTACTGCTGGTCTGTCACGAACATCAAGGGATGCAGCCGCATATGCAACCTGCCTGGGGAGTTTTATGGGTCCGGCCACCCCACCGAGCGCAGGACKGCAGCCCTGGCGCTCCAGGCAGCGCCAACACAGGCATCCCATGAGATGATCCATGAGATGATCCTCCCCGAGATCCTCCTCTCTGCGGAGAGGAGCCCCGGCCAGGCAGAGTGCTGGCCTGAACAGGAGCAGGGTGTTCAGAGCAAGGCTCCGTGACCGCAGAAGATGAGCAAGTGTGGAGCAGTTTTCACCCATGAAAACCAAGATTTCCTGCACCCTAATGTTTGTTTTGTCTTCGGGAATAGGCCTGTTGTTTTAGTTTTGCAGCAGCTCAATGACCTCCGTCGCTGCGGGGTTAAGCCCGTGTCCRCGTGTGCCTGCGCTGCCCGGCAGTGCCGCCGCTGCAGGGCCGCCGTGGRCTGCGGAGCGCTGGCGGGCGCAGGGCGAGGAGCATGGGCCAGCGCCCAGCTCGCCGCGTGCAGGGCGCAGCCAGGCCGGCCCGGGCAGGGCGAAAAGCTGCAGCGCCTCYGCCAGCCCGGCCTTGGCCCCGAACACACCAGAAAGCGGGCTTTGGCCCTAGAGGAGCCCYGGCACAAGCACGGGCCTGGCAGCCTCWCCGCTCCCAACCGCCCGTCTTCAGGCAACGCCGCGCTGCCTCTCTCATGGACYTTCCAACATCCTGTTTTCACTACGGTTATTTTCATCTTCCTATTTCTCCTCACATTTTTCCTCCCGCCCATGCCAGCGCACACGGTAACTCCTGGCAGGCCGGGCGGAAAGCTGCTCCTCCGGCGGCGCCAGCGCTGTAGGGGCGGATGGGGTCGCGCTCGCACGTGGCGCTGCCCCACGGCCACCAGCCCCACGGCCACCAGCCCCACGGCCTCCCCGTGTGCTGCCACGTCGCCCTGGCCGTGGCTGAGGAAGCAAAACGCCTCCTTTATTGCGCCTATAATTAAGCGTCTATCAGGAAAGGGAAATTAAGCAAGTTACTGATTAACCCTGGGAACCACATGACACACGTGTCCCTGTTCCCTCGTGTCCCCCTGAGCCCGCGGTGCCTTTCCTGGCCAGCTCACCAGGCTTTAGGGTTCATTGCACTGCGTGGTATCTTCTGCCGCAGGCGACGCATCTCTCATCCCTCCTACGGGTCCTCAGCCCCATCGTGATAAGGTTTTGTACCTTGTCTCTCTGCAAATCTGCTCGATCCGGGAGGTTAGGCAGATAGCAAGGAGCAGAGCGGCACGGAGCAGCACCCGGAGAACGTCCCCACGCGCTGTGCGAGGCACCGGCTCGGAGCGGCGGCCCCGTGGTCCCGCGTGCGCTGCGGCCTCCACCTCACGGGAGTCACACGGAGCCATCGGCGCTGGCGGAGGCGCAACAGGACTTGGGGCCTGTGACCTGCGCAAAACAACCAAAAGGAAGACAAAGCATCATGGAAAAGTGGGGAAATGTCATGCACAAGTGTCCAAAGGATAACGTGGTGTGCAGAAGCAGCTTAATCTTTCAGTGTATCAGCACTGAATTTGCTAAGAAACTTCACGAAGAAATCAAAGCCTCAGACACACGGATATGACACAAAATAAAACCCAAAGCCATCTGCTTTCTCAAKCATAGGTTTTAAAAGTGTCCCTGCTAGCTACCCAGCTATTTGAAGAACTGTATTATTTAAATTTATATCCAAACAGAAACACAGAAGTCATAATAAATCTGTCATTCAGTTCTATGGCTTTAAGAAATTAAAAACAATACACTCAAGAAAGAAATTAAATAGAAGTGTCTTTAAACAGCTCCTGATGTTAAAGATTAATCCACGTTGAATTGAATCCTCAATAGCATTGAGTGAGAAAGCGACACTTTATTACAAGTGTCTGATTGCAGCACATCAATACCTAAAGTCTTCCCAAGGCTGCAAACTCAAAGTGTGTCTGTAAGCAGATTAAGATCAACCCCTTTGTAGAACAGAGGCTCTAACATGACCGCACTTGTGCTGCAGAAAGCCCTTCATCAGCAAGCTGGTGCCTCCAGAGGACCAGCTGTATGTGTCTCTTGCACCAGCCTTGTTGGGATTAGTGTAGCAAAGAGGAGAGCACATTTCACATCACCAGAGCCTTGGGGTACGCCTTGAGTAACATTGCAAAATTCAGATGTGAAGAAAAGCCTGCGTTTTTTAGACCTKCTATGTATTCTGAGACAGTCTAGTAATCTTTGCACAAGAAGACAAGAGACAGCATCCAGATCTTGGACTGTACCCAGTCACAGATCATCTCTGGAAGAATACACTAGGCCTAAACTAGAAGTTAGAAGCAATTTCAGCAAATGAAAGTTTGAAGGAAGGCATAAATAATCTGGAAAAATAGCAAATCAACTCTCTACCAATTACAAAACRAAATAAAAAAATGGAAAAAATGCAGCAATCCACTAATGATTCCTTAGTATCGAAACAGTAGAGCAGATCAATAGCAAGAGGAGCTCAGTCCAAAGAGCAAGATGTGTGGGAGGAAAGGCCCTTCCGCAGGTCTCTCTCCATGCAGTCATGCCCTTATTCAATGGACGTTCTTTCTAGCTGGTAAATCTGCTAACCCTGCTGGTGCAGAGAGAGATGCGACAGCCAGGGATGGAGCACTGCCACACTGTGCTGTGTCCTGGGGTACTGGAGAATTCAATGTCAGACAYGGGAAAAGATTTAAAAATCCTGCAAACCCACTCGAAAGCAACACGCTGCTTCAAGCAAGTGCTTCCCAATGAGCATATCCACCAATGCCTGGTACCGTCTGTGTCACAGGTGAACATTTTGTCAAAAGAGGAAACGAAGTCAGGGAGTGTGAAGTGGTTGTGCAAGGGGTRATGTTGCTGGCTCTGAGCCAACCAAGCCAGAATTTCACTGTCCGGCACCCAACCGCAGGAAAAAATAAACACAAAACAAAACATGCTGCCATATTTCATAACAGCTGTAACATTCTGGGTAGGTGACATAAAGGTTAAAAGTAATTTTGGCCGCAGCAGAGCAGCACGGAGATTACCRGAGGAATGCTATTATCAGTGCTCACCGGGGAAGGTCTGCTTTGCCGTCAGGATGCCAGAGGGCACGTCCAGAGAAAAGACCATGATATTATGCAACAAYTATGGGCAGCTATCGGCAAAACTATTTGCAGAACGTTGCAGCACCTGGTCAGCCCCGTGAACACATGCACTATCACACACATACGTAGTGTTTGGGGCATGCAAATGTTGTTATCACTAATTCCTCGGCAAAAGAAGGAAGCCACGGAGCCTTGCAACAGTCAATATTTTAAGGAGTTCTCAGATAACATTCAAAGTAAAATGGAAAACCATTTTAAATATAGAGACCCTTGAATGAGAGCTCAGTTATTCTAGGTATAAATGGTGATCTTGCTCGTGTAGCTTGTTGCTAAATACACCCCAGCATTACTTCATGGATTGCTCAGCTGAAGTCTGACGCAAACTGTGCTGGAACAGCAGACAAGAACCTGCGAGATTATGTAAGCATAAAAATAAGTCAAGGAACAAAGAACAGACTGGTTCCGGATTGCTGTGACCATCTTTTGATGGATACGGACATTCTGTTATTTAATTATGTGCAAAACCTCACTCAAAGGTTGACAAGAACTTCCTGGCCTCACCATTAGAAGAGCAACGTGCTCATAAATATAGGGGAAAAGGGCTGGGAGAACAGACTCAGTTCAGGGATGTTCTTTCTTCCTCTGTGCTTGTACCCAGAGCTAATCTGCACAGCAGAGCACTCCCCTGGAGCCTAGCGAAAAATCTCCCTGAATTTTTACTACATGTGCCTAGAGACCAGTGMCTATGAAAGGTCCACATTAGGAAAAACTTGCTACCTCTGACTAGCACAGAGCTTAGAAGGAAGGGGCACAACAAAGAGCGCACAGGGCTGCAGACCAGCATCCTGCCATATGGAAAGAAAATTGCAAGCAGGACTCCCCTCCCTTCCACCTTGTAAAAGAAGGCAGTAAAAACCTGTCCTAAAATAATGCCTGCAGGCAATAAGCCAGGCTAAAGTGAGAATTTAGCAGGATTTTCAATTTACGTAGCAGGCTAAGCTCTAAGAAATTCTGCAGCACAGCAAACAAAACCACTAGAGGAGAGAAACTGGAAAACAAGGTAAAAACAAGGTTAAAAGGATGTGTTTAAGCACACGATCAGAGCCATAGGCAGAGGCCCCCCTAACCTTTGGCTCTGGGTTTGGGTTCGTGGGCCTTTCTGGTGAGTTTTCCCTGAGCAGGGTGAGCCGGGAGCGTCTCCCTTCCCGCGGCCCCGGCGCGCGGTCCCCGCTGAGGCCGCAGGGACGCGCCACCATCCCAGCCCTCTGAGATCATCAGCAACAAGTTCTACTTAATTAAAATTAAATATCACTGGGAGAAAGTTAACTATCGCGACCGGGACCCATTGCTCAGAACAAACAGTTCGCAGTTATTAGACCCTGTGTGAGGACCGTGTTGAACACGCTCTGTCCTGCACTGTCAATAAGGGGGAACATCATCTCCTCCTGCTCAACTTAGACTGACTTTAAAACGCTGCCTTTAATCAAAAACCACTTAAGAGAAGAAGAGGTATTTTTCAGAAGATGGTTAGCGTCCTCATTTCTTATTTTTTTTTTTATTAAATAAGGGTGTTCATTTTAGTTGGCAAGTCCCTTGGCACTGAACAGTGGTGCCTTTATCTGGCTTATGCTTCAAGCCTCTTCCCTAATTTGTTTTCCGACAGCTCAGTTGCCAGCCCGGGGCTGGAGAGCAGCTCCTGGAACTGCCCCCCTGGTGCTGCCGGGCCGAACCCGGCCRCGGAGCGCGGGGCAGGAACCGCCCTCGGCTCCCGGCCGGCTCCTCGGACCCTGTCCTTTCTGCCTCCTCTCCCCAGCAAAACCTCTCCTTTGCCTAGGAAGAAACAAATCTCAGAYGTTTTCCAGCAGTGTATTTAACCTTGCATGATTTTTGGGAAGCGTTCCCGCTTTCTTTAAGCATCCCCACCCAGGGAATTACTTCTAGTGAAGCAGCAGGATGGATGAGCTACACCCTGCCCTACGAGTGCATCCTTTCCACSCTGGAAACCCAGGGGCAGCCGCAGGGCCGTTCCCCCAGCACAGCTCCATGTCAAGGGCAGTGAAGCAGCTCCCTGGGGTTAGGCTTGATCCAACTCCTCTCTCCTTGATTCCAAGTGCAAAATGCTCCCGTTCTACAAGTCATAAGCTTCTTACTCTTACACATTTTTTTTTTTTTTTAATTAAAAATAAAGTTGCACAAAGTGTATCTTTAGGCTGAACTGTTTCCAGTCTCTAAGTGCTTCCCACCCACTGCTTTCCTCCAATCTCAGGAAAAAGCAGACTGTCACACCACTCCGCAGCAGTCCCTCCCCCAGGAGAAAGGACGAGCCCGTTTCCTCCTCCCCACAGCTCCGAACACGTGCAGTGATGTGACTCTGTAAACAGTTACATAACGTAGCTCATCATATGCACTGCGCCCCGCGTCCCAACAGAGTTTAAGGTGCAGCTCCCCCTTTTAAGGGAGCTGTAGGCCCTGTTACCTGCCAGGGCAGCAGGGATGGGAGAAGCTGGAAGAGCTAAAACACTGTCATGGAAAAAGTAGCAGGAGTTTGCCAAAAGATGCAGCTTTCCTGTATGGCTAATGAGCTCCCTGAGGAGCAGTTTGGACATGAGGAGCGAGGGCAGGAACAGACACTACTGCTCCTCCTAAGGCTGGCTGGATGAGTAAGCTGGGCCCCGTCCCGTCCCCCAGCAGCAGTTACCTGGTGGTGCTTCTGACCCGGGTTAGGGCAGCGCTCCCGGCTGCGGGACACGCACCYGCGCCGGCGCTCCAGGTGCCAAGGACACGCCGGCCTCATGTTTTTCTCCCAGCAGATTTTCCACTTGGGTTATGTTCTGTCCCAACAGCTGATGAAAAGACAATGCAAACAGCAATGCTCACCTAAAGCCCGGGCTAACAGGCCAGGTTCCAGACGCTACGGCCTCCTTGAGCCCTTGCAGAGCACCCAAGGTTCCCCTGGGTGCCGGCTGCAGCTGCCCACGGCGCGACGGGTTTCGCGGGTCCCTGTGCAGGGCTCGGCCTCCGCAGCTCCGGGCGCTTCAGGGGCGGCCACGACACAAGTGCTGGTGCTTCCYGGAGCTCTCCGAGCGAGGGGCGCCAGGCGAGCAGCCCTGTCCTCGTGCCGGGCGCCGCAGCGGCCGCAACGCAGAAAGCATCAGCACCACCGCTCGTCCTTGCTGGCCATGTTTTTATTTGTCTCGTTTTAAACAGGGGAGCCAATGATACAGCGAGTATTTCCAAAAATCAGAAGGTAAAACAAATTTCCAAAAGACCGAGCTGCTACATGCTATATTTAACCTAATTTTATTCATGCTTGCTTTTGAGGGAGGGAGGGAGGGGGACAGGAATCATTCAGTAAAAACATACAGTAAAAACAAAATGTCTCACCATATAGAACTTTAACCTACAGTAATGTTGTACCTTAATTATTTCCATGCACACAACTAACATTACAAAATTTTTTAAAAATGAACACAATTAAGACTTCTAGGAGCATTTTATAATAAAGCAATTCCTAATTTCTTTTGTAGAGATCAAGCACCTCCAATTACAAATTCCTATACACAGTGAGTGCTTTACTTGAAATGAAAAACAAAACAAAAAAAGATGTATTGGATAGCCTCAGAATAAGCCGATGTTAATATATATTCAGCTATGTAGGCAATAAACCATAGTGCTAAACAAAAACTTCTTTATCTGAAAAAGTAACTCAAAAATTAAGTTGATTTCTATAATTACAGAAATATACTTATTTGCTAAAATAAATAAAAGTGCTGCATATTAACACTTCACTATAAAGAATGCATACCAGAACATTTATAAATATTGAATGATTTTCAATAAGAATAGCTACTACAATAATGCTGGCTARATAGAAGTGCATAATGAGAAGCACTATGGGTGGTTAATGTTTTGCCACATACTGCTGTTACCTTGAGGTAGATAACACATGCGTACCAAATTCTGCATTCATTTCAGTTGCTGCTGGTATCATGTGTCTAAGAAATGTGTACAGTATGAAAAACTCTAAAATACACATGAATGAAAAATGTTTCGGGAAAAATAGATATTTTCATGCAATTATGTACAGTCTCACTGTGTAAATTTCAAGGCAAGATTCTTTTTCTGCAAAACATGGACACCGTTTTTCTGAGAGAATTTTTCTTTTTTACTTGGTTTAGTGCATTTTTGTTACCTCCTGCATTTTGCATTATTTTGCTCTATTCTTTAATTTTGTGTGCAAACGACATGCCAGTTTAAAAACAAAACTAACTTATGTATAGAAAGTAATTCTGGATTGTAAAAACAATGGTAAACAGAAAACTAACGAAATCCATACCAAAATTACACCATCTGATTCAAGTAAAAAAAAAAAAAAAAAAAAATACTTACACTAGTAATAAAAAAAAAAAAAGACAAACACACCTCATGGATATAAAAGAAATGTCTGCTGAGTGTTTTAATTTAGATGTTTCAGAATGCTGCTGTATGTTTTGTGGGGAATCTGGGGAGATGATTTCATAGCAGAAGGCGTTAACGTGGCCTGTATGGATTTCAGGGGCGAGCCAACAGGGCTGTGAAACTGAGGAATACCTATGGCCTCGAGCTGCTTGTTGAAGAGGAGTTCTCCACTGTTACTGAGAAAGCTCTCTTCTCTCTCCTTCTCCCCAGGCTTCCCCTCTTCTACTGGCTCAGGTTCTAGCATTTCAGCATCTTCTTTCTTACTAAAGAATTTGTCCAAATAACTGGTGTAAGGGTTTTCTTTTTCAGCGTGTTCATCTTTCCTTACCTCACAACAGAACTGGTCTATGAGGAAGCACTCTTCCCCACTGCTTACAAACTGACTCTCCCAAGAAGTTTGGTACAGAGCTTCTAACTGGGCCAAATTAGCCATTCCTTTCTCCTGCTTCTCTCTGCTCACCGACTTGGATATTACTCCCTTCAATTCTAGTTGAGACACTGAGCTATTCAAGTCATTTAATTTATCAATATCAGTAGACTCGCGCTGTAAACTAAGCTGAATGGTTTCTGCTATAAACGAATCAAAGTCAAATCCTTGATTCTTCTCCCTTTCCTTTTCAACAAGCTGCTGTGATGCTTCCTCGAGGGCTATCTGAGCTTTCACCAAGCCATTCTTTTCACATTTAGACTTGCCTTTCTTATCAGACTTTTCTTTGCTCTGTTCCTTCCAGTTCGAGAGATCTATAATAAGCTTGGGCTCATAGTAATGGTTAACTTCGCTGTCTCGCAAAACTAAATTATCTAGGTATGAAGATGACCTCATTTTGTAATTGCAAGTGTGACTACATTCCAGATCACAATACTTGTTTTCATGGTGATCTGAATACTGCCAGCAAGGCTCAGTGGAGAAGTGGGTATCAAAAGCAGGATCCTCCATGTACTTTTCACGATCTCCATCCAAATATTTGCGAGGATCTACTTGCACTTCTTCCTCATCAGTAACATCAGAAAGAGCCCTTGGATCACGCTGAACTTCATCTGCTTCATAGTTATTATGAATAGGCCAGTCATGGTCTGAGAACTGACTTTCATGGTATCTGCAAAATAATTTCCTCAATGTTAGTGACTAAAAACCAGCCTTGTAGCTCCCAAGACAGACAGTTATGATTAGAATATTGATAATTTAGAGAATACTGACAATTCATCGTACATAAATCTTTCACATGTGCACATAAGGATTGCTTTATTCCAGATTAATTTAAATACCTAAAAGAGATACCTGAATTTGACTGAAAAAAAACTTTAAGTCCAGAATTATGTATGATTGTTCGCTCCATTTATAAATCTCTCTTTAAAGCATGCTTAACCAACCTTAAGCATGACTACCGTAATTCTCTTTACCATTATACGCACTAAGTGTTGAACAATAACAATCCATAGCCAAGATTCATTTCAAATTTACCTTTAAGAGGGAGATTTTGGGGAGAAAGAAGCAGAGATGAAACTACAGATTCCAGTCTCCAAGTTTATTTCAGTAATCCACCAGCGCATCCCAATCACTCTAACAAATCATAAACCCAGTGACAATGCACTGACTATGGAGAAAAGCACGTATCCCCTGGCTCTCTTGAAAAGAAACAAGTAGGAATGGAAATACTGCCCATSAAGCAGCCATGACCTCAAATACACAACAGTTCAGCCACGTTGCATGGTGCATTATGCAGTAAACTTACCTTTCCCAATTATAAATATGGCTGTGACTTTCATCCATCAGCAGAATATCATCAACCTCATCTTCAATGTGAAAAGGATGACTTGAAATCGGCTCATCCGTCGGGAAGGAATAAATGCTCATGTAAGGATGGGACAAAGCTTCTTCTGCTGTCAAGCGATCCATGGGACTGAATGTCAAAATTTGCTCCAAAAAGTCCAGTGCTGCAGAGAAAAAGCAAGTTACAATTAAGGGGATAAATTGAGATTTCAGGCACCTAGAATTGAAGATTAAGATGCACTACTTTGCTCTACAGATGTACAGGTGCTTAAAAGCTTAACTGCTCATCTGCACAGCATCACCTACTCATCCTATACTGACAAAAATATACTGTGTATAAACTTCAAAAAGTGGAAAAAAATATGAAAGACAGAATGCTTCAAGTTGAATCATTACCTACCAATAAGTGTCATTAAACACAGCCATCACTCAGGAGTTAAGAGTAAAACCAGCTTGTTTTGGGAACTTTTTTTTTTTGAGAAAATAGTTCTTTTAAACCAACTTCAATCCAATGTTTATTTTTATTTGGAGTGCTAATGTCTCTAAATATGAGACATTTAATCAGCCTTACAGGGGGGACAGGTCCAGGAGAGCTGCAAAATTCTGCTTCAGATGACCAAGTTCAGTTCTTACTACAACTGAAAACAACTTTTCTTTAGAGAATGTACGATCCTTCTGGATAGAGTTTACTTCTACCAATCACACACATGTACTGTAAAGTCATTCGCCATTATTTTATGATTTTTGAAATAAAGAGCATTTTTTCCCTGAACTACTCACCTTCGGGACTGATGCCTGGAAGCAACTGAGTTAAAGGTTTGTGTGGCTCAGTCATATCATTTCTAATGTAAACTGGAATTACATTGAGAAGCTCCTGGCGGTCCTCCTCATGTACAACAGGAATTGATTCTAGAATCAACTGCATCTGTTCAAGTTCGTGTGCACCTAAGCAGCAGAAGAAAACACAATCTGTCATTTCTACTTCAAACCCTTCTGATCCACACGCATGAAAGACACATCAACACTCTGCRCTCTGTGCAACTACTTTTTGTGAAGACTAGTAGCTCCTGCAAAAGGAGGATATCTGAAGCTCCAGATGGGTATGATAATAGGACTGAAAAAGCTTTCAAAAATAGTRTCATATATGAAGCATTACAGAGCTGCTACCCACCAATCAAGACATCTAATCTTAAGTTTTCCTAAGTCAAAACCAAGGACAAGGTGCTTTGTTAATGCTGTGTCTTGTTGCTAATACCTGCAGCCTTGCTCCCTTCAGTGGATCCACCTCATTCGTTCAACATTTAGTCTGCTTCTGATTTATTGTCCCTTACCAATATAAGCAGTCATGGTTGGCTCAGCTAGATATCTGATTGACTATCTGATTTTAATATTCTGCTCTGGAAAACTATTCCTGTCTGATGCAAGATGAAAATACCTGCCAGATAAGTAGGGCAAGTTTGAAAGAAAAATTCCAAACTTAATACTGTATTTTAATTGAGAATATCAAATGTTTTGCTGTGCTAATATACTACTAGCTTCTSCACTAAAAGGTAAACGGGGAGAGCTTTAAAATAAAATTCAAGGGAGACGGGGAAACCAAACCAATCAAACTCACAAATGTGTTAGATGCCAAACACTAATAAAAATCTTAAGACCTCCAATCAGCAGTGACAGTCCTTAGAAATACATTTTATATCTGCTTTTGAAAACAGATATAAACAGCTATAGCCGTTCACACAATAAAATAGGAAATTATTTTAGTAAGTTTGTATAACATCATAACAAAACACCTTAAGTTATTTCTCTTCTAATGGTCTCTAAAGTATCTCTGGGCTAAAAAGCAGCTATAATGACATATGCAGTGGATGCATCTTGAATAAACAAATGATACATTTATTTCCATACCACTATTAAAGTTGTTGTATCAAGAAACATAACTTGCCGACTGCAACATACTGTTAACCTCCCATAAACATTCACCACTCTGGAGATTCTGCTAGGAGATTAATACGTGCAGGACTATTTGCATGCAAATGTTTCTTTCCTGCACCAAGGGCCTTGGGTAATCAGTAGCAAAGTTTGAGGCATGTGATATTACACACAAAAACAAATGGGATCAGGAGCAGATTGCACCATTGCAATTTCCATACGCTACAAGCTCACTGCAGCAGTCTGCATGACAGTCTGCACYGACCATCCTGCCACGCATCAGCTGTAACTTAAATAAAAGCTGTGGCAAAAATCACTAAAGACAATTTGACTGACACCTACATTCCATACTGAAAGACGATCTAAAGCAAAGTTATCTGCAGCATTCAGAATGTGTTCTCTGCCTACTTTGGGTCATTACAAATGACTTAAAATAATCCACCAGATGCTGAATTGTCCATAATACTGTAAACCAGATTCTACAAGGTCAGACTGCAGCAGATATCACAAGTGCAAGTCAGCTTTTATGGCCTGCTGGTTTTGCTTTCTAAAGTAAAGCATTGCAGACACTGATAGGCAACAAACAAGTGGTCACTTGCAAGCACCCCTTGTCATTTCGACACGGGCACAAACTAGAACGCAGCATCAGCGCGTTGCTCCAAAAGCTACTTCCAAAAAAAAGTCAAAATGCTACTAATGCATTAGGCAGCAATTGCATCACAGGATACAAAAAAGCTAAAATTCACAGGCTTTCCCCTCTTTTCAGTATTTTCTARGAGATAATGCAACATTTTCAAGTAGTGACACAGCAGAACTCTATACAGCTGTTACCAGCAGAACATTCAACACACTGAGGACATTACTCCCGTATTCACCGAGTTGTCAACGTATTGCAGGTTAGAGAAAGCTTTTTCACCTATTAACTGCTAGTTTCTATAAAACTGTGACTTCAAGGTGACAGGAATCTATTAATAGCTTTAATGAGAAAATACACTCAATTTAATTAACTTGATGGATAAAGCTAAGAACTACTGCAGAGGGGTGGCTTTACCCCATGTGTCTTTGAAATACCAGCTCAGTTCATAGAGTTTTTCTCTATATGAACACAGCAGCGCAGGCCAAGAGGAGCAAAGTGAGGTGCAAACTGGAGTGAGACAGGTGCGGTGAGGCCACAAAATGAGCACTTGAGGGGTCTGCTCTAGGCTAGTTCATCTGCTCTGCACATCGGCTAAGCTCCTAGAGTGCAGAAGGCAATTTCATTCTATCTAACAAGACTATTTAGCTCATGGAGCTCCATGGGCAACGTGGTGCAGGACTGTGATGGAGAGATTTGCTTCCAAAACGTGTTCCTCATCCTAACTGAAGCACTAATGCAGTTGCATCCTATGAGATTAGAGCATTGCTTCCTATCTGGTGATGTTAGCTGTGAGAATCAGGCTTTCTTTGGTAAGTTTATTTAGCAGTGCCATTTCTCGTAGGAAAATGCACGCCCTTACTCCACTCACCTGCAAAGAGGGTCTTCCCAGTCAGCATTTCAGCAAAGATGCAACCTGCAGCCCACATGTCAATGGCTTTAGTGTAGTTGTTAGGAGAAAGCAAGAGACGGGGTGATCTGTACCATTTAGTAACCAGTCCCTCAGAAAGATGACCCTGAAAAAGAAAAAAGAGAACAAAACATACACACAAAAAGAAAGAAGCTTACTTTCAGTTAGGAAGAATGTTTCTAAATTAATTATTTTTAATGCACTGGCCATCGTGGTATTTTGACTTAAGTTCACAGGGATAAGAGGACAGCACAAAACCATGTGCCATCCTCCAGGCCAGCATTCCCTCAGCATACCATACAAATAACATTTTTTATTTCTACCTTTCAAAAACAGCAATATCTTTATGAATGAACAGCAATGACATACAAACACAACTATTTATTAATCTAATGAGGGACTAAATAAAGGTTTTCTTTTTAATATTGTACTTGCCGTAGTCCTAATAATTAAATTGTTCCCATCTGAGACAAATCACATCTTCTGGAGATCTGTTTTACTCTATTTTGTAAGCATTTTAGTTCTGCCCAGAAAATCCAGGCTCCTAGATGAATTCTATCATATGAACCCTAACATAATATACCATACCCAATARAAGGTCTTCTACGGAATGCATTTTAGTTATCCCAAAATATTCTAGCCAGATATTTCGTACAGTAAAGTGCCTAGCTAAAAACAGGAACTGTAACAGGCTACATAGCAAGAATAAGAATGTCAAAACTCGCCAAGGAAAACAAAACATTTCTGATGTCCTAGATGTCCTAGGAGCCAGCTGTCCTGACAAAGACGCTTTCTCAGACATAAACTTCAAGTGAGTYGAGTCACCCCTCGGAGGATCCTAACAAACAGCAGGTAAGAGACGGCAACAGGGAAAGAATAGATTAGTACCCCCTACACCGAGCTGCTAGATCAGTTCATTCCCTCTTGGAGTCCTGCCATCAGCTGCTCATTTAGGGTGAACGTTACTTTAAATACCTAGACAAGGACTGGCAGTCTTATCTAACTCTGCAAAGGGGAGAGAGATCCTATTTTAAGAAGGCACGGTTGTCAGTGTATCCCTTACATATTCTCACTCGCTACATACCTTGTGGGAATAGTGAGGATCCATGATTCGTGCAAGACCAAAATCACCAATCTTCAGCACCAAGTCTTCCGTATTTATGAAAAGATTAGCTGGCTTGAGATCTCTATGCAGAACATTTGCAGAGTGAATATACTTGAGCCCACGTAGCAGCTGGTACATGAAAAGTCTGGCATGATCTTCCAGTAAAGGGCCTTGCTCTAGCAGATTAGCCAGATCTGTCTCCATGTACTCCTGGACAATGTAAACACAGTTCAGTTCTGTAAGGGAGCCCACGTCATCCGTTAACTGGCTTCCACTAGGACCAAGAATTTCAAATACTTTGACAATGTTATCGTGGTCAAGTCTTCTAATRATTTTGATCTCACGTAGAGCATGTTTAACACTCTGAGGATCTGTAAGGACAATTTTCTTGACAGCCACTCTTTTGTCACAGTCATTATCGACAGCAGAAAAAACTAAGCCATTTCCACCACAGCCCAGTGGTTTCAAGTCCATATACCGAGAGCCCAGATCAAAACCATGAATGTTCATGAGACTTTCAAATTTTTCTGCCATTTTCAGATTCTTTACGTTTCTTTTTCCTCCTCCAACTATCAAGCTTCTGTAAACATGCAGAGACACTTCCACCGGTATCTGAAGGAAAGGTCTTATAGAAAGGGAGAAGAAACACTTGGCTTTGACTGCAAGATGGTTTCTTGATACTCTAATTTCATCATGAGCCAGCCAGGCCTGTTGTGTCCCCTTGAATTTAGAGCCTGCAAGCTCTATAACTCAAACTGAGCAGAAGATAGAAAGATTGCAGCATTCATAGTTCAAGAAAGATGCAGCATTTCTGCAGACATTAAAGGAAATACTCACAATAAACTCAAACGGAATGAAATGACATACTATGCACTCAGCTCTACCGTACTAAACTGGTTAACATTTAACAAAAATGTGAATAAATATGCACATAGTAGGCTTCTATTAACATCCTCCTCCTCACAGTGCAGATACATTCAGTGTTGGACTGGTCCTGAGCAGCGTCATTCTACGGTGCTGGTAAGCACTCTCTTGTCTTCCTTTTCTCTCCTTTGTTTACAGTCTAGTTAAACAGGAAACTGGCAGCTCTTGATTTACAAAAGATGCCTTCTGTTAATGATCAGGTGGCTCCAGCTCACCACAATCACAATCAAAGCTACCATCCATTTTATTCCGTGACAACCTGAAAAGGAGAGAAGAAAAAAAAAAAAAAAAAAAAAAAAAAGATGAGTTTTCTAGTACCCACAGAAGTCTTCCCTCATCCCTGAGAAATTGAGCTAAACGTGCAAGTTATTTAGTGCACATTTACAAACTGAGAAGCCACTACAACTGCTGAACTAACTAGAAATAACACACAACCACCATTAGACCACCTTTCTAAACATATATTCTGAAACTTTTATATATAACCCACTGAGAATATGAGGTACACTATTAAAACTCTTTTGATTTTTTGATTAAGAATATGATAGAAGACTTGGCATTTCTCCAGTGTAACRGTTACAAAAAGGTCAGCAATGATAAAACCCTGCATCTCGGACATATTTTGAAAAAACGATTTCCATCCATTTTTTCCCCAAAGTCAGAATCAGGTTTTTAAACTTGAACCTTTTTGTCCTAGCAAGAGATAATAGCGCACCAGGCACAAAGAAAGGAAATGCTTGGGCACTCACAAGATTTATTCACTTTCTGGAAAACACTGCACCCATCAGTATCAATTATAAACTCTGAATCATTTCAAAGAAAGTTTACTAATATCTCAAATCATGATTTTGCCTCCAGAGTCACTGTTGCAAGAACCATGGCAGCACCTCCTACTCTACATCTGAGATGTACGTTATTACTTTACCAGTTATTTGCACACTTAAATCCAATCTAGATTGTAACAGAAAACTAACAGTGACTACACTTTGCATAATGACTGCTGTATTCGGTAACCGTTTCCTCTAACATATGGCCACTTTCAGACATCATTAATTTTTAAATCAGTATAATACTCTAATGAACACAACTACTATTTACGAAGCAAAAATAGCTGTTTTCTCAGTAGGTTTCCTTCTCTGCAAAAGCAGAGCACAGTCAGAAGGGCCATGGGTTGTATTTCTGCACCACATCCTCACGGTTGCTTTCAAAAGCACAGAGATGCCACAGGCAGAAGAGTCAGCAGCGTAACCTACACGATGTGTAAGTGACAGTCAACTTTAGCACAAACTGACAGAGCTTCTCCCCAACCAACTACAGCTCATATCAGATAACTATGTCTCATATCTTCAGTCTTACAATAACACATTTCAGCTCTACAACCAGCCCTCTAAATAAACAGAACATCCTCCGAACTGCCAAGTAATTTAGAATTAAACTTTGAGTGTTCTTCTAACACTAATATTTCAGCAAAGCAACCAGGACCAAGCTAAACAAGCCAYGGCACTCCTAGAAGGTCAGCAAGTGGCCTCTTAATTTGCTAAAATCATCAAAATAGCGTGAAGAAAACACAGAAAACGGCACAATGACAGAAATAAGAGTGCAAGAGAACGCTCAAGATACCACCATTTCTGATGCTGAAGTCTGACCAGCACCAGAGCACAGTGACCACGCACCACCCCACACCCGGGCTGCTTTACAGCCACACGACCAACCACAGTGAGGAAGAGGAAACACATCCTTTAATTGATCTTTCTTTTTAAATAACCATYGCCAAACGGCAAGTTTCCAATATTGTAGCATCCTGTAAAATGCTGCTCTTCCAACTTTTGTTTACGCAGCACACGTGACCGCTGCCTTGGGAGTCCTTCCTTAGCCTGCTATGAAAAGTCCCACTTTTACACAGCATTTTATAAGGGTTACTATAACCTTACTAAAGCCGTAATGAGGTAACCCCGTTACTGCAAGTTATTTCTGAACGCTGACTTTTTTCCAAACACTGTCTTAAATTCAGATTACAAGTAAAGCTTTCAACATGAACGTCCTTCTTAAAATAAACCCTAAGTTTGCTTAAAGAACAAACAAATATCAAAGTCATTTTAACATTAATGCCAGCATTGGTAATTCATCAGCTATTTGATCATTTACAATTTTAGAAGCTAAAAAGCTTCTTGATTTTTAACTTTTTTTAAGCCTAAAAAAGTTCTCACGCTCAGCACAAAGTACGGGCTACTCATTTTATTTTAAACTATGGTTTGTGAACTAGCTCACATCACTCTGGACACCTGCATTCCCTATTCCCTCCAGAGAGTTACATAAACCTTTGGGGCTCACACTTACAGAGTTCCTACCAACTCAAGGTCCAAGGCCTTTGTTCAATTATCCTCCAATAAATTTTATTCCATGGCCTTAGAAATATCCGAACAATCTGATTCTCCCAAAGTTCAGCCTCTTGTCACTGCCTCTTGTCACTGATGCCTTCAACACGTACTAACACTAAACTGTTTTTTCCAGCACCCGGACCTCTAATTTAGCCAGTTCCATGAACACAGAGCAAGAGACTCGAGGAGATGCCCAACTTGCCTATGGGTTGCAAGGAATAAGACTTGCTGATCTCTTCACCATCGAGTCGGACTTTATAGCTTCATGCCAAGACTAAGTAAGGGCTGAAGCAACAGATGGGAGAGCAGTGACAACACTGATGTTTACCTCATGGAGAAACAGAGTACGTCCCACTTACTTCCTGAAGCAAAAGTCCTAAAAATTTCATCCTTGGGTAGGAAAACAAAGCGCTGGTAATTTAAGCAGCCTGCTGCAGTCTTCAAATTGTCGCCGCGCTGACATAAACTTCCCATATAACTACGAGCCACAAAAGGCAGTGCTTAATCATTCAAAACAGGATATAGCCATAGGAAACTGAGAGGGGAGGCAACCAGTCTGCCCAGCAGATACAGTAACCAAGACGAGCATTTTGAGGGMAGCTTTAAGCGGCGAGAGATGAAATATCCAACAATTAAAGCAAATTAATATCTGGTATTATGAGAGCAAGTGTTTATTTAAKTGAAAATGCTATTTTGGAAATAAAACAGGTGATTATTAGAGCAAGCTTACGGCTTGCTTAGGGCTTTTCTTATGCCAAAATACCTTAAAGGAGCAAGTTTTCTTCACATTTTACAGCCCTATTAGCGCTGGAATTGTTGTTTTTACCCTAATACTTGCTGAGGATGACACAAACACGTCAACTTCACAGGTTATCCCGTTCCAACGGAAGCCCTACCCCTCCATCCAACCATCTCCCGTGAAAAGGAAGCCCTCCTCGGGCTGAGGGGAAGCGGCGACGCCGGCCGGCCGCCCGGC